>NC_092772.1:3545268-3885496 GCF_047496795.1 Chiloscyllium punctatum
TCTCCACCAGTCTCTCTCTCTCTCTCGCCCCCAGTCTGTTTCATCACTCCTGGTCTATCGTCACCCCCGGTCTCTCATCAACCCCGGTCTCCCTTGCTCCCGATCTCCCTCGGCCTCAGTCTCTATCGTCCTTCGGTCTCTCTCTTCACCATTGGTCTCACTCACCCCCAGTCTCTCTCGCCCCCCGTCTCTCTCGCCCCTGGTGACTCGTCAAACCCGGTCTCTCTCACTCCCAGTTTCTCTTGCCTCCAGTCTCTCTCGTCACCCACAGTCTCTCGTCACCCCCTATCTCTGTCACCTCCGGTCTCTCTCGTTCCCGATCACTCAGGTACCCCCAGTGTCTCTCGCCCCCCGGTCTCTCTCACCCCCGGTCCCTTGTCACCCCCCGGTCTCTCTCGTAACTTCCTCTCTCTCTCACCCCCCGGTCTCCCTCATCTCTCCCGGTCTCTCTCTCACTGTCCCTGGTCTCTCTTGCCCTATCAGGTCCCTCTCGATCCCCGACTCTCTCGTCCCCGGCCTCTCTCACCGTCCCTGGTCTCTCTTGCCTCCAGTCTCTCTTGTCGCCCCCTGTCTTGCGTCCCTCCCCGGTCTCTCTCGCCCACCCCGGTCTCTCATCGCCCCTGGTCTCTCTCGCGTCCTGTCTCTCTCATCGCCCCTGGTCTCTTCCCCCTTCCCACACCCCCGGTCTCTCTCTCGCGCCCGGGCTTTCTCGCGCACAGTCTCTCTCGCCCCCCGGCCTGTGTCATTGCTCCCTGCCTCTCTCGCACCCAGCCTCTCTCGCTCCTGGTCTCTCTCGCTCCCGGTCTCTCTCTCTCATCCCCAGTCACTCTCGGCCCCGGTCTCTCTTGACCCCACTTTCTCTCTCGCCCCCAATCTCTCTCATCGCCCCTGGTGTGTCTCGTCTCCCCCTGTCTCTCGCCCCTGGTCTCCCTCACCGCAGGTCTCTTTTGCATCCCGGTCTCTCTCGCCCCTGGTCTCTCTTGCCCCACCGGTCTATCTCGCTGCCCCCCCCCGGTCTCTCTCGTCCCCGGTCTCTCTCTCACATCCCCGGTCTATCTCGCCGCCCCCCCCCCCCCGGTCTCTCTCGTCCCCGGTCTCTCTCGTCCCCGGTCCATCTCGCTGCCCCCCCCCCCGGTCTCTGTTGTCCCCGGTCTCTCTCTGTCTCACCCCCGGTCTCTCTCGCCCCTGGTCACTCTCACCCCCGGTCTCTCTCGTCACCCCTTCTCTCTTGCCCCTGGACTCTCTCTCGCCCCCGGTCTCTCTTCACCCCTGATCTCTCTCTCTCGCCCCCGGTATATCTCGCTCCTGGTCTCTCTCGTCACCCCCTCCCTCTCACCCCTGGTCGCTTTCTCGCCCCCAGTCTCACTCTTGTCCCCTGTCTATCTCGCCCCCTGGTCTCCCTTATTGTTCCCCAGTCTCTCTCGCCCCCGGTCTCTCTCGTTGTCCCTGGTCTCTCGTCACCCCCGGGTCTCTCTCCACTCCAATCTCTCTCGCCCCCGGAGACTTTCACCCCCCCGGTCTCTCTCACCCCCTGTCTCTCTCTCTCTCACCCCCGGTATCTCACCCCCGGTTTCTCTCGTCACCCCCTCCATCTCACTCTCGATCTCCTTCTCGTCCCCAGTCTCTCTTCACCCCCGGTCTCACTCTCTCGTCCCCATGCTCTCTCTCGCCCCCCTGCTCTCTCTTGCCCCCGGTCTCTATTGTCGCAATCGGTCTCTTGTCACCCCCGGTTCTCTCTCGTCCCCAGTCTCTCTCGCCCCCGGTCTCTCTCGTTGTCCCTGCTATCTCGTCACCCCTGGGTCTCTCTCTATCCCAATCTCTCTCGCCCCCGGTGTCTTTCGCCCCCTCCCCCGGGTCTCTCTTGTTGCCCCCAGACTCTCGTCACCCCAGTTTCTTGCCCCGGTTTTCTCGCCCACAGTCTCTCTTGTCCCTGGTCTGTCTTGTCGCTCACTGTCTCTCTCACACCCAGCCTGTCTCACTTCCTGGCCTCTCTCGTTCACAGTCTCTCTTTCGCCCCCGGTCACTCTCACCCCCAGTCTCTCTCAACCCCACTTTCTCTCTCCCCCGGTCTCTCTCGTCACCCCGGTCTCCCTCGTCTCCTCCTGTCTCTCACCCCCGGTCTCTCTCACCCCAGGTCTCTTTTGCACCCCGGTCACTCTTGCCCCACCTGTCTCTCTCGCTCCCCACCCCGGTATCTCTCGCACCCCGGTCTCTCTTCACCCCCTGTCTCTCTCTGTCTCTCGCTCCCGGTCTCTCTCGTCACCCCCTCTATCTCTCACCCCCGGTCTCTTTCTCGCCCTCCGTCTTTCTCACCCCCTGTTGTCTCTCCCCCCCCTGTCTTTCTCACCCCCGGTCTCTCTCACTCCCGGTCTCTCTCGTTGCCCCCTGTCCCTCTAGCCCCCGGTCTCTCTCGCAAACCCCTCTCTCTCACACCCCGTCTCTCTTCACCCCCGGGCTCTCTCTCTCTCGCCTCCGGTCTCTCTCATCCCCGGTCTCTCTTTTCACTCTGTCTCTCTTGCCCCCGGGCTCTCTTTCGCCCCCGGTCTCTCTCACCCCCTGTCTCTCTCACCCCCGGTCTCTCTCTCTAACCCCGGTCTCTCTCGCCCCCTGGTCTCTCTCTCACCCCCGGTCTCTCTCTCACCCCCGGTCTCTCTCTCACCCCCGGTCTCTCTCTCACCCCCGGTCTCTCTCACTCACGGTCTCTCTCTCTCTCACCCCCGGTCTCTCTCTCTTCACCCCCGGTCTCTCTCTCACCCCCGGTCTCTCTCGCCCCCGGTCTCTCTCTCTCACCCCCAGTCTCTCTCACCTCTGGTCTCTCTCGTCCCCGGTCTGTCTCGCCCCCGGTCCCTCTCACCCCCGGTCTCTCTCTCTCACCACCGGTCTCTCTCTCTCACCCCCGGTCTCTCTCTCTCACCCCCGGTCTCTCTCACCTCCGGTCTCTCTCGCCCCCGGTCTCTCTCTCTCACCCCCGGTCTCTCTCAACCCCGGTCTCTCTCACCCCCGGTCTCTCTCTCTCACCACCGGTCTCTCTCTCTCACCCCCGGTCTCTCTCTCTCACCCCCGGTCTCTCTCACCTCCGGTCTCTCTCGCCCCCGGTCTCTCTCTCTCACCCCCGGTCTCTCTCAACCCCGGTCTCTCTCACCCCCGGTCTCTCTCTCCCCCGGTCTCTCTCTCTCACCCCCGTCTCTCTCTCACCTCTGGTCTCTCTCGCCCCCGGTCTCTCTCTCTCACCCCCGTCTCTCACTCACCCCCGTCTCTCTCTCACCTCTGGACTCTCTCGCCCCCGGTCTCTCTCGCCCCCGGTCTCTCTCACCCCCGGTCTCTCTCGCCCCCGGTCTCTCTCGCCCCCGGTCTCTCTCTCTCACCCCCGTCTCTCTCTCACCTCTGGTCTCTCCCGCCCCCGGTCTCTCTCGCCCCCGGTATCTCTCACCCCCGGTCTCTCTCGCCCCCGGTCTCTCTCGCCCCCGGTCTCTCTCGCCCCCGGTCTCTCCCTCTCACCCCCGGTCTCTCTCGCACCCGGTCTCTCTCGCCCCCGGTCTCTCTCGCCCCCGGTCTCTCTTGCCATCCATCTCTCTCTCGTCGCTCCCAGTCTCTCGTCACCCCTGGGTCTCTCTCCACCCCAATCTATCTTGCCCCAGTGTCTTTTGCCCCCCCGGTCTCTCTTGCCTCCCCCGGTCTCTCTTCGCTCCTGGTCTCTCTCTCTCGCCCCCGGTTTCGCTCACCCCTGGTCTCTTGTCATCCCCGGGTCTCTCTTGACCCCGGTCTCTGCCCCCCTCACTCCCTTGCCCCTGGTCTCTAGTGTCGCCCCCAGTCTCTCGTCGCCCCTGATCACTCGTCATCCCCGGTCTCTCACCCCGGTCACCATCTCGCCACGGTCACACTCACACTCCCAGTCTGTCTCATCGCCCCAGTCTCTCTTGTCAACCCCTCTCTCTTGCCCCCTCGGTTTCTCATCACCGCTGGTCTCACGCTCGCGGTCTCTCTCGCTCCCGGTCTCTCATCACCCCCGTTCTCTTGCGCCCGGGTTGCTCTCAGCCCCCCCTTGTCTCTCTTCACTCCTGGTCTCTCTCGCCCCCCGGTCTGTCTCACCCCCAGTCTCTCTCACCCCCTCTCTCTCACCCCCCGGTCTCTCTCGTCCCAAGTCTCTCTCCTCCCCTCGCCCCCCGTCTCTTGTCGCCTCTGGTCTCTCTCGCGTCTGGTTTCTCTCGTTGCCCCTGATCTCTTGTCAACCCCGGTCTCTCACTCCTGAACTTTCTCGCGTCCAGTCTCTCTCGACGCCCCCGGTCTCTCTCTCGCCCCCTGTCTCTCTTTTGCAACAGTCTCTCTTTCGCCCCCGGTCTGTCTCGTCACCCCCCCGTCTCTCTCTTCACCCCCCATCTCTCTCTTCACCCCATGTCTCTCTCTTCACCCCATGTCTCTCTCTCTCTCACCGCGGTTTCTCTCATCACCACCAGTCTTTCCCGTCGCCCCCGGTCGCTCTCGTCGCCCCCGATTTCTCTTGCTCCCCGGACTCTCACGT
The DNA here is from genome assembly GCF_047496795.1 of Chiloscyllium punctatum. Taxonomy (NCBI): domain Eukaryota; kingdom Metazoa; phylum Chordata; class Chondrichthyes; order Orectolobiformes; family Hemiscylliidae; genus Chiloscyllium; species Chiloscyllium punctatum. Next base: position 3,549,788 of record NC_092772.1, read on the forward strand.
CACCCCCGGTCTCTGACTCTCTCGGCCCTGGACTCTCACGTCACCCCCGGTCTCTGTCTCTCTCGGCTCCGGTCTCTCGCGTCGCCCCCCCCCACCGGGTACCTCTCGTTGCCCATGGTCTCTCTCGTCACCCCCGGTCTCTCTCGCGCCACCAGGTCTCTCTCACCCCACGGTGTCTCGCCCTGGTTTCTCTCGTTGCCCCCGGTCTCTTTCACCCTCTGGTCTCTAATCAGCCCCGGTCTCAGGTCACCCCCGGTCTCTCGCCCCCGATCTCTCTCGCCCCTGATCTCTCTCGTCCTGGGTCTCTCTTGTCACTCCTTCTCTCTCGTCCCCAGTCTTTCTTGCCCCCGGCCACTGACTCACACCCGGCCTGTCTCGCACCCAGTCTCTCTCGCTCCCCCCATCTCTCTCGCCCCCGGTCTCTCTTGTTGCCCCCAGTCTCTCGTCACCCCCAGCATCTCGCCCTCGATCTCACTTGCACCTGGCCTCACTCGCTCCCCACTCTCTCTCGGCTCCAGTCTCTCTCTCGCCCCCCGTCCCCCTTGCCCTCCCAGTCCCTGTCGTCACTCCAGGTCACTCTCGTCACCCCCAGTGTCTCTCTTCACCCCATGTCTCTCTTGACCCCGGTCTCTCTTGCCCCCGGTATCTCTCTTGCCCCCGGTCTCTTTTGCCCCCGTTATCTCTCTCACCCGGTCTCTTGTCACTCCCTGTGTCTCACCTCCTGTCTCTCTTGCCCCCGGTCTCTCTTGCCCCCAGTCTCGCACGCCTCCAGTCTCTCTCTTGCCCCCGGTCTCTCTCGCCTCCGGTCTCTCTCTCACCACTGGTCTCTCTCTCCCTCGGTCTCTCTTGCATCCGGTCTCTCTCTTGCCCCCGGTCTCTCTCACCCCTGGTCTCTCTTGCCCCCGGTCTCTCTCTTGCCCCCGGTCTCTCTCTCGCCCCCGGTCTCTCTCTACCTCGGTCTCTCTCGCCTCCGGTCTCTCTCTTGCCCCCGTTCTCTCTTGCCCCCGGTCTCTCTCGCCTCCAGTCTCTCTCTTGCCCCCGGTCTCTCTCGTCTCCGGTCTCTCTCTCCCTCGGTCTCTCTTGCCTCCGGTCTCGCTCTTGCCCCCGGTCTCTCTCGCCCCCGGTCTCTCTCTCCCTCGGTCTCTCTTGCCTGCGGTCTCTCTCTTGCCTCCGGTCTCTCTCTTGCCTCCGGTCTCTCTCTCCCTCGGTCTCTCTCGCCTCCGGTCTCTCTCTTGCCCCCGGTCTCTCTCTCCCTCGGTCTCTCTCTCCCTCGGTCTCTCTTGCCTCCGGTCTCTCTCTCCCTCGGTCTCTCTCTCGCCCCCAGTCTCTCTCTCCCTCGGTCTCTCTCGCCTCCGGTCTCTCTCTTGCCCCCGGTCTCTCTCGCCTCCGGTCTCTCTCTCCCTCGGTCTCTCTCTCGCTTCCAGTCTCTCTCTCCCTCAGTCTCTCTCGCCTCTGGTCTCTCTCTTGCCCCCGGTCTCTCTCGCCTCCGGTCTCTCTCTTGCCACCGTTCTCTCTCGCCTCCGGTCTCTCTCTTTGCCTCCCCCGGTCTCTCTCGCCCCCGGTCTCTCTCTTTGCCCCCCCCCCGGTCTCTCTCGCCCCCGGTCTCTCTCTTTGCCCCCCCCAGGTCTCTGTCGCCCCCGGTCTCTCTCTTTGCCACCCCGGTCTCTCTCACCCCCGGTCTCTCTCTTTGCCCCCCCCGGTCTCTCTCACCCCCGGTCTCTTTCGCCACCCCCGTTTTCTATCTCGCCGCCCCTGGTCTCTCTCACCCCTGGTCTCTCTCTTTGTCCCCCTGGTCTCTATCACCCACAGACTCTCTCGCCGCCCCCGGTCTCTCTCACCCCCGGTCTCTCTCTTTTCCCCCCAGGTCTCTCTCGCCCCCGGTCTCTCTCGCCCCCGGTCTCTTTCGCCACCCCCGTTCTCTATCTCGCCGCCCCTGGTCTGTCTCACCCCTGGTCTCTCTCTTTGCCCCCCCCCCGGTCTCTCTCACCCCCGGTCTCTCTCTTTGCCCCCCTGGTCTCTCTCGCCCCTGGTCTCTCTCACCCCTGGTCTCTCTCGCCGCCCCCGGTCTCTCTCGCACCCCCCCCGGTCTCTCTCGCCCCTGGTCTCTCTCTGCCCCCCGCCCCGGTCTCTCTCGCCCCTGGTCTCTCTCTTTGCACCCCCCGGTCTCTCTCGACCCAGGTCTCTCTCTTTGCACCCCCCGGTCTCTCTCGCCCCCAGTCTCTCTCGCCCCCCCCAGTCTTTCTCGCCCCCCCCGGTCTCTCTCGCCACCCCCTGGTCTCGCTCACCCCCCCGGTGTCTCTCGCTCCTGGTCTCTCTCGCCCCCGGTCTCTCTCGCTCCAGTTCTCTCTCTCCCCCGGTCTCTCTCGCCACCCCCCCTCGGTGTCTCTTGCCACCCCAGTCTCTCTCTTTGCCCCCGCGGTCTCTCTCACCCCCGGTCTCTTTCGCCACCCCCGTTCTCTATCTCACCGCCCCTGGTCTCTCTCACCCCCGGTCTCTCTCTTTGTCCCCCTGGTCTCTCTCACCCCCAGTCTCTCTCGCCGTCCCCAGTCTCTCTCACCCCCGGTCTCTCTTTTCCCCCCTGGTCTCTCTCACCCGCGGTCTCTCTCACCCCCGGTCTCTTTCGTCACCCCCGTTCTCTATCTCGCCGCTCCCGGTCCCTCTCACCCCCGGTCTCTCTCTTTGACCCCCTGGTCTCTCTCGGCCCCGGTGTCTCTCGCCTCCAATCTCTCTCTTTTCCCCTTGGTCTCTATTGTCCCTGGTCTCTCTCGCCCCCCGGTCTCTCTCTTTGTCCCCCTGGTCTCGATCAACCCCATTCTCTCTCTTTGTCCCCCCCGGTCTCTCTCTCTGCACCCCGGTCTCACTCGCCCCCGGTCTTTTTTTTTCCCCCCGGTCTCTCTTGCCCCCGGTCTCTCTCTTTGCCCCCTGGTCTCTCTTGCTCCCCATCGCTCTCGCCCCCGTTCTCACTCACCCCCGGTCTGTCTCTTTAAACCCCGGCCTCTCTCGCCACCCCGGGTCTCTCTCACCCCCGGTCTCTCTCACCCCCGGTCTCTCTCACCCCCAGTCTCTCTCGCCCCCGGTCTCTCTCGCTGCCCCCCCGGTTTCTCTCGCTCTGAGCCTTTCTCGCCGCCCCCTGTCTTTCTCGCCCCCGGTCTCTCTCGCCTCCAATCTCTCTCTTTGCCCCCTTGGTCTCTCTCACCCCCGGTCTCTCTCTTTGCCCCCCCGCTCTCTCTTGCCCTCGGTCTCTCTCTTTGACCCCTCGATCTCTCTCGCCCCCGGTCTCTCTCTTTGCCCCCCTCGGTCTCTCTCACCCCCAGTCTCTCTTGCCACCCCCAGTCTCTCTCGCCGCCCCCCGTTCTCTCTCGCCCCCAGTCTCTTTCTTGCTCCTGGTCTCTCTCTTTGCCCCCCACCCTCCAGTCTCTCTCACCCCCAGTCTCTCTTGCCGCCCCCAGTCTCTCTCACCCCCGGTCTCTCTCTTTGCCCCCCCCGGTCTCTCTCACCCCCGGTCTCTCTCTTTGCCCCCCTGGTCTCTCTCGCCCCTGGTCTCTCTCACCCCTGGTCTCTCTCGCCACCCCCCCTCGGTGTCTCTCGCTCCCGTTCTCTCTTTGCCCCCGCGGTCTCTCTCGCCCCTGGTCTCTCTCGCCCCTGGTCTCTCTCACCGCCCCCGGTCTCTCTCGCACCCCCCCGGTCTCTCTCGCCCCTGGTCTCTCTCTCCCCCCCCACCCCGGTCTCTCTCGCCCCTGGTCTCCCTCTTTGCACCCCCCGGTCTCTCTCGACCACGGTCTCTCTCTTTGCACCCCCCGGTCTCTCTCGCCCCCAGTCTCTCTCGCCCCCCACAGTCTCTCTCGCCCCACCCCCGGTCTCTCTCGCCACCCCCCCGGTCTCTCTCACCCCCCCGGTGTCTCTCGCTCCCGGTCTCTCTCGCCCCCGGTCTCTCTCGCTCCCGTTCTCTCTCGCCCCCGGTCTCTCTCGCCCCCCCCCTCGGTGTCTCTCGCTCCCGGTCTCTCTCTTTGCCCCCCCGGTCTCTCTCGCCCCTGTTCTCTCTCGCCCCTGGTCTCTCTCGCCCCGGTCTCTCTCACCGCCCCTGGTCTCTCTCGCTCCGAGCCTTTCTCGCACCCACCGGTCTCTCTCCCCCACACCCCACCGGTCTCTCTCGACCCCGGTCTCTCTCTTTGCACCCCCCCCGGTCTCTCTCGCCCCCAGTCTTTCTCTTTGCCCCCCACCCCCGGTCTCTCTCACCCCCGTCTCTCTCCTTGCCCCCCCGATCTCTCTCGCCCCCGTCTCTCTCCTTGCCACCCCCGGACTCTCTCACCCCCGGTCTCTCTCGCCCCTGTTGTCTTTTGCCACCCCAGTCTCTCTCTTTGCCCCCCCGGTCTCTCTCTTTGTCCCCACGGTCTCTCTCTCGCCCCTGGTCTTCTCGTCCCCTGTCTCTCTCACCACTGGGCTCGCTCGCCCCCGGTCTCTCTCTCTCACCTCCGGACTCTCTCACCCCCGGTCTCTCTCACACCCGATCTCTCTCACCCCCGGTCTCTCTCGCCCCCGTCTCTCTCCTTACCCCTCCCGGTCTCTCTCACCGCCGGTCTCTCTCGCCCCTGTTGTCTTTTGCCACCCCAGTCTCTCTCTTTGCCCCCCCGGTCTCTCTCTTTGCCCCCCGGTCTCTCTCTCGCCCCTGGTCTTCTCGTCCCCTGTCTCTCTCACCACTGGGCTCGCTCGCCCCCGGTCTCTCTCTCTCACCTCCGGACTCTCTCACCCCCGGTCTTTCTCACACCCGATCTCTCTCACCCCCGGTCTCTCTCGCCCCCGTCTCTCTCCTTGCCCCCCCCGGTCTCTCTCACCGCCGGTCTCTCTCTTTGCCCCCCCGGGCCTCTCTCACCCCCGGTCTCTCTCGCCCCGGTTGTCTTTTGCCACCCCAGTCTCTCTCTTTGCACCCCTGGTCTCTCTCTTTGCCCCCCCCGGTCTCTCTCGCTCCCTCTCTCTCTCGACCCCCGGTCTCTCTCACCCCCGGTCTCTCTCGTCCCCGGTCTCTCTCACCCCCGGTCTCTCTCACCCCCGGTCTCTCTCTCTCACCCCCGGTCTCTCTCTCGTCCCCGGTCTCTCTCTCTCACCCCCGGTCTCTCTCACCCCCGGTCTCTCTCGCCACTCCGGTCTCTCTCACCCCCGGTCTCTCTCGCCCCCGGTCTCTCTCGTCCCCGGTCTCTCTCACCCCCAGTCTCTCTCGCTCCCGGTATCCGGGCTCTCTCACCCCCGGTCTCTCTCGTCCCCGGTCTCTCTCACCCCCGGTCTCTCTCGCCCCCGGTCTCTCTCACCCCCGGTCTTTCTCTCTCACCCCCGGTCTCGCTCGCTCCTGGTCTCTCTCGACCCCCGGGTCTCTCTCTCGCCCCCGGTCTCTCTCTCGCCCCCGGTCTCTCTCTCACCCCCGGTCTCTCTCTCGCCCCCGGTCTCTCTCATCACCCCCGGTCTCTCTCTCGCCACCGGTCTCTCTCTCACCCCCGGTCTCTCTCTTTGCCACCCCAGTCTCTCTTGCCCCCAGTCTCTCTCTTTGCACCCCCCGTTCTCTGTCGCCCCCGGTCTCTCTCTTTGCCCCCCCCCGGTCTCTCTCGCCCCCGGTCTCTCTCTTTGCCCCCCCCGGTCTCTCTCACTCCCGGTCTCTCTCTTTGCCCCCCCCGGTCTCTCTCTCACCCCCGGTCTCTCTCGCTCCTGGTTACTCTCTTTGCCACCCCGGTCTCTCTCGTCCCCGGTCTCTCTCTCGTCCCCGGTCTTTCTCGACCCCGGTCTTTCTCGTCCCCAGTCTCTCTCGCCCCCGATCTCTCTCGCCACCCCGGTCTCTCTCGTTCCCGGTCTCTCTCTCGTCCCCGGTCTTTCTCGTCCCCGGTCTTTCTCGTCCCCGGTCTTTCTCGTCCCCGATCTCTCTCATCCCCGGTCTTTCTCGTCGCCGGTCTCTCTCGCCCCCGAAATCTCTCGACACCCCGGTCTTTCTCGTCCCCGGTCTTTCTCATCACCCCAGGTGCCTCTCATCGCCGGTCTCTCTCCCACACCAGTCTCTCATCGGTCCCGGTCTCTTGGCACCCCTGGTCACTCTCACCCCCAATGTGTCTCGTCACCCCCTTTCTCTCACCACCACGGTCTCTCTCAATCCCGGTCTCTCTCGCCTCCGGTCTCTCTCGCCTCCGGTCTCTCTCGTCCCTGATCTCTCTCGCCTCCGGTCTCTCTCATCCCTGATCTCTCTTGCCCCCGGTCTCTCTCGCCCCCAGTCTCTCTCGCCACCCCGGTCTCTCCTGTTGGACCTGGTCTCTCATGTCCCCGGTCTCTCTTCGTCCCCCCGGTCTCTCACTCACCCCCAATCTTTCTCGTCGCCAGTCTCCCACCCCCAACAGTCTCTTGTCGGCCCTGGTCTCTCTCTCTCACCCCCGGTCTCTCTCGCCACCCCGGTCTCTCTCACCCCCGGTCTCTCTCGCCACCCCGGTCTCTCTCACCTCCCCGGTCTCTCTCGCCCCCGGTCTCTCTCGCCACCCCGGTCTCTCTCACCCCCGGTCTCTCTCGCCACCCCGGTCTCTCTCACTCCCGGGCTCTCTCGCCACCGTTGTCTCTTTGCCCCCCACCCCCGGTCTCTCTCCCCCCGGTCTCTCTCTTTATCCCCCCCAGTCTCTCTCGCCCCCAGTCTCTCTCACCTCCGGTGTCTCTCTTTGCCCCCCACCCCCGGTCTCTCTCACCCACGTCTCTCTCCTTGCCCCCCCGTTCTCTCTCACCCCCGGTCTCTCTCTTTATCCCCCCCAGTCTCTCTCACCCCCGGTCTCTCTCTTTATCCCCCCCAGTCTCTCACCCCTGGTCTCTCTCTTTATCCCCCCCAAGTCTCTCTCACCCCCGGTCTCTCTCACCCCCGGTGTCTCTTGCCACCCCAGTCTCTCTCTTTGCCCCGCGGTCTCTCTCACCCCCGGTCTCTTTCACCACCCCTGTTCTCTATCTCGCCGCCCTGGTCTTTCTCACCCCCGGTCTCTCTCTCTGTCCCCCCGGTCTCTCTCTTGGTCCCCCCGGTCTCTCTCGCCCCCGTTCTCTCTCTCTGTCCCCCCCTGGTCTCTCTCTTTGCACCCCGGTCTCTCTCGCCCCCGGTCTTCTTTTCCCCCCCCCGGGTCTCTCTTGCCCCCGGTCTCTCTCTTTGCCCCCCGGTCTCTATTGTCCCTGGTCTCTCTCGCCCCCCGATCTCTCTCTTTGCCCCCTTGGACTCTCTCGCCCCCGGTCTCTCTCTTTGCCCCCCTGGTCTCTCATCCCCCGGTCACTCTCTTTGCCCCCCTGGTCTCTCTCGCCCCCGGTCTCTCTCTTTGCCCCCCTGGTCTCTCTCGCCCCCGGTCTCTCTCTTTGCCCCCCTCGGTCTCTCTCGCCCCCCGGTCTCTCTCTTTGCCCCACTGTTCTCTCTCACCCCCGGTCTGTCCCTTTGAACCCCGGTCTCTCTCGCCACCCCCCGGTCTCTCTCGCCCCTGGTCTCTCCCGCCCCCGGTCTCTCGCCCCCCGGTCTCTCTCGCCCCCGGTCTCTCTCGCCCCCGGTCTCTCTCGTCCCCGGTCTCTCTCACCCCCGGTCTCTCTCGCCCCCGGTCACTCTCGCTGCCCCCCGGTCTCTCTCGCTCCGAGCCTTTCTCGCCCCCGCGGTCTCTCTCGCCCCCGTCTGTCTCCTTGCCCCCCCCGGTCTCTCACCCCCGGTCTCTCTCGACCCTGTTGTCTTTTGCCACACCCGGCTCTCTCTTTGCCCCCCCAGTCTCTCTCTTGCCCCTGGTCTCTCTCGTCCCCTGCCTCTCTCACTGCTGGACTCGCTCGCCCCCAGTCTCTCTCTCTCTCGCTCCCGGTGTCTCTCACCCCCGGTCTCTCTCACACCCGATCTCTCTCACCCCCGGTCTCTCTCGCCCCCGTCTCTCTCCTTGCCCCCCCCGGTCTCTCTCACCGCCGGTCTTCTCTTTGCCCCCCCGGTCTCTCTCACCGCCGGTCTCTCTCTTTGCCCCCCCGTTCTCTCTCACCCCCAGTCTCTCTCGCCCCCGGTCTCTCTCGCTGCCCCCCCGGTCTCTCTCGCTCTGAGCCTTTCTCGCCGCCCCCTGTCTTTCTTGCCCCCGGTCTCTCTCGCCTCCAATCTCTCTCTTTGCCCCCTTGGTCTCTCTCACCCCCGGTCTCTCTCTTTGCCCCCCCGCTCTCTCTTGCCCCCGGTCTCTCTCTTTGACCCCTCGATCTCTCTCGCCCCCGGTCTCTCTCTTTGCCCCCCTCGGTCTCTCTCACCCCCAGTCTCTCTTGCCACCCCCAGTCTCTCTCGCCGCCCCCGTTCTCTCTCACCCCCGGTCTCTCTCTTTGCCCCCCCCGGTCTCTCTCACCCCCGGTCTCTCTCTTTGCCCCCCTGGTCTCTCTCGCCCCTGGTCTCTCTCACACCTGGTCTCTCTCGCCCCCCCCCCCCTCGGTGTCTCTCGCTCCCGGTCTCTCTCTTTGCCCCCGTGGTCTCTCTCGCCCCTGGTCTCTCTCGCCCCTGGACTCTCTCACCGCCCCCGGTCTCTCTCGCACCCCGCCGGTCTCTCTCGCCCCTGGTCTCTCTCTCCCCCCCCCTCGGTGTCTCTTGCCACCCCAGTCTCTCTCTTTGCCCCCGCGGTCTCTCTCACCCCCGGTCTCTTTCGCCACCCCCGTTCTCTATCTCACCGCCCCTGGTCTCTCTCACCCCCGGTCTCTCTCTTTGTCCCCCTGGTCTCTCTCAACCCCAGTCTCTCTCGCCGCCCCCAGTCTCTCTCACCCCCGGTCTCTCTTTTCCCCCCTGGTCTCTCTCACCCACGGTCTCTCTCACCCCCGGTCTCTTTCGTCACCCCCGTTCTCTATCTCGCCGCCCCCGGTCCCTCTCACCCCCGGTCTCTCTCTTTGACCCCCTGGTCTCTCTCGGCCCCGGTGTCTCTCGCCTCCAATCTCTCTCTTTGCCCCCTTGGTCTCTATTGTCCCTGGTCTCTCTCGCCCCCCGGTCTCTCTCTTTGTCCCCCTGGTCTCGATCAACCCCATTCTCTCTCTTTGTCCCCCCCGGTCTCTCTCTCTGCACCCCGGTCTCACTCGCCCCCGGTCTTTTTTTTTCCCCCCGGTCTCTCTTGCCCCCGGTCTCTCTCTTTGCCCCCTGGTCTCTATTGTCCCTGGTCTCTCTCGCCCCCCGGTCTCTCTCTTTGCCCCCTTGGTCTCTCTCGGCCCCAGTCTCTCTCTTTTCCACCCTGGTCTCTCTTGCTCCCCATCGCTCTCGCCCCCGTTCTCTCTCACCCCCGGTCTGTCTCTTTAAACCCCGGCCTCTCTCGCCACCCCCGGTCTCTCTCACCCCCGGTCTCTCTCACCCCCGGTCTCTCTCACCCCCAGTCTCTCTCGTCCCCGGTCTCTCTCGCTGCCCTCCCGGTCTCTCTCGCTCTGAGCCTTTCTCGCCGCCCCCTGTCTTTCTCGCTCCCGGTCTCTCTTGCCTCCAATCTCTCTCTTTGCCCCCTTGGTCTCTCTCACCCGGTCTCTCTCACCCCCGGTCTCTCTCTTTGCCCCCCTGGTCTCTCTCGCCCCTGGTCTCTCTCACCCCTGGTCTCTCTCGCCCCCCCCCCCTCGGTGTCTCTCGCTCCCGGTCTCTCTCTTTGCCCCCGCGGTCTCTCTCACCCCTGGTCTCTCTCGCCCCTGGTCTCTCTCACCACCCCCGGTCTCTCTCGCGCCCCCCCGGTCTCTCTCGCCCGTGGTCTCTCTCACCCCCCCGGTGTCTCTCGCCCCCGGTCTCTCTCGCTCCCGTTCTCTCTCGCCTCCGGTCTCTCTCGCCCCCCCCCTCGGTGTCTCTCGCTCCCGGTCTCTCTCTTTGCCCCCCCCCGGTCTCTCTCGCCCCTGGTCTCTCTCGCCCCGGTCTCTCTCGCCGCCCCCGGTCTCTCTCGCTCCGAGCCTTTCTCGCACCCACCGGTCTCTCTCCCCCACACCCCCCCGGTCTCTCTCGACCCCGGTCTCTCTCTTTGCCCCCCCCCCGGTCTCTCTCGCCCCCGGTCTCTCTCTCTCTTTGACCCCACCCCCGGTCTCTCTCACCCCCGTCTCTCTCCTTGCCCCCCCCCGGTCTCTCTCGCCCCCGGTCTCTCTCCTTGCCACCCCTGGACTCTCTCACCCCCGGTCTCTCTCGCCCCTGTTGTCTTTTGCCACCCCAGTCTCTCTCTTTGCCCCCCGGTCTCTCTCTTTGCCCCCACGGTCTCTCTCTCGCCCCTGGTCTTCTCGTCCCCTGTATCTCTCACCACTGGGCTCGCTCGCCCCCGGTCTCTCTCTCTCACCTCCGGACTCTCTCACCCCCGGTCTCTCTCACACCCGATCTCTCTCACCCCCGGTCTCTCTCGCCCCCGTCTCTCTCCTTGCCCCCCCCGGTCTCTCTCACCGCCGGTCTCTCTCTTTGCCCCCCCGGGCCTCTCTCACCCCCGGTCTCTCTCGCCCCTGTTGTCTTTTGCCACCCCAGTCTCTCTCTTTGCCCCCCCGGTCTCTCTCTTTGCCCCCCCCGGTCTCTCTCGCTCCCTCTCTCTCTCGCCCCCGGTCTCTCTCACCCCCGGTCTCTCTCGTCCCCGGTCTCTCTCACCCCCGGTCTCTCTCACCCCCGGTCTCTCTCTCTCACCCCCGGTCTCTCTCTCGTCCCTGGTCTCTCTCTCTCACCCCCGGTCTCTCTCACCCCCGGTCTCTCTCGCCACTCCGGTCTCTCTCACCCCCGGTCTCTCTCGCCCCCGGTCTCTCTCGTCCCCGGTCTCTCTCTCTCACCCCCGGTCTCGCTCGCTCCCGGTCTCTCTCGACCCCCGGGTCTCTCTCTCGCCCCCGGTCTCTCTCTCACCCCCAGTCTCTCTCTCTCGTCCCCGGTCTCTCTCACCCCCAGTCTCTCTCGCTCCCGGTATCCGGGCTCTCTCACCCCCGGTCTCTCTCGTCCCCGGTCTCTCTCAACCCCGGTCTCTCTCGCCCCCGGTCTCTCTCACCCCCGGTCTCTCTCTCACCCCCAGTCTCTCTCTCTCGTCCCTGGTCTCTCTCACCCCCAGTCTCTCTCGCTCCTGGTATCCGGGCTCTCTCACCCCCGGTCTCTCTCGTCCCCGGTCTCTCTCAACCCCGGTCTCTCTCGCCCCCGGTCTCTCTCACCCCCGGTCTCTCTCTCTCACCCCCGGTCTCGCTCGCTCCCGGTCTCTCTCGACCCCCGGGTCTCTCTCTCGCCCCCGGTCTCTCTCTCACCCCCGGTCTCTCTCTCGCCCTCGGTCTCTCTCATCACCCCCGGTCTCTCTCGCCCCCGGTCTCTCTCATCACCCCCGGTCTCTCTCTCGCCACCGGTCTCTCTCTCACCCCCGGTCTCTCTCTCGCCCCCGGTCTCTCTCTCGCCCCCGGTCTCTCTCTCACCCCCGGTCTCTCTCACCCCCGGTCTCTCTCTCGACCCCGGTCTCTCTCACCCCCGATCTCTCTCTCTTACCCCCGGTCGCGCTCGTCCCCGGTCTCTCTCGTCCCCGGTCTCTATCGCCCCTGGTCTCTCTCTCCCCTGGTCACTCTCTTTACCACCCCGGTCTCTCTCGCCCCCCAATCTCTCTCACCCCCAGTCTCTCTCGCCCCCGGTCTCTCTCGCCCCTGGTCACTCTCTTTGCCCCCCCCAGTCTCTCCCGACCCCGGTCTCTCTCTTTGCCCCCCCCCGGTCTCTCTCTCGCCCCCGGTCTCTCTCGCCCCCGGTCTCTCTCTCGCCCGCGGTCTCTCTCGCCCCTGGTCTCTCTCGCCCCTGGTCACTCTCTTTGCCACACCGGTCTCTCTCGCCCCCAAATCTCTCTCACCCCCAGTTTCTCTCACCCCCAGTCTCTCTCGCCCCCGGTCTCTCTCGCCCCTGGTCTCTCTCTTTGCCACCCCACTCTCTCTTGCCCCCAGTCTCTCTCTTTGCCCCCCCGGGATCTGTCGCCCCCGGTCTCTCACTTTGCCCCCCCCCCGGTCTCTCTCGCCCCCGGTCTCTCTCTTTGCCCCCCCCGGTCTCTCTCGCTCCCGGTCTCTCTCTTTGCCCCCCCCCCCCCCGGTCTCTCTCTCGCCCCCGGTCTCTCTCGCCCCTGGTTACTCTCTTTGCCACCCCGGTCTCTCTCGTCCCCGGTCTCTCTCTCGTCCCCGGTCTTTCTCGTCCCCGATCTCTCTCGTCCCCGGTCTTTCTCGTCCCCGGTCTCTCTCGCCCCTGGTCTCTCTCTTTGCCACCCCAGTCTCTCTTGCCCCCAGTCTCTCTCTTTGCCCCCCCCGGTCTCTGTCGCCCCCGGTCTCTCTCTTTGCCCCCCCCAGTCTCTCTCGCCCCCGGTCTCTCTCTTTGCCCCCCCCGGTCTGTCTCTTTGCCCCCCCCGGTCTCTCTCTCTCACCCCCGGTCTCTCTCGCTCCTGGTTACTCTCTTTGCCACCCCGGTCTCTCTCGTCCCCGGACTCTCTCTCGTCCCCGGTCTTTCTCGTCCCCGGTCTTTCTCGTCCCCAGACTCTCTCGCCCCCGATCTCTCTCGCCACCCCGGTCTCTCTCGTCCCCGGTCTCTCTCTCGTCCCCGGTCTCCCTCACTCCCGTTCTCTCTTGCCCCCTGTCTCTCTCTCGCCCCTGGTTTCTCTCTCGCCCCCATTCTCTTTCTTGCTCCCGTTCTCTCTCTTGCCCCCGGTTTTTCTCTTGCCCCCGTTCTCTCTCTCACCCCCGGTCTCTCTCTCACTCCCGTTCTCTCTCGCCCCCAGTCTCTCTCTCGCCTCCAGTTTCTCTCTCACTCCCGTTCTCTCTCTTGCCCCTGGTTTCTCTCTCGCCCCCCGGTCTCTCTCTTGCCCCTGGTGTCTCTCTCGCCCCCAGTCTCTCTCTCGCCCCCAGTTTCTCTCTCACACCCAGTCTCTCTCTCGTCCCCAGTCTCTCTCTCACCGCTGGTTTCTCTCTCACCCCCAATCTCTCTCTCGCCCCCAGTCTCTCTCTCGCCCCCATTCTCTCTCTTGCCCCCAGTCTCTCACTCACCCCTGGTTTCTCTCTCACCCCCAGTCTCTCTCTCGCCCCCACTCCCTCTCACCCCCGGTCTTTCTCTCACCCCCGGTCTCTCTCTCTCGCCCCCGGTTTGTCTCTCACCCCCAGTCTCTCCCTCTCACCCCCAGTCTCTCTCTCGCCCCCGGTTTCTCTCTCGCCCCCAGTCTCTCTCTCGCCCCTGGCTTCTCTCTCGCCCCCAGTCTGTCTCATCACCTCGGTCTCTCTCTCTCTTGCCCCTGGTTTCTCTCTCGCCCCCAGTCTCTCTCTCTCTCTCGCCCCCGGTCTGTTTCATCACTCCTGGTCTATCGTCACCCCCGGTCTCTCATCAACCCCGTTCTCCCTCGCTCCCGATCTCCCTCGGCCTCAGTCTCTATCGTCCTTCGGTCTCTCTCTTCACCATTGGTATCACTCACCCCCAGTCTCTCTCGCCCCCCGTCTCTCTCGCCCCTGGTGACTCGTCAAACGCGGTCTCTCTCACTCCCAGTTTCTCTCGCCTCCGGTCTCTCTCGTCACCCACAGTCTCTCTTCACCCCCGGTCTCTTTCTCGCCCTCCGTCTTTCTCACCCCCTGGTGTCTCTCCCCCCCGTCTTTCTCACCCCCGGTCTCTCTCACTCCCGGTCTGTCTCGTTGCCCCCTGTCCCTCTAGCCCCCCGGTCTCTCTCGCAAACCCCTCTCTCTCACCCCCCGGTCTCTCTTCACCCCCGGTCTCTCTCTCTCGCCTCCAGTCTCTCTCATCTCCGGTCGATCTTGTCACCCCCTCTCTCTCGCCCCCGGGCTCTCTTGCCCACAGTCTCTATCACTCCCGGGCTGTCTCGTTGCCCCCTGTCCCTCTAGCCCCCCGGTCTCTCTTGCAAACCCCCCTCTCTCACCCCTCGGTCTCTCTTCACCCCTGGTCTCTCTCTCTCTCGCCTCCAGTCTCTCTCATCTCCGGTCTATCTTGTCACCCCCCTCTCTCTCGCCCCCGGGCTCTCTTGCCCACAGTCTCTCTCACTCCCGGTCTGTCTCGTTGCCCCCTGTCCCTCTAGCCCACCGGTCTCTCTCGCAAACCCCTCTCTCTCACACCCCGTCTCTCTTCACCCCCGGGCTCTCTCTCTCTCGCCTCCGGTCTCTCTCATCCCCGGTCTCTCTTGTCACTCTGTCTCTCTTGCCCCCGGGCTCTCTTTCGCCCTCGGTCTTTCTCACCCCCTGTCTCTCTCACCCCCGGTCTCTCTCTCACCCCCGGTCTCTCTCGCCCCCTGGTCTCTCTCTCACCCCCGGTCTCTCTCTCACCCCCGGTCTCTCTCTCACCCCCGGTCTCTCTCTCTCACCCCCGGTCTCTCTCACTCACGGTCTCTCTCTCTCTCACCCCTGGTCTCTCTCTCATCACCCCCGGTCTCTCTCTCACCCCCGGTCTCTCTCACCCCAGGTCTCTCTCTCTCACCCCCAGTCTCTCTCACCTCTGGTCTCTCTCGACCCCGGTCTCTCTCTCGCCCCCAGTCTCTCTCGCCCCCGGTCTCTCTCGCCCCCGGTCCCTCTCACCCGCGGTCTCTCTCTCTCACCCCCGGTCTCTCTCTCTCACCCCCGGTCTCTCTCTCTCGCCCCCGGTCTCTCTCTCTCACCCCCGGTCTCTCTCACCTCTGGTCTCTCTCACCCCCGGTCTCTCTCTCTCACCCCCGGTCTCTCTCTCTCAAACCCGGGGTCTCTCTCTCCCGGTCTCTCTCACCCCCGGTCTCTCTCACCCCCGGTCTCTCTCGCCCCCGGTCTCTCTCTCTCTCACCCCCGTCTCTCTCTCTCACCTCTGGTCTCTCTCGCCCCCGGTCTCTCTCGCCCCCGGTCTCTCTCTCTCACCCCCGTCTCTCTCTCACCTCTGGTCTCTCTCGCCCCCGGTCTCTCTCGCCCCCGGTCTCTCTCACCCCCGGTCTCTCTCGCCCCCTGTCTCTCTCGCCCCCGGTCTCTCTCAAGCCCGGTCTCTCTCTCTCACCCCCGGTCTCTCCCTCTCACCCCTGGTCTCTCTCGCACCCGGTCTCTCTCGCCCCCGGTCCCTCTCACCCGCGGTCTCTCTCTCTCACCCCCGGTCTCTCTCTCTCACCCCCGGTCTCTCTCTCTCGCCCCCGGTCTCTCTCTCTCACCCCCGGTCTCTCTCACCTCTGGTCTCTCTCACCCCCGGTCTCTCTCTCTCACCCCCGGTCTCTCTCTCTCAAACCCGGGGTCTCTCTCTCCCGGTCTCTCTCATGCCCGGTCTCTCTCGCCCCCGGTCTCTCTCGCCCCCGGTCTCTCTCGCCCCCGGTCCCTCTCTCTCACCCCCATCTCTCTCTCACCTCTGGTCTCTCTCGCCCCCGGTCTCTCTCGCCCCCGGTCTCTCTCACCCCCGGTCTCTCTCGCCCCCTGTCTCTCTCGCCCCCGGTCTCTCTCAAGCCCGGTCTCTCTCTCTCACCCCCGGTCTCTCCCTCTCACCCCTGGTCTCTCTCGCACCCGGTCTCTCTCGCCCCCGGTGTCTCTCACCCCCGGTCTCTCTCTCACCCCTGGTCTCTCTCGCCCCCGGTGTCTCTCGCCCCCGGTGTCTCTTGCCATCCATCTCTCTCTCGTCGCTCCCAGTCTCTCGTCACCCCTGGGTCTCTCTCCACCCCAATCTATCTTGCCCCCAGTGTCTTTTGCCCCCCCGGTCATCTTGCCTCCACCGGTCTCTCTTCGCTCCTTGTCTCTCTCTCTCGCCCCCGGTTTCGCTCACCCCTGGTCTCTTGTCATCCCCGGGTCTCTCTTGACCCCGGTCTCTGCCCCCCTCACTCCCTTGCCCCCGGTTTCTCTCTCGCCCCCAGTCTCTCTCTCGCCCCCGGTTTCCCTCTCTTGCCCCCGTTCTCTCTCTCGCCCCCAGTCTCTCTCTCGACCCCATTCTCTCTCTCGCCCCCAGTCTCTCTCTCGCCCCCAGTCTCTCTTTCGCCCCCGGTCTCTCTCTCACTCCCATTCTCTGTCTCGCCCCCAGTCTCTCTCTCGCCCCGAGTCTCTCTCTCGCCCCGAGTCTCTCTCTCGCCCCCGTTCTCTCTCTCACTCCCGTTCTCTGTCTCGCCCCCAGTCTCCCTCTCGCACCCAGTCTCTCCCTCACCCCCAGTCTCTCTCTCGCCCCTGGTTTCTCTCTCGCCCCCAGTCTCTCTCTCGCCACTAGTCTCTCTTTCACCCCCGGTTTCTCTCTCGCCCCCAGTCTCTCTCTATCATCCCTGTCTCTCTCTCGCTCCCGTTCTCTCTCTCTTGCCCCCAGTCTCTCTCTCGCCCCCGTTCTCTCTCTCGCCCCCAGTCTCTCTCTCGCCCCCAGTCTCTCTCTCGTCCCCGGTCTCCCTCGCTCCAATTCTCTCTCTTGCCACCAGTTTCTCTCTCGCCCCCAGTCTCTCTCTCGTCCCCAGTCTCTCTCTCGCTCCCGTTCTCTCTCTTGTCCCCGGTCTATCTCTCGCCCCCAGTTCCTCTCTCGCCCCTGGTTTCTCTCTCGCCCCCATTCTCTCTCTCGCTCCCATTCTCTCGCTTGCCCCGGTTTCTCTCTTGCCCCCGGTCTCCCACGCTCCAATTCTCTCTCTTGCCCCCAGTTTCTCTCTCACCCCCAATCTCTCTCTCGCACCCGGTCTCTCTCTCACTCCCGTTCTCTCTCGCCCCCAGTTTCTCTCTCGCCCCCAGTCTCTCTCTCGCCCCCAGTCTCTCTCTCGTCCCCGGTCTCCCTCGCTCCAATTCTCTCTCTTGCCCCCGATCTCTCTCTCGCTCCCGTTCTCTGTCTTGCCCCCGGTTTCTCTATCACCCCCGTTCTCTCTCTCACCCCCGGTCTCTCTCGCCCCCAGTCTCTCTCTCGCCCCCGGTCTCTCGCTCGCCCCCGGTCTCTCTCTCACTCCCGTTCTCTGTCTCGCCCCCAGTCTCTCTCTCGCCCCCGGTTTCTCTCTCGCCCCCGTTCTCTCTCTCGCCCCCGGTCTCTCTCGCCCCCAGTCTCTCTCTCGCCCCCGTTCTCTCTCTCGCCCCCAGTCTCTGTCTCGCCCCCAGTCTCTCTCTCGTCCCCTGGTCTCCCTCGCTCCAATTGTCTCTCTTGCCCCTGGTCTCTCTCTCACTCCCGTTCTCTATCTCGCCCCCCGGTCTCTCTCTCGCCCCTGGTGTCTCTCTCGCCCCCAGTCTCTCTCTCACCCCCGTTCTCTCTCTCGCGCCCGGTTTCTCTCTCGCCCCCAGTCTCTCTCTCACCCCCGTTCTCTCTCTCGTCCCCGGTCTCCCTCGCGCCCAGTCTCTCTCTCGCCCCCGGTTTCCCTCTCTTGCCCCCGTTCTCTCTCTCGCCCCCAGTCTCTCTCTCGCCCCAGTTCTCTCTCTCGCCCCGAGTCTCTCTCTCGCACCCAGTTTCTCTCACACTCCCGTTCTCTCTCGAGTAACCGGTTTCCCTCTCACTCCCATTCTCTCTCTCGCCCCCAGTCTCTCTCTCGCCCCCAGTCTCTCTCTCGCCCCCGGTCTCTCTCTCACTCCCATTCTCTGTCTCGCCCCCAATTCT
Source organism: Chiloscyllium punctatum (assembly GCF_047496795.1). Taxonomy (NCBI): domain Eukaryota; kingdom Metazoa; phylum Chordata; class Chondrichthyes; order Orectolobiformes; family Hemiscylliidae; genus Chiloscyllium; species Chiloscyllium punctatum. Next base: position 3,567,231 of record NC_092772.1, read on the forward strand.
CTCTCTCGCCCCCGGTTTCTCTCTCGCCCCCAGTCTCTCTCTGTCATCCCCTGTCTCTCTCTCTCTCCCGTTCTCTCTCTCTTGCCCCCAGTCTCTCTCTCGCCCCCGTTCTCTCTCTCGCCCCCAGTCTCTCTCTCGCCCCCAGTCTCTCTCTCGTCCCCGGTCTCCCTCGCTCCAATTCTCTCTCTTGCCCCCGGTCTCTCTCTCGCCCCCAGTTTCTCTCTCGCCCCTGGTTTCTCTCTCGCCCCCATTCTCTCTCTCGCTCCCGTTCTCTCGCTTGCCCCGGTTTCTCTCTTGCCCCCGGTCTCCCTCGCTCCAATTCTCTCTCTTGCCCCCAGTTTCTCTCTCACCCCCAATCTCTCTCTCGCCCCCGGTCTCTCTCTCACTCCCGTTCTCTCTCGCCCCCAGTTTCTCTCTCGCCCCCAGGCTCTCTCTCGCCCCCGTTCTCTCACCCACCCCCGGATTCTCTCTTACCCCCTGTCTCTCTCTCGCCCCCGTTCCCTCTCTTGCCCCCGGTTTCTCTCTCGTCCCCGGTCTCTCTCTCGCCCCTGGTTACACTCTCACCCACAGTCTCTCTCTCGCCCCCAGTCTCTCTCTCGCCCCTGGTTTCTCTCTCACCCCCCGTTCTCTCTGTCACCCCCGCTCTCTCTCACCCCCGGTCTCTCTCTCGCCCCCGGTTTCTCTCTCGCCCCCAGTCTCTCTCTCGCCCCCAGTCTCTCTCTCGCCCCCAGTCTCTCTCTCGCCCCCAGTCTCTCTCTCGTCCCCGGTCTCCCTCGCTCCCGTTCTCTCTCTCGCTCCCATTCTCTCTCTCGCCCCCGTTCTCTTTCTCGCTCCCGTTCTCTCTCTCGCCCCCGTTCTCTCTCTCGCCCCCGTTCTCTCTCTCGCTCCCGTTCTCTCTCTCGCTCCCGTTCTCTCTCTTGCCGCCGGTCTCTCTCTCGCCCCTAGTTTCTCTCTCGCCCCCATTCTCTCACTCGCTCCCATTCTCTCTCATGCCCCCGGTTTCTCTCTTGCCCCCGTTCTCTCTCTTGCCCCCGGTCTCTCTCTCGCTCCCGTTCTCTTTGCCCCCGGTGATTCTCTTGCCCCCATTCTCTCTCTCGCCCCCGGTCTCTCTCTCGCTCCCGTTCTCTCTCGCCCCCAGTCTGTCTCTCGCCCCCAGTCTCTCTCTCGCACCCATTCTCTCTCTCGCCTCCATTCTCTCTCTTGCCCCCGGTTTCTCTCTCGCCCCCCGGTCTCTCTCTTGCCCCTGGTCTCTCTCTCACCCCCAGTCTCTCTCTTGCCCCCAGTTTCTCTCTCGCCCCCAGTCTGTCTATCGTCCCCAGTCTCTCTCTCGCCCCCATTCTCTCTCTCGCCCCCGTTCTCTCTCTTGCCCCCGGTTTCTCTCTCGCCCCCGGTCTCTCTCTTGCCCCTGGTCTCTCTCTCACCCCCAGTCACTCTCTCACCCCCAGTTTCTCTCTCGCCCCCAGTCTCTCTCTCGCCCCCAGTCTCTCTCTCACCCCTGGTTTCTCTCTCACCCCCAGTCTCTCTCTCGCCCCCGCTCTCTCTCACCGCCGGTCTCTCTCTCGCCCCTGGTTTCTCTCTCGCCCCCGGTTTCTCTCTCACCCCCAGTCTCTCTCTCGCTCCCGGTTTCTCTCTTGTCCCTGGTCTCTCTCTCACCCCCAGTCTCTCTCTCGCTCCCGGTTTCTCTCTTGTCCCTGGTCTCTCTCTCACCCCCAGTCTCTCTCTCGCCCCTGGTCTCTCTCTCACCCCCAGTCTCTCTCTCGCCCCTGGTTTCTCTCTCGCCCCCAGTCTCTCTCTCGCCCCCAGTCTCTCTCTTTCTCTCGCACCCGGTCTGTCTCATCTCCCCGGTCTCTCTCTCTCTCGCCCCCAGTCTGTCTCATCACCTCGGTCTCTCTCTCTCTTGCCCCTGGTTTCTCTCTCGCCCCCAGTCTCTCTCTCTCTCTCGCCCACGGTCTGTTTCGTCACTCCTGTTCTATCGTCACCCCCGATCTCTCATCAACCCCGGTCTCCCTCGCTCCCGGTCTCCCTCATCCTCAGTCTCTATCGTCCTTTGGTCTCCCTCTTCACCATTGGTCTCACTCACCCCCAGTCTCTCTCGCCCCCGGTCTCTCTCGCCCCCTGGTCACTCGTCAAAACCGGTCTCTCTCGCTCCCAGTTTCTCTCGCCTCCGGTCTCTCTCGTCACCCACAGTCTCTCTTCACCCACTGTCTCTGTCGCCCCCGGTCTCTCTTTCACTCCCGTTGTCTGTCTCGCCCCCAGTCTCTCTCTCGCCCCTAGTTTCTCTCTCGCCCCCGTTCTCTCTCTCGCCCCCGGTCTCTCTCGCCCCCAGTCTCTCTCTCGCCCCCGGTCTCTCTCTCGCCCCCACTCTCTCTCTCGCCCCCAGTCTCTCTCTCGTCCCCGGTCTCCCTCGCTCCAATTCTCTCTCTTGCCCCTGGTCTCTCTCTCACTCCCGTTCTCTATCTCGCCCCCGGTCTCTCTCTCGCCCCTGGTGTCTCTCTCGCCCCCAGTCTCTCTCTCGCCCCCATTCTCTCTCTCGCCCCCGTTCTCTCTCTCGCCCCCAGTCTCTCTCTCGCCCCCAGTCTCTCTCTCGTCCCCGGTCTCCCTTGCTCCAATTCTCTCTCTTGCCCCCGGTCTCTCTCTCGCTCCCGTTCTCTCTCTTGCCCCCGGTTTCTCTCTTGCCCCCATTCTCTCTCTCGCTCCTGTTCTCTCTCTTGACCCGGTTTCTCTCTCTAGCCCACGTTCTCTCTCGCCCCCAGTTTCTCTCTCGCCTCTAGTCTCTCTCTCACCCCCGTTCTCTCTCTCGCCCCCGGTTTCTCTCTCGCCCCCAGTCTTTCTCTCGCCCCCGGTTTCCCTCTCTTGCCCCCGTTCTCTCTCTCGCCCCCAGTCTCTCTCTCGCCCCCACTCTCTCTCTCACCCCCAGTCTCTCTCTCGCCCCCAGTTTCTCTCACACTCCCGTTCTCTCTCTAGTCCCTGGTTTCCCTCTCACTCCCATTCTCTCTCTCGCCCCCAGTCTCTCTCTCGCCCCCAGTCTCCCTCTCGCCCCCGGTCTCTCTCTCGCCCCTGGTTTCTCTCTCGCCCCCAGTCTCTCTCTCGCCACTAGTCTCTCTTTCACCCCCGGTTTCTCTCTCGCCCCCAGTCTCTCTCTGTCATCCCCAGTCTCTCTCTCGCTCCCGTTCTCTCTCTCTTGCCCCCAGTCTCTCTCTCGCCCCCGTTCTCTCTCTCACTCCCATTCTCTGTCTCGCCCCCAGTCTCTCTCTCGCCCCGAGTCTCTCTCTCGCCCCGAGTCTCTCTCTCGCCCCCGTTCTCTCTCTCACTCCCATTCTCTGTCTCGGCCCCAGTCTCTCTCTCGCACCCAGTCTCTCTCTCGCCCCCAGTCTCTCCCTCACCCCCAGTCTCTCTCTCGCCCCTGGTTTCTCTCTCGCCCATCAGTCTCTCTCTCGCCACTAGTCTCTCTTTCACCCCCGGTTTCTCTCTCGCCCCCAGTCTCTCTCTGTCATCCCCTGTCTCTCTCTCGCTCCCGTTCTCTCTCTCTTGCCCCCAGTCTCTCTCTCGCCCCCGTTCTGTCTCTCGCCCCCAGTCTCTCTCTCGCCCCCAGTCTCTCTCTCGTCCCCGGTCTCCCTCGCTCCAATTCTCTCTCTTCCCCCCCCCTCTCTCTCTCGCCCCCAGTTTCTCTCTCGCCCCTGGTTTCTCTCTCGCCCCCATTCTCTCTCTCGCTCCCATTCTTTCGCTTGCCCCGGTTTCTCTCTTGCCCCCGGTCTCCCTCGCTCCAATTCTCTCTCTTGCCCCCAGTTTCTCTCTCACCCCCAATCTCTCTCTCGCCCCCGGTCTCTCTCTCACTCCCGTTCTCTCTCGCCCCCAGTTTCTCTCTCGCCCCCAGGTTCTCTCTCGCCCCCGTTCTCTCTCCTACCCCCGGATTCTCTCTTACCCCCTGTCTCTCTCTCGCCCCCGTTCCCTCTCTCACCCCCCGTTCTCTCTGTCACCCCCGCTCTCTCTCACCCCCTGTCTCTCTCTCGCCCCCGGTTTCTCTCTCGCCCCCAGTCTCTCTCTCGCCCCCAGTCTCTCTCTCGCCCCCAGTCTCTCTCTCGCCCCCAGTCTCTCTCTCGTCCCCGGTCTCCCTCGCTCCCGTTCACTCTCTTGCTCCCGTTCTCTCTCTCGCCCCCGTTCTCTCTCTCGTCCCCGTTCTCTCACTCGCTCCCGTTCTCTCTCTCGCTCCCGTTCTCTCTCTTGCCGCCGGTCTCTCTCTCGCCCCTAGTTTCTCTCTCGCCCCCATTCTCTCACTCGCTCCCATTCTCTCTCATGCCCCCGGTTTCTCTCTTGCCCCCGTTCTCTCTCTTGCCCCCGGTCTCTCTCTCGCTCCCGTTCTCTCTTGCCCCCGGTGATTCTCTTGCCCCCATTCTCTCTCTCGCCCCCGGTCTCTCTCTCGCTCCCGTTCTCTCTCGCCCCCAGTCTGTCTCTCGCCCCCAGTCTCTCTCTCGCCCCCATTCTCTCTCTCGCCTCCATTCTCTCTCTTGCCCCCGGTTTCTCTCTCGCCCCCCGGTCTCTCTCTTGCCCCTGGTCTCTATCTCACCCCCAGTCTCTCTCTCACCCCCAGTTTCTCTCTCGCCCCCAGTCTCTCTCTCGCCCCCAGTCTCTCTCTCACCCCTGGTTTCTCTCTCACCCCCAGTCTCTCTCTCATCCCTGCTCTCTCTCACCCCCGGTGTCTCTCTTGCCCCTGGTTTCTCTCTCGCCCCCAGTCTCTCTCTCTCACCCCCAGTCTCTCTCTCGCTCCCGGTCTCTCTCTTGTCCCTGGTCTCTCTCTCACCCCCAGTCTCTCTCTCGCCCCTGGTTTCTCTCTCACCCCCAGTCTCTCTCTCGCCCCCGCTCTCTCTCACCCCCGGTCTCTCTCTCGCCCCTGGTTTCTCTCTCGCCCCCAGTCTCTCTCTCTCACCCCCAGTCTCTCTCTCACCCCCGGCCTCTCTCTTGTCCCTGGTCTCTCTCTCACCCCCAGTCTCTCTCTCGCCCCTGGTTTCTCTCTCGCCCCCAGTCTCTCTCTCGCCCCCAGTCTCTCTCTTTCTCTCGCACCCGGTCTGTCTCATCTCCCCGGTCTCTCTCTCTCTCGCCCCCAGTCTGTCTCATCACCTCGGTCTCTCTCTCTCTTGCCCCTGGTTTCTCTCTCGCCCCCAGTCTCTCTCTCTCTCTCGCCCACGGTCTGTTTCGTCACTCCTGGTCTATCGTCACCCCCGATCTCTCATCAACCCCGGTCTCCCTCGCTCCTGGTCCCCCTCGGCCTCAGTCTCTATCGTCCTTCGGTCTCCCTCTTCTCCATTGGTCTCACTCACCCCCAGTCTCTCTCGCCCCCGGTCTCTCTCGCCCCTGGTCACTCGTCAAACCCGGTCTCTCTCGCTCCCAGTTTCTCTCGCCTCCAGTCTCTCTCGTCACCCACAGACTCTCTTCACCCCCTGTCTCTGTCGCCCCCGGTCTCTCTCTCACTCCCGTTCTCTGTCTCGCCCCCAGTCTCTCTCTCGCCCCTAGTTTCTCTCTCGCCCCCGTTCTCTCTCTCACCCCCGGTCTCTCTCGCCCCCAGTCTCTCTCACGCCCCCGGTCTCTCGCTCGCCCCCGGTCTCTCTCTCACTCCCGTTCTCTGTCTCGCCCCCAGTCTCTCTCTCGCCCCCGGTTTCTCTCTCGCCCACGTTCTCTCTCTCGCCCCCGGTCTCTCTCGCCCCCAGTCTCTCTCTCAACCCCGGTCTCTCTCTCGCCCCCAGTCTCTCTCTCACCCCCAGTCTCTCTCTCGTCCCCGGTCTCCCTCGCTCCAATTCTCTCTCTTGCCCCCGGTCTCTCTCTCACTCCCGTTCTCTATCTCGCCCCCGGTCTCTCTACCGCTCCCGTTCTCTCCCGCCCCCAGTTTCTCTCTCGCCCCCAGTCTCTCTCTCACCCCTGTTCTCACTCTCACCCCCAGTCTCTCTCTCGCCCCCAGTCTCTCTCTCGCCTCCAGTTTCTCTCTCACTCCCGTTCTCTCTCTCGCCCCCGGTTTCCCTCTCTTGCCCCCGTTCTCTCTCTCGCCCCCAGTCTCTCTCTCGCCCCCAGTATCTCTCTCGCCTCCAGTTTCTCTCTCACTCCCGTTCTCTCTCTAGTCCCCGGTTTCCCTCTCACTCCCGTTGTCTCTCTCGCCCCCAGTCTCTCTCTCACCCCCGTTCTCTCTCTCGCCCCCGGTTTCTCTCTTGCCCCCGGTCTCTCTCTCGCCCCCGTTCCCTCTCTTGCCCCAGGTTTCTCTCTCGCCCCCAGTCTCTCTCTCGCCCCCGGTCTCTCTCTCGCCCTTGGTTTCTCTCTCACCCCCATTCTCTCTCTCGCCCCCGTTCCTTCTCTTGCCCCCGATCTCTCTCTCACTCCCATTCTCTCTCGCCCCCAGTCGCTCTCTCGCCTCCAGTTTCTCTCTCACTCCCGTCCTCTCTCTCGCCCCCAGTTTCTCTCTCGCTCCCAGTCTGTCTCTCGCCCCCAGTCTCTCTCTCGCCCCCATTCTCTCTCTCGCCCCCGTTCTCTCTCTTGCCCCTGGTGTCTCTCTCGCACCCCGGTCTCTCTCTTGCCCCTGGTGTCTCTCTCGCCCCCAGTCTCTCTCTCGTCCCCAGTCTCTCTCTCACCGCTGGTTTCTCTCACACCCCCAATCTCTCTCTCGCCCCCGGTCTCTCTCTCACTCCCGTTCTCTCTCGCCCCCAGTCTCTCTCTCGCCCCCATTCTCTCTCTCGCCCCCAGTCTCTCTCTCGCCCCCAGTCTCTCTCTCACCCCCAGTCTCTCTCTCGCCTCCAGTTTCTCTCTCGCTCCCAGTCTCTCTCTTGCCCCCAGTCTCTCTCTCACCCTTGGTTTCTCTCTCACCCCCAGTCTCTCTCTCGCCCCCACTCTCTCTCACCCCCGGTCTTTCTCTCACCCCCGGTCTCTCTCTCGCCCCCGGTTTGTCTCTCGCCCCCAGTCTCTCTCTCTCACCCCCAGTCTCTCTCTCGCCCCCGGTTTCTCTCTCGCCCCCAGTCTCTCTCTCGCCCCTGGCTTCTCTCTCGCCCCAGTCTCTCTCTCGCCCCCAGTCTCTCTCTCTCTCTTGCCCCTGGTTTCTCTCTCGCCCCCAGTCTCTCTCTCTCTCTCGCCCCCAGTCTGTTTCATCACTCCTGGTCTATCGTCACCCCCGGTCTCTCATCAACCCCGGTCTCCCTTGCTCCCGATCTCCCTCGGCCTCAGTCTCTATCGTCCTTCGGTCTCTCTCTTCACCATTGGTCTCACTCACCCCCAGTCTCTCTCGCCCCCCGTCTCTCTCGCCCCTGGTGACTCGTCAAACCCGGTCTCTCTCGCTCCCAGTTTCTCTTGCCTCCAGTCTCTCTCGTCACCCACAGTCTCTCGTCACCCCCTATCTCTGTCACCTCCGGTCTCTCTCGTTCCCGATCACTCAGGTACCCCCAGTGTCTCTCGCCCCCCGGTCTCTCTCACCCCCGGTCCCTTGTCACCCCCCGGTCTCTCTCGTCACTTCCTCTCTCTCTCACCCCCCGGTCTCCCTCATCTCTCCCGGTCTCTCTCTCACTGTCCCTGGTCTCTCTTGCCCTATCAGGTCCCTCTCGATCCCCGACTCTCTCGTCCCCGGCCTCTCTCACCGTCCCTGGTTTCTCTTGCCTCCAGTCTCTCTTGTCGCCCCCTGTCTTGCGTCCCTCCCCGGTCTCTCTCGCCCACCCCGGTCTCTCATCGCCCCTGGTCTCTCTCGCGTCCTGTCTCTCTCATCGCCCCTGGTCTCTTCTCCCTTCCCACACCCCCGGTCTCTCTCTCGCGCCCGGGCTTTCTCGCGCACAGTCTCTCTCGCCCCCCGGCCTGTGTCATTGCTCCCTGCCTCTCTCGCACCCAGCCTCTCTCGCTCCTGGTCTCTCTCGCTCCCGGTCTCTCTCTCTCATCCCCAGTCACTCTCGGCCCCGGTCTCTCTTGACCCCACTTTCTCTCTCGCCCCCAATCTCTCTCATCGCCCCTGGTGTGTCTCGTCTCCCCCTGTCTCTCGCCCCTGGTCTCCCTCACCGCAGGTCTCTTTTGCATCCCGGTCTCTCTCGCCCCTGGTCTCTCTTGCCCCATCGGTCTATCTCTCCGCCCCCCCCCCCGGTCTCTCTCGTCCCCGGTCTCTCTCTCTCACATCCCCGGTCTATCTCGCCGCCCCCCCCCCCCCGGTCTCTGTTGTCCCCGGTCTCTCTGTCTCACCCCCGGTCTCTCTCGCCCCTGGTCACTCTCACCCCCGGTCTCTCTCGTCACCCCGTCTCTCTTGCCCCTGGACTCTCTCTCGCCCCCGGTCTCTCTTCACCCCTGATCTCTCTCTCTCGCCCCCGGTATCTCTCGCTCCTGGTCTCTCTCTTCACCCCCTCCCTCTCAACCCTGGTCGCTTTCTCGCCCCCAGTCTCACTCTTGTCCCCTGTCTCTCTCGCCCCCTGGTCTCCCTTATTGTTCCCCAGTCTCTCTCGCCCCCGGTCTCTCTCGTTGTCCCTGGTCTCTCGTCACCCCCGGGTCTCTCTCCACTCCAATCTCTCTCGCCCCCGGAGACTTTCACCCCCCCGGTCTCTCTCACCCCCTGTCTCTCTCTCTCTCACCCCCGGTATCTCACCCCCGGTTTCTCTCGTCACCCCCTCCATCTCACTCTCGATCTCCTTCTCGTCCCCAGTCTCTCTTCACCCCTGGTCTCACTCTCTCGTCCCCATGCTCTCTCTCGCCCCGCTGCTCTCTCTTGCCCCCGGTCTCTATTGTCGCAATCGGTCTCTTGTCACCCCCGGTTCTCTCTCGTCCCCAGTTTCTCTCGCCCCCGGTCTCTCTCGTTGTCCCTGGTCTCTCGTCACCCCTGGGTCTCTCTCTATCCCAATCTCTCTCGCCCCCGGTGTCTTTCGCCCCCTCCCCCGGGTCTCTCTTGTTGCCCGCAGACTCTCGTCACCCCCAGTGTCTTGCCCCGGGTTTCTCGCCCACAGTCTCTCTTGGCCCTGGTCTGTCTTGTCGCTCACTGTCTCTCTCACACCCAGTTTTTCCTCCTTCCCGGCCTCTCTCGTTCACAGTCTCTCTCTCGCCCCCGGTCACTCTCACCCCCAGTCTCTCTCAACCCCACTTTCTCTCTCCCCCGGTCTCTCTCGTCACCCCGGTCTCCCTCGTCTCCTCCTGTCTCTCACCCCCGGTCTCTCTCACCCCAGGTCTCTTTTGCACACCGGTCTCTCTTGCCCCACCTGTCTCTCTCGCTCCCCACCCCGGTCTCTCTCACACACCGGTCTCTCTTCACCCCCTGTCTCTCTCTGTCTCTCGCTCCCAGTCTCTCTCGTCACCCTCTCTATCTCTCACCCCCGGTCTCTTTCTCGCCCTCCGTCTTTCTCACCCCCTGGTGTCTCTCCCCCCCTGTCTTTCTCACCCCCAGTCTCTCTCACTCCCGGTCTGTCTCGTTGCCCCCTGTCCCTCGAGCCCCCCGGTCTCTCTCGCAAACCCCTCTCTCTTACCCCCCGGTCTCTCTTCACCCCCGGTCTCTCTCTCTCGCCTCCAGTCTCTCTCATCTCCGGTCGATCTTGTCACCCCCTCTCTCTCGCCCCCGGGCTCTCTTGCCCACAGTTTCTCTCACTCCCGGTCTGTCTCGTTGCCCCCTGTCCCTCTAGCCCCCGGGTCTCTCTCGCAAACCCCTCTCTCTCACACCCCGTCTCTCTTCACCCCCGGGCTCTCTCTCTCTCGCCTCCGGTCTCTCTCATCCCCGGTCTCTCTTGTCACTCTGTCTCTCTTGCCCCCGGGCTCTCTTTCGCCCTCGGTCTTTCTCACCCCCTGTCTCTCTCACCCCCGTCTCTCTCTCACCTCTGGTCTCTCTCGCCTCCGGTCTCTCTCGCCCCCGGTCTCTCTCACCTCTGGTCTCTCTCGCCCCCGGTCTCTCTCTCTCACCCCCGTCTCTCTCTCACCCCCGTCTCTCTCTCACCTCTGGTCTCTCTCGCCCCCGGTCTCTCTCGCCCCCGGTCTCTCTCACCCCCTGTCTCTCTCGCCCCCGGTCTCTCTCGCCCCCGGTCTCTCTCTCTCACCCCCGTCTCTCTCTCACCTCTGATCTCTCTCGCCCCCGGTCTCTCTCGCCCCCGGTCTCTCTCTCTCACCTCCGTCTCTCTCTCACCTCTGGTCTCTCTCGCCCCCGGTCTCTCTCGCCCCCGGTCTCTCTCACCCCCGGTCTCTCTCGCCCCCGGTCTCTCTCGCCCCCGGTCTCTCTCGCCCCCGGTCTCTCCCTCTCACCCCCGGTCTCTCTCGCACCCGGTCTCTCTCGCCCCCGGTCTCTCTCGCCCCCGGTGTCTCTCACCCCCGGTCTCTCTCTCACCCCTGGTCTCTCTCGCCCCCGGTCTCTCTCGCCCCCGGTCTCTCTTGCCATCCATCTCTCTCTCGTCGCTCCCAGTCTCTCGTCACCCCTGGGTCTCTCTCCACCCCAATCTATCTTGCCCCCAGTGTCTTTTGCCCCCCCGGTCTCTCTTGCCTCCCCCGGTCTCTCTTCGCTCCTGGTCTCTCTCTCTCGCCCCCGGTTTCGCTCACCCCTGGTCTCTTGTCATCCCCGGGTCTCTCTTGACCCCGGTCTCTGCCCCCCTCACTCCCTTGCCCCCGGTCTCTAGTGTCGCCCCCAGTCTCTCGTCGCCCCTGATCACTCGTCATCCCCGGTCTCTCACCCCGGTCACCATCTCGCCACGGTCACACTCACACTCCCAGTCTGTCTCATCGCCCCAGTCTCTCTTGTCAACCCCTCTCTCTTGCCCCCTCGGTTTCTCATCACCGCTGGTCTCATGCTCGCGGTCTCTCTCCCTCCCGGTCTCTCATCACCCCCGTTCTCTTGCGCCCCGGTTGCTCTCAGCCCCCCCTTGTCTCTCGTCACTCCTGGTCTCTCTCGCCCCCCGGTCTGTCTCGCCCCCAGTCTCTCTCACCCCCGCTCTCTCGCCCCCCGGTCTCTCTCGCCCCCAGTCTCTCTCACCCCCTCTCTCTCACCCCCCGGTCTCTCTCGTCCCAAGTCTCTCTCCTCCCCTCGCCCCCGTCTCTTGTCGCCTCTGGTCTCTCTCGCGTCTGGTTTCTCTCGTTGCCCCTGATCTCTTGTCAACCCCGGTCTCTCACTCCTGAACTTTCTCGCGTCCAGTCTCTCTCGACGCCCCCGGTCTCTCTCTCGCCCCCTGTCTCTCTTTTGCGACAGTCTCTCTTTCGCCCCCGGTCTGTCTCATCACCCCCCCGTCTCTCTCTTCACCCCCCATCTCTCTCTTCACCCCATGTCTCTCTCTTCACCCCATGTCTCTCTCTCTCTCACCGCGGTTTCTCTCATCACCACCAGTCTTTCCCGTCGCCCCCGGTCGCTCTCGTCGCCCCCGATTTCTCTTGCTCCCCGGACTCTCACGTCACCCCCGGTCTCTGACTCTCTCGGCCCTGGACTCTCACGTCACCCCTGGTCTCTGTCTCTCTCGGCTCCGGTCTCTCGCGTCGCCCCCCCCCCACCGGGAACCTCTCGTTGCCCATGGTCTCTCTCGTCACCCCCGGTCTCTCTCGCGCCACCAGGTCTCTCTCACCCCACGGTGTCTCGCCCTGGTTTCTCTCGTTGCCCCCGGTCTCTTTCACCCTCTGGTCTCTAATCAGCCCCGGTCTCAGGTCACCCCCGGTCTCTCGCCCCCGATCTCTCTCGCCCCCGATCTCTCTCGTCCTGGGTCTCTCTTGTCACTCCTTCTCTCTCGTCCCCAGTCTTTCTTGCCCCCGGCCACTGACTCACACCCGGCCTGTCTCGCACCCAGTCTCTCTCGCTCCCCCCATCTCTCTCGCCCCCGGTCTCTCTTGTTGCCCCCAGTCTCTCGTCACCCCCAGCATCTCGCCCTCGATCTCACTCGCACCTGGCCTCACTCGCTCCCCACTCTCTCACGCCTCCGGTCTCTCTCTCACCGCTGGTCTCTCTCTCCCTCGGTCTCTCTTGCCTCCGGTCTCTCTCTTGCCCCCGGTCTCTCTCACCCCTGGTCTCTCTTGCCCCCGGTCTCTCTCTTGCCCCCGGTCTCTCTCTCGCCCCCGGTCTCTCTCTCCCTCGGTCTCTCTCGCCTCCGGTCTCTCTCTTGCCCCCGTTCTCTCTTGCCCCCGGTCTCTCTCACCTCCAGTCTCTCTCTTGCCCCCGGTCTCTCTCGTCCCCGGTCTCTCTCTCCCTCGGTCTCTCTTGCCTCCGGTCTCTCTCTTGCCCCCGGTCTCTCTCACCCCTGGTCTCTCTTGCCCCCGGTCTCTCTCTTGCCCCCGGTCTCTCTCTCGCCCCCGGTCTCTCTCTCCCTCGGTCTCTCTCGCCTCCGGTCTCTCTCTTGCCCCCGTTCTCTCTTGCCCCCGGTCTCTCTCACCTCCAGTCTCTCTCTTGCCCCCGGTCTCTCTCGTCCCCGGTCTCTCTCTCCCTCGGTCTCTCTTGCCTGCGGTCTCTCTCTTGCCTCCGGTCTCTCTCTCCCTCGGTCTCTCTCGCCTCCGGTTTCTCTCTTGCCCCCGGTCTCTCTCGCCTCCGGTCTCTCTCTTGCCACCGTTCTCTCTCGCCTCCGGTCTCTCTCTTGCCCCCGGTCTCTCTCGCCTCCGGTCTCTCTCTTGCCCCCGGTCTCTCTCTTGACCCCTGTATCTCTCTCCCTCGGTCTCTCTTGCCCCCGGTCTCTCTTGCCCCCGGTCTCTCTCGTCTCCGGTCTCTCTCTTGCCCCCGGACACTCTCGCCCCCGGTCTCTCTCATCCCAGTATCTCTCGTCATCCCCTTTCTCTTGCCCCCGGTCTCTCTTGTCACCCCTGGTCTCTTGTCACCCCCGATGTCTCGCCCCCAGTCTCTCTCGCACCTGGTCTCTCTTGCCTCCAGTCTCTCTCACCCTCCTGGTCTCTGTCGTCACACCCAGCCACTCTCGTCACCCCCAGTCTCTCTCGTCCTCGGTCTCTCTCATTGCCGCCGGACTCTTGTCACTCCCTCTCTCTCTCTCTCGTCCCAGTCTCTCTCATCACCGCCGGTCTTTCCCATCGCCCCCATTCTCTCACGTCGCCCCCGATCTCTCTCGCCCCTGAACTCTCTCGTCCCCGATCTCTCACGTCGCCCCCGTTCTCTCACGTCGCCCCCGATCTCTCTCGCCCCCGATCACTCTCGCCCCTGGACTCTCTCGTCCCCGGTCTCTCACGTCACCCCCGTTCTCTCACGTCGCCCCCGATCTCTCTCGCCCCTGGACTCTCTCGTCCCCGATCTCTCACGTCGCCCCCGTTCTCTCACGTCGCCCTCGATCTCTTTCACTCCCGGTCTCTCTCGCCCCAGGACTCTCTCGTCCCCGATCTCTCACGTCGCCCCCGTTCTCTCACGTCGCCCCGGATCTCTCTCGCTCCCGGTCTCTCTCGCCCCTGGACTCTCTCGTCCCCGTTCTCTCACGTTGTCCCCGGTCTCTCACGTCGCCCCCGATCTCTCTCGCCCCCGATCACTCTCGCCCCAGGACTCTCTCTACTCGGCCTCTCTCGTTGCTCCCGGTATCTCTCGCCCCCGGATTCTCTCGCCCCAGTCTCTCACGTCTCCCCCGGTCTCTCTTATCTCCCCCGATCTCTCTCGCCCCCGGACTCTCTCGCCCCTGTCTCTGTCTCACCCCCGGTCTCTCTCACCCCTGGTCACTCTCTTTGCCACCCCGGTCTCTCTCGCCCCCAATCTCTCTCGACCCCGGTCTCTCTCTTTGCCCCCCCAGTCTCTCTCTCGCCCCCGGTCTCTCTCTTTGCCTCCCCCGGTCTCTCTCGCCCCCGGTCTCTCTCTTTGCCCCCGCCCCGGTCTCTCTCGCCCCCGGTCTCTCTCTTTGCCCCCCCAGGTCTCTGTCGCCCCCGGTCTCTCTCTTTGCCACCCCGGTCTCTCTCACCCCAAAGCTCTATCGCCCCCGGTCTCTCTCTTTGCCCCCCAGTCTCTCTCTCGCCCCCGGTCTCTCTCTTTGCCCCCCCCGGTCTCTCATGCCCCCGGTCTCTCTCTTTGCCCCCCCCGGTCTCTCTCGCCCCCGGTCTCTCCCTTTGCCCCCCCAGGTCTCTCTCGCCCCCGGTCTCTCTCTTTGCCCCCCCGGTCTCTCTCTTGCCCCTGGTCTCTCTCTTTGCCCCCCCGCTCTCTCTCGGCCCCGGTCTCTCTCTTTGCCACCCCCGGTCTCTCTCGCCCCCGGTCTCTCTCTTTGCCCCTCACCCCCGGTCTGTCTCACCCTGGTCACTTTCTTTGCCCGCCCCGGTCTCTCTCGCCCCTGGTCACTTTCTTTGCCCCCCCCTCCGGTCTCTCTTGCCGCCCCCGGGATCTCTCGACCACGGTCGCTCTCTTTGCCCCCCCCAGTCTCTCTCACCCCCGGTCTCTCTCTTTGCCCCCCCCAGTCTCTCTCACCCCCAGTCTCTCTCGCCCCCGGTGTCTCTCTTTGAACCCCACCCCCAGTCTCTCTCACCCCCGGTCTCTCTCTTTATCCCCCCCCCCAGTCTCTCTCACCCCGGTCTCTCTCACCCCCGGTGTCTCTTGCCACCCCAGTCTCTCTCTTTGCCCCCGCGGTCTCTCTCACCCCCGGTCTCTTTCGCCACCCCCGTTCTCTATCTCGCCGCCCCTGGTCTCTCTCACCCCTGGTCTCTCTCTTTGTCCCCCTGGTCTCTATCACCCCCAGTCTCTCTCGCCGCCCCCGGTCTCTCTCACCCCCGGTCTCTCTCTTTTCCCCCCTGGTCTCTCTCGCCCCCGGTCTCTTTCGCCACCCCCGTTCTCTATCTCGCCGCCCCTGGTCCCTCTCACCCCTGGTCTCTCTCTTTGTCACCCTGGTCTCTATCACCCCCAGTCTCTCTCGCCGCCCCCGGTCTCTCTCACCCCCGGTCTCTCTCTTTTCCCCCCTGGTCTCTCTCGCCCCCGGTCTCTCTCGCCCCCGGTCTCTTTCGCCACCCCCGTTCTCTATCTCGCCGCCCCCGGTCCCTCTCACCCCCGGTCTCTCTCTTTGACCCCCTGGTCTCTCTCGGCCCCGGTGTCTTTCGTCTCCAATCTCTCTCTTTGCCCCCTTGGTCTCTATTGTCCCTGGTCTCTCTCGCACCCCGGTCTCTCTCTTTGTCCCCCTGGTCTCGATCAACCCCATTCTCTCTCTTTGTCCCCCCCGGTCTCTCTCTCTGCACCCCGGTCTCACTCGACCCCGGTCTTTTTTTTTCCCCCCGGTCTCTCTTGCCCCCGGTCTCTCTCTTTGCCCCCTGGTCTCTATTGTCCCTGGTCTCTCTCGCCCCCCGGTCTCTCTCTTTGCCCCCTTGGTCTCTCTCGGCCCCAGTCTCTCTCTTTTCCACCCTGGTCTCTCTTGCTCCCCATCGCTCTCGCCCCCGTTCTCTCTCACCCCCGGTCTGTCTCTTTAAACCCCGGCCTCTCTCGCCACCCCCGGTCTCTCTCACCCCCGGTCTCTCTCACCCCCGGTCTCTCTCACCCCCAGTCTCTCTCGCCCCCGGTCTCTCTCGCTGCCCCCCCGGTCTCTCTCGCTCTGAGCCTTTCTCGCCGCCCCCTGTCTTTCTCGCCCCCGGTCTCTCTCGCCTCCAATCTCTCTCTTTGCCCCCTTGGTCTCTCTCACCCCCGGTCTCTCTCTTTGCCCCCCCGCTCTCTCTTGCCCTCGGTCTCTCTCTTTGACCCCTCGATCTATCTCGCCCCCGGTCGCTCTCTTTGCCCCCCTCGGTCTCTCTCACCCCCAGTCTCTCTTGCCACCCCCAGTCTCTCTCGCCGCCCCCCGTTCTCTCTCGCCCCCGGTCTCTTTCTTGCACCTGGTCTCTCTCTTTGCCCCCCCCCTCCAGTCTCTCTCACCCCCAGTCTCTCTTGCCGCCCCCAGTCCCTCTCGCCGCCCCCGTTGTCTCTCACCCCCGGTCTCTCTCTTTGACCCCCCGGTCTCTCTCACCCCCGGTCTCTCTCTTTGCCCCCCTGGTCTCTCTCGCCCCTGGTCTCTCTCACCCATGGTCTCTCTCGACCCCCCTCCCTCGGTGTCTCTCGCTCCCGGTCTCTCTCTTTACCCCGCGGTCTCTCTCGCCCCTGGTCTCTCTCGCCCCTGGTCTCTCTCACCGCCCCCGGTCTCTCTCGCACCCCCACGGTCTCTCTCGCCCCTGGTCTCTCTCTCCCCCCCCACCCCGGTCTCTCTCGCCCCTGGTCTCTCTCTCCCCTGGTCACTCTCTTTACCACCCCGGTCTCTCTCGCCCCCCAATCTCTCTCACCCCCAGTCTCTCTCGCCCCCGGTCTCTCTCGCCCCTGGTCACTCTCTTTGCCCCCCCCCAGTCTCTCCCGACCCCGGTCTCTCTCTTTGCCCCCCCCCCGGTCTCTCTCTCGCCCCCGGTCTCTCTCGCCCCCGGTCTCTCTCTCGCCCCCGGTCTCTCTCTCGCCCCCGGTCTCTCTCGCCCCTGGTCTCTCTCGCCCCTGGTCACTCTCTTTGCCACACCGGTCTCTCTTGCCCCCAAATCTCTCTCACCCCCAGTCTCTCTCACCCCCAGTCTCTCTCGCCCCCGGTCTCTCTCGCCCCTGGTCTCTCTCTTTGCCACCCCACTCTCTCTTGCCCCCAGTCTCTCTCTTTGCCCCCCCGGGTTCTGTTGCCCCCGGTCTCTCTCTTTGCCCCCCCCCGGTCTCTCTCGCCCCCGGTCTCTCTCTTTGCCCCCCCGGTCTCTCTCGCTCCCGGTCTCTCTCTTTGCCCCCTCCCCCGGTCTCTCTCTCGCCCCCGGTCTCTCTCGCCCCTGGTTACTCTCTTTGCCACCCCGGTCTCTCTCGTCCCCGGTCTCTCTCTCGTCCCCGGTCTTTCTCGTCCCCGGTCTTTCTCGTCCCCGGTCTCTCTCGCCCCTGGTCTCTCTCTTGCCACCCCCAGTCTCTCTCG
Source organism: Chiloscyllium punctatum (assembly GCF_047496795.1). NCBI lineage: Eukaryota > Metazoa > Chordata > Chondrichthyes > Orectolobiformes > Hemiscylliidae > Chiloscyllium > Chiloscyllium punctatum. The sequence continues at coordinate 3,584,024 of NC_092772.1, forward strand.
CCGCCCCCATTCTCTCTCACCCCCGGTCTCTCTCTTTGACCCCCCGGTCTCTCTCACCCCCGGTCTCTCTCTTTGCCCCCCTGGTCTCTCTCGCCCCTGGTCTCTCTCACCCATGGTCTCTCTCGCCCCCCCTCCCTCGGTGTCTCTCGCTCCCGGTGTCTCTCTTTACCCCGCGGTCTCTCTCGCCCCTGGTCTCTCTCGCCCCTGGTGTCTCTCACCGCCCCCGGTCTCTCTCGCACCCCCCCGGTCTCTCTCGCCCCTGGTCTCTCTCTCCCCCCCCACCCCGGTCTCTCTCGCCCCTGGTCTCTCTCTCCCCTGGTCAGTCTCTTTACCACCCCGGTCTCTCTCGCCCCCCAATCTCTCTCACCCCCAGTCTCTCTCGCCCCCGGTCTCTCTCGCCCCTGGTTACTCTCTTTGCCCCCCCCCCAGTCTCTCCCGACCCCGGTCTCTCTCTTTGCCCCCCCCCCGGTCTCTCTCTCGCCCCCGGTCTCTCTCTCGCCCCCGGTCTCTCTCTCGCCCCCGGTCTCTCTCGCCCCTGGTCTCTCTCGCCCCTGGTCACTCTCTTTGCCACACCGGTCTCTCTTGCCCCCAAATCTCTCTCACCCCCAGTCTCTCTCACCCCCAGTCTCTCTCGCCCCCGGTCTCTCTCGCCCCTGGTCTCTCTCTTTGCCACCCCACTCTCTCTTGCCCCCAGTCTCTCTCTTTGCCCCCCCGGGTTCTGTTGCCCCCGGTCTCTCTCTTTGCCCCCCCCCGGTCTCTCTCGCCCCCGGTCTCTCTCTTTGCCCCCCCGGTCTCTCTCGCTCCCGGTCTCTCTCTTTGCCCCCTCCCACGGTCTCTCTCTCGCCCCCGGTCTCTCTCGCCCCTGGTTACTCTCTTTGCCACCCCGGTCTCTCTCGTCCCCGGTCTCTCTCTCGTCCCCGGTCTTTCTCGTCCCCGATCTCTCTCTCGTCCCCGGTCTTTCTCGTCCCCGGTCTCTCTCGCCCCTGGTCTCTCTCTTGCCACCCCCAGTCTCTCTCGCCGCCCCCGTTCTCTCTCACCCCCGGTCTCTCTCTTTGCCCCCCCGGTCTCTCTCACCCCCGGTCTCTCTCTTTGCCCCCCTGGTCTCTCTCGCCCCTGGTCTCTCTCACCCCTGGTCTCTCTCGCCCCCCCCCTCGGTGTCTCTCGCTCCCGGTCTCGCTCTTTGCCCCCGCGGTCTCTCTCGCCCCTGGTCTCTCTCGCCCCTGGTCTCTCTCACCGCCCCCGGTCTCTCTCGCACCCCCCCGGTCTCTCTCGCCCCTGGTCTCTCTCCCCCCCCCCACCCCGGTCTCTCTCGCCCCTGGTCTCTGTCGCTCCCGTTCTCTCTCGCCCCCGGTCTGTCTCGCCTCCCCCCCTCGGTGTCTCTCGCCCCCGGTCTCTCTCTTTGACCCCCCCGATCTCTCTCGCCCCCGGTCTCTCTCGCCCCTGGTCTCTCTCTCCCCCCCCACCCCGGTCTCTCTCGCCCCTGGTCTCTCTCTTTGCACCCCCCGGACTCTCACGACCCCGGTCTCTCTCTTTGCACCCCCCGGTCTCTCTCGCCCCCAGTCTCTCTCGCCCCCCACAGTCTCTCTCGCCCCACCCCCGGTCTCTCTCGCCACCCCCCCCGGTCTCTCTCACCCCCCCGGTGTCTCTCGCTCCCGGTCTCTCTCGCCCCCGGTCTCTCTCGCTCCCGTTCTCTCTCGCCCCCGGTCTCTCTCGCCCCCCCCCCCCCTCGGTGTCTCTCGCTCCCGGTCTCTCACTTTGCCCCCCCGATCTCTCTCGCCCCTGGTCTCTCTCGCCCCGGTCTCTCTCGCCGCCCCTGGTCTCTCTCACCCCCGGTCTCGCTCGCTCCCGGTCTCTCTCGACACCCGGGTCTCTCTCTCGCCCCCGGTCTCTCTCTCGCCCCCGGTCTCTCTCATCACCCCCGGTCTCTCTCGCTCCCGGTCTCTCTCATCACCCCCGGTCTCTCTCTCGCCACCGGTCTCTCTCTCGCCCCCGGTCTCTCTCTCGCCCCCGGTCTCTCTCTCGCCCCCGGTCTCTCTCTCACCCCCGGTCTCTCTCACCCCCGGTCTCTCTCTCGACCCCGGTCTCTCTCACCCACGGTCTCTCTCTCTTACCCCCGGTCGCGCTCGTCCCCGGTCTCTCTCGTCCCCGGTCTCTATCGCCCCTGGTCTCTCTCTCCCCTGGTCACTCTCTTTACGACCCCGGTCTCTCTCGCCCCCCAATCTCTCTAACCCCCAGTCTCTCTCGCCTCCGGTCTCTCTCGCCTCTGGTCACTCTCTTTGCCCCCCCCAGTCTCTCCCGACCCCAGTCTCTCTCTTTGCCCCCCCCGGTCTCTCTCTCTCGCACCCGGTCTCTCTCGCCCCCGGTCTCTCTCTCGCCCCCGGTCTCTCTCGCCCCTGGTCTCTCTCGCCCCTGGTCACTCTCTTTGCCACACCGGTCTCTCTCGCCCCCAAATCTCTCTCACCCCCAGTCTCTCTCACCCCCAGTCTCTCTCGCCCCTGGTCTCTCTCGCCCCTGGTCTCTCTCTTTGCCACCCCACTCTCTCTTGCCCGCAGTCTCTCTCTTTGCCCCCCCGGGCTCTGTTGCCCCCGGTCTCTCTCTTTGCCCCCCCCGGTCTCTCTCGCCCCTGGTCTCTCTCTTTGCCCCCCCCGGTCTCTCTCACCCCCGGTCTCTCTCTCTCACCCCCGGTCTCGCTTGCTCCCGGTCTCTCTCGACCCCCGGGTCTCTCTCTCGCCCCCGGTCTCTCTCTCGCCCCCGGTCTCTCTCTCACCCCCGGTCTCTCTCTGGCCCCCGGTCTCTCTCATCACCCCCGGTCTCTCTCACCTCCGGTCTCTCTCGCCCCCGGTCTCTCTCGTCCCCGGTCTCTCTCACCCCCAGTCTCTCTCGCTCCCGGTATCCGGGCTCTCTCACCCCCGGTCTCTCTCGTCCCCGGTCTCTCTCACCCCCGGTCTCTCTCGCCCCCGGTCTCTCTCACCCCCGGTCTCTCTCTCTCACCCCCGGTCTCGCTCGCTCCCGGTCTCTCTCGACCCCCGGGTCTCTCTCTCACCCCCGGTCTCTCTCTCGCCCCCGGTCTCTCTCATCACCCCCGGTCTCTCTCGCCCCCGGTCTCTCTCATCACCCCCGGTCTCTCTCTCGCCACCGGTCTCTCTCTCACCCCCGGTCTCTCTCTCGCCCCCGGTATCTCTCTCGCCCCCGGTCTCTCTCTCACCCCCGGTCTCTCTCACCCTCGGTCTCTCTCTCGACCCCAGTCTCTCTCACCCCCGGTCTCTCTCTCTTACCCCCGGTCGCGCTCGTCCCCGGTCTCTCTCGTCCCCAGTCTCTATCGCCCCTGGTCTCTCTCTCCCCTGGTCACTCTCTTTACCACCCCGGTCTCTCTCGCCCCCCAATCTCTCTCACCCCCAGTCTCTCTCACCCCCAGTCTCTCTCGCCCCCGGTCTCTCTCGCCCCTGGTCACTCTCTTTGCCCCCCCCCAGTCTCTCCCGACCCCGGTCTCTCTCTTTGCCCCCCCCCGGTCTCTCTCTCGCCCCCGGTCTCTCTCTCGCCCCCGGTCTCTCTCTCGCCCCCGGTCTCTCTCGCCCCTGGTCTCTCTCGCCCCTGGTCTTTCTCTTTGCCACACCGGTCTCTCTTGCCCCAAATCTCTCTCACCCCCAGTCTCTCTCACCCCCAGTCTCTCTCGCCCCCGGTCTCTCTCGCCCCTGGTCTCTCTCTTTGCCACCCCACTCTCTCTCGCCCCCGGTCTCTCTCTTTGCCCCCCCCGGTCTCTCTCGCTCCCGGTCTCTCTCTTTGCCCCCTCCCCCGGTCTCTCTCTCGCCCCCGGTCTCTCTCGCCCCTGGTTACTCTCTTTGCCACCCCGGTCTCTCTCGTCCCCGGTCTCTCTCTCGTCCCCGGTCTTTCTCGTCCCCGATCTCTCTCTCGTCCCCGGTCTTTCTCGTCCCCGGTCTCTCTCGCCCCTGGTCTCTCTCTTTGCCACCCCAGTCTCTCTTGCCCCCAGTCTCTCTCTTTGCCCCCCTCTGGTCTCTGTCGCCCCCGGTCTCTCTCTTTGCCCCCCCCGGTCTCCCTCGCCCCCTGTCTCTCTCTTTGCCCCCCCCGGTCTCTCTCACTCCCGGTCTCTCCCTTTGCCCCCCCCGGTCTCTCTCTCACCCCCGGTCTCTCTCGCTCCTGGTTACTCTCTTTGCCACCCCGGTCTCTCTCGTCCCCGGTCTCTCTCTCGTCCCCGGTCTTTCTCGTCCCCGGTCTTTCTCGTCCCCAGTCTCTCTCGCCCCCGATCTCTCTCGCCACCCCGGTCTCTCTCGTCCCCGGTCTCTCTCTCGTCCCCGGTCTTTCTCGTCCCCGGTCTTTCTCGTCCCCGGTCTTTCTCGTCCCCGATCTGTCTCGTCCCCGGTCTTTCTCGTCCCCGGTCTCTCTCGCCCCCGATCTCTCTCGACACCCCGGTCTTTCTCGTCCCCGGTCTTTCTCATCACCCCAGGTGCCTCTCATCGCCGGTCTCTCTCCCCCACCAGTCTCTCATCGGTCCCGGTCTCTTGGCACCCCTGGTCACTCTCACCCCCAATGTGTCTCGTCACCCCCTTTCTCTCACCACCACGGTCTCTCTCAATCCCGGTCTCTCTCGCCTCCGGTCTCTCTCGTCCCTAATCTCTCTCGCCTCCGGTCTCTCTCATCCCTGATCTCTCTTGCCCCCGGTCTCTCTCGCCCCCAGTCTCTCTCGCCACCCCGGTCTCGCCTGTTGGACCTGGTCTCTCATGTCCCCGGTCTCTCTTCGTCCCCCCGGTCTCTCACTCACCACCAATCTTTCTCGTCGCCAGTGTCCCACCCCCAACAGTCTCTTGTCGGCCCTGGTCTCTCTCTCTCACCCCCGGTCTCTCTCGCCACCCCGGTCTCTCTCACCCCCGGTCTCTCTCGCCACCCCGGTCTCTCTCACCCCCCCCGGTCTCTCTCGCCCCCGGTCTCTCTCGCCACCCCGTTCTCTCTCATCCCCGGTCTCTCTCGGCACCCCGGTCTTTCTCACCCCCGGGCTCTCTCGCCCCCGGTGTCTCTCTTTGCCCCCCACCCCCGGTCTCTCTCCGCCCGGTCTCTCTCTTTATCCCCCCCAGTCTCTTTCGCCCCCAGTCTCTCTCACCTCCGGTGTCACTCTTTGCCCCCCACCCCCGGTCTCTCTCACACCCGTCTCTCTCCTTGCCCCCCCGTTCTCTCTCACCCCCGGTCTCTCTCTTTATCCCCCCCCCCAGTCTCTCTCACCCCCGGTCTCTCTCTTTATCCCCCCCAGTCTCTCACCCCTGGTCTCTCTCTTTATCCCCCCCAAGTCTCGCTCACCCCCGGTCTCTCTCACCCCCGGTGTCTCTTGCCACCCCAGTCTCTCTCTTTGCCCCCGCGGTCTCTCTCACCCCCGGTCTCTTTCACCACCCCTGTTCTCTATCTCGCCGCCCTGGTCTCTCTCACCCCCGGTCTCTCTCTCTCTGTCCCCCCTGGTCTCTCTCTTGGTCCCCCCGGTCTCTCTCGCCCCCGTTCTCTCTCTCTGTCCCCCCCGGTCTCTCTCTTTGCACCCCGGTCTCTCTCGCCCCCGGTCTTCTTTCCCCCCCCCGGGTCTCTCTTGCCCCCAGTCTCTTTCTTTGCCACCCGGTCTCTATTGTCCCTGGTCTCTCTCGCCCCCCGATCTCTCTCTTTGCCCCCTTGGACTCTCTCGCCCCCGGTCTCTCTCTTTGCCCCCCTGGTCTCTCATCCCCCGGTCACTCTCTTTGCCCCCCTGGTCTCTCTCGCCCCCGGTCTCTCTCTTTGCCCCCCTGGTCTCTCTCGCCCCCGGTCTGTCTCTTTGCCCCACTTTTCTCTCTCACCCCCGGTCTGTCCCTTTGAACCCCGGTCTCTCTCGCCCCCCGGTCTCTCTCTTTGCCCCACTTTTCTCTCTCACCCCCGGTCTGTCCCTTTGAACCCCGGTCTCTCTCGCCACCCCCCGGTCTCTCTCGCCCCTGGTCTCTCCCGCCCCCGGTCTCTCTCCCCCCGGTCTCTCTCGCCCCCGGTCTCTCTCACCCCTGGTCTCTCTCGCCCCGGTCTCTCTCGCCCCCGGTCTCTCTCGTTCCCCGGTCTCTCTCACCCCCGGTCTCTCTCGCCCCCGGTCACTCTCGCTGCCCCCCGGTCTCTCTCGCTCCGAGCCTTTCTCGCCCCCGCGGTCTCTCTCGCCCCCGTCTGTCTCCTTGCCCCCCCCGGTCTCTCTCACCCCCGGTCTCTCTCGCCCCTGTTGTCTTTTGCCACCCCCGTCTCTCTCTTTGCCCCCCCAGTCTCTCTCTTGCCCCTGATCTTTCTCGTCCCCTGCCTCTCTCACCGCTGGGCTCGCTCGCCCCCAGTCTCTCTCTCTCTCGCTCCCGGTCTCTCTCACCCCCGGTCTCTCTCACACCCGATCTCTCTCACCCCCGGTCTCTCTCGCCCCCGTCTCTCTCCTTGCCCCCCCCGGTCTCTCTCACCGCCGGTCTCTCTCTTTGCCCCCCCGGTCTCTCTCACCGCCGGTCTCTCTCTTTGCCCCCCCGGTCTCTCTCACCCCCAGTCTCTCTCGCCCCCGGTCTCTCTCGCTGCCCCCCCGGTCTCTCTCGCTCTGAGCCTTTCTCGCCGCCCCCTGTCTTTCTTGCCCCCGGTCTCTCTCGCCTCCAATCTCTCTCTTTGCCCCCTTGGTCTCTCTCACCCCCGGTCTCTCTCTTTGCCCCCCCGCTCTCTCTTGCCCCCGGTCTCTCTCTTTGACCCCTCGATCTCTCTCGCCCCCGGTCTCTCTCTTTGCCCCCCTCGGTCTCTCTCACCCCTAGTCTCTCTTGCCACCCCCAGTCTCTCTCGCCGCCCCCGTTCTCTCTCACCCCCGGTCTCTCTCTTTGCCCCCCCCGGTCTCTCTCACCCCCGGTCTCTCTCTTTGCCCCCCTGGTCTCTCTCGCCCCTGGTCTCTCTCACCCCTGGTCTCTCTCGCCCCCCCCCCCCCGGTGTCTCTCGCTCCCGGTCTCTCTCTTTGCCCCCGCGGTCTCTCTCGCCCCTGGTCTCTCTCGCCCCTGGTCTCTCTCACCGCCCCCGGTCTCTCTCGCACCCCCCCGGTCGCTCTCGCCCCTGGTCTCTCTCTCCCCCCCCACCCCGGTCTCTCTCGCCCCTGGTCTCTCTCTTTGCACCCCCCGGTCTCTCTCGACCCCGGTCTCTCTCTTTGCAACCCCCGGTCTCTCTCGCTCCCAGTCTCTCTCGCCCCCCACAGTCTCTCTCGCCCCCCCCCCCGTCTCTCTCGCCACCCCCCGGTCTCTCTCACCCCCCCGGTGTCTCTCGCTCCCGGTCTCTCTCGCCCCCGGTCTCTCTCGCTCCCGTTCTCTCTCGCCCCCGGTCTCTCTCGCCCCCCCCCTCGGTGTCTCTCGCTCCCGGTCTCTCTCTTTGCCCCCCCGGTCTCTCTCGCCCCTGGTCTCTCTCGCCCCGGTCTCTCTCACCGCCCCTGGTCTCTCTCGCTCCGAGCCTTTCTCGCACCCACCGGTCTCTCTCCCCCACACCCCCCCGGTCTCTCTCGACCCAGGTCTCTCTCTTTGCCCCCCCCCCGGTCTCTCTCGCCCGCGGTCTCTCTCTTTGCCCCCCACCCCCGGTCTCTCTCGCCCCCGTCTCTCTCCTTGCCACCCCCGGACTCTCTCACCCCCGGTCTCTCTCGCCCCTATTGTCTTTTGCCACCCCAGTCTCTCTCTTTGCCCCCCGGTCTCTCTCTTTGCCCCCCGGTCTCTCTCTCGCCCCTGGTCTTCTCGTCCCCTGTCTCTCTCACCACTGGGCTCGCTCGCCCCCGGTCTCTCTCTCTCACCTCCGGACTCTCTCACCCCCGGTCTCTCTCACACCCGATCTCTCTCACCCCCGGTCTCTCTCGCCCCGTCTCTCTCCTTGCCCCTCCCGGTCTCTCTCACCGCCGGTCTCTCTCGCCCCTGTTGTCTTTTGCCACCCCAGTCTCTCTCTTTGCCCCCCGGTCTCTCTCTTTGCCCCCCCGGTCTCTCTCTCACCCCTGGTCTTCTCGTCCCCTGTCTCTCTCACCACTGGGCTCGCTCGCCCCCGGTCTCTCTCTCTCACCTCCGGACTCTCTCACCCCCGGTCTCTCTCACACCCGGTCTCTCTCGCCTCCGTCTCTCTCCTTGCCCCCCCCGGTCTCTCTCACCGCCGGTCTCTCTCTTTGCCCCCCCGGGCCTCTCTCACCCCCGGTCTCTCTCGCCCCTGTTGTCTTTTGCCACCCCAGTCTCTCTCTTTGCCCCCCCGGTCTCTCTCTTTGCCCCCCCCCCGGTCTCTCTCGCTCCCGGTCTCTCTCACCCCCGGTCTCTCTCACCCCCGGTCTCTCTCTCTCACCCCCGGTCTCTCTCTCGTCCCCAGTCTCTCTCTCACACCCCCGGTCTCTCTCGCCCCCGGTCTCTCTCGCCACTCCGGTCTCTCTCGCCCCCGGTCTCTCTCGCCACTCCGGTCTCTCTCACCCCCGGTCTCTCTCGCCCCCGGTCTCTCTCGTCCCCGGTCTCTCTCACCCCCAGTCTCTCTCGCTCCCGGTATCAGGGCTCTCTCACCCCCGGTCTCTCTCGCCCCCGGTCTCTCTCACCCCCGGTCTCGCTCGCTCCCGGTCTCTCTCGCCCCCCGGGTCTATCTCTCGCCCCCAGTCTCTCTCTCGCCCCCGGTCTCTCTCTCACCCCCGGTCTCTCTCTCGTGCCCGGTCTCTCTCATCACCCCCGGTCTCTCTCATCACCCCCGGTCTCTCTCATCACCCCCGGTCTCTCTCTCGCCACCGGTCTCTCTCTCACCCCCGGTCTCTCTCTCGCCCCCGGTCTCTCTCTCGCCCCCGGTCTCTCTCTCTCACCCCCGGTCTCTCTCACCCCCGGTCTCTCTCTCGACCCCGGTCTCTCTCAACCCCGGTCTCTCTCTCTTACCCCCGGTCTCGCTCGTCCCCGGTCTCTCTCGTCCCCGGTCTCTATCGCCCCTGGTCTCTCTCTCCCCTGGTCACTCTCTTTACCACCCCGGTCTCTCTCGCCCCCCAATCTCTATCACCCCCAGTCTCTCTCGCCCCCGGTCTCTCTCGCCCCTGGTCACTCTCTTTGACCCCCCCCCCAGTCTCTCCCGACCCCGGTCTCTCTCTTTGCCCCCCCCGGTCTCTCTCTCGCCCCCGGTCTCTCTCGCCCCCGGTCTCTCTCTCGCCCCCGGTCTCTCTCGCCCCTGGTCTCTCTCGCCCCTGGTCACTCTCTTTGCCACACCGGTCTCTCTCGCCCCCAAATCTCTCTCACCCCCAGTCTCTCTCACCCCCAGTCTCTCTCGCCCCCGGTCTCTCTCGCCCCTGGTCTCTCTCGTTGGCACCCCACTCTCTCTTGCCCTCAGTCTCTCTCTTTGCCCCCCCGGTCTCTGTCGCCCCCGGTCTCTCTCTTTGCCCCCCCCCCCGGTCTCTCTCGCCCCCGGTCTCTCTCTTTGCCCCCCCCCGGTCTCTCTCGCCCCCGGTCTCTCTCGCCCCTGGTCTCTCTCGCCCCTGGTCACTCTCTTTGCCACACCGGTCTCTCTCGCCCCCAAATCTCTCTCACCCCCAGTCTCTATCACCCCCAGTCTCTCTCGCCCCCGGTCACTCTCGCCACTGGTCTCTCTCGTTGCCACCCCACTCTCTCTTGCCCCCAGTCTCTCTCTTTGCCCCCCCGGTCTCTCTCGCCCCCGGTCTCTCTCTTTGCCCCCCCCGGTCTCTCTCGCTCCCGGTCTCTCTCTTTGCCCCCCCCCCCGGTCTCTCTCTCGCCCCCGGTCTCTCTCGCCCCTGGTTACTCTCTTTGCCACCCAGGTCTCTCTCGTCCCCGGTCTCTCTCTCGTCCCCGGTCTTTCTCGTCCCCGATCTCTCTCGTCCCCGGTCTTTCTCGTCCCCGGTCTCTCTCGCCCCTGGTCTCTCTCTTTGCCACCCCAGTCTCTCTTGCCCCCAGTCTCTCTCTTTGCCCCCCCCCGGTCTCTGTCGCCCCCGGTCTCTCTCGCCCCCGGTCTCTCTCACCACCCCGGTCTCTCTCACCCCCCCAGTCTCTCTCGCCACCCCGGTCTCTCTCACCCCCCCCGGTCTCTCTCACCCCCGGTCTCTCTCGCCACCCCGCTCTCTCTCACCCCCGGTCTCTCTCGCCCCCGGTCTCTCTCACCACCCCGGTCTCTCTCGCCCCCGGTCTCTTTCGCCACCCCGGTCTCTCTCACCCCCGGTCTCTCTCGCCACCCCGGTCTCTCTCACCCCCGGGCTCTCTCGCCCCCGGTGTCTTTCTTTGCCCCCCACCCCCGGTCTCTCTCCCCCCGGTCTCTCTCTTTATCCCCCCCAGTCTCTCTCGCCCCCAGTCTCTCTCACCTCCGGTGTCTCTCTTTGACCCCACCCCCGGTCTCTCTCACCCCCGTCTCTCTCCTTGCCCCCCCCGTTCTCTCTCACCCCCGGTCTCTCTCTTTATCCCCCCCCAGTCTCTCTCACCCCCAGTCTCTCTCTTTATCCCCCCCAGTCTCTCACCCCCGGTCTCTCTCTTTATCCCCCCCAAGTCTCTCTCACCCCCGATCTCTCTCACCCCCGGTGTCTCTTGCCACCCCAGTCTCTCTCTTTGCCCCCGCGGTCTCTCTCACCCCCAGTCTCTTTCGCCACCCCCGTACGCTATCTCGCCGCCCTGGTCTCTCTCACCCCCGGTCTCTCTCTTTGTCCCCCTGGTCTCTATCACCCCCGGTCTCTCTCTCGCCCCCGGTCTCTCTCTTTGCCCCCCTGGTCTCTCTCGCCCCCGGTCTCTCTCTTTGCCCCCCTCGGTCTCTCTCGCCCCCCGGTCTCTCTCTTGGCGCCCTTTGAACCCCGGTCTCTCTCGCCACCCCCCGGTCTCACTCGTTCCCGGTCTCTCTCGCCCCCGGTCTCTCTCGCCCCCGGTCTCTCTCGCCCCCGGTCTCTCTCGCCCCCGGTCACTCTCGCTGCCCCCCGGTCTCTCTCGCTCCGAGCCTTTATCGCCCCCCCCGGTCTCTCTTGCCCCCGTCTGTCTCCTTGCCCCCCCGGTCTCTCTCACCCCCGGTCTCTCTCGCCCCTGTTGTCATTTGCCACCCCAGTCTCTCTCTTTGCCCCCCCGGTCTCTCTCTCGCCCCTGGTCTCTCTCATCCCCTGCCTCTCTCCCCACTGGGCTCGCTCGCCCCCGGTCTCTCTCTCTCGCTCCCGGTCTCTCTCACCCCCGGTCTCTCTCACACCCGATCACTCTCACCCCCGGTCTCTCTCTCGCCCCCGGTCTCTCTCGCCCCTGGTTACTCTCTTTGCCACCCCTGTCTCTCTCACCCCCGGTCTCTCTCATCCCTGGTCTGTCTCATCCCCGATCTCTCTCGCCCCTGGTCTCTCTCGCCCCTGGTCACTCTCTTTGCCACCCCGGTCTCTCTCGCCCCCCAATCTCTCTCACCCCCAGTCTCTCTCGCCCCCGGTCTCTCTCGCCCCTGGTCACTCTCTTTGCCCCCCCCAGTCTCACCCGACCCCGGTCTCTCTCTTTGCCCCACCCGGTCTCTCTCTCGCCCCTGGTCTCTCTCGCCCCGGTTACTCTCTTTGCCACCCCTGTCTCTCTCGCCCCCGGTGTCTCTCGCCACCGGTCACTCACTCGCCCCCGGTCTCTCTCGCCCCTGGTCACTCTCTTTGCCACACCGGTCTCTCTCGCCCCCCAATCTCTCTCACCCCCAGTCTCTCTCACCCCCAGTCTCTCTCGCCCTCGATCTCTCCCGCCCCTGGTCTCTCTCTCTTTGCCACCCCAGTCTCTCTTGCCCCCAGTCTCTCTCTTTGCCCCCCCCCCGGTCTCTGTCGCCCCCGGTCTCTCTCTTTGACCCCCCAGGTCTCTCTCGCCCCCGGTCTCTCTCCTTGCCCCCCCCCCGGTCTCTCTCGCCCCCGGTCTCTCTCTTTGCCACCCCCGGTCTCTCTCACCCCCGGTCTCTCTCTTTGCCCCTCACCCCCGGTCTCTCTCGCCCTGGTCAGTTTCTTTGCCCGCCCCGGTCTCTCTCGCCCCTGGTCACTTTCTTTGCCCACCCCCCCCCGGTCTCTCTTGCCGCTCCCGGGATCTCTCGACCACGGTCGCTCTCTTTGCCCCCCCCAGTCTCTCTCACCCCCGGTCTCTCTCTTTGCCCCCCCAGTCTCTCTTGCCCCCAGTCTCTCTTGCCTCCGGTCATTCTCTCTCGCGCCCGGTCTCTCTCGCCGCCCCCCAGCAGTCTCTCTCGCTGCGTTCCCCCCCCGGTCTCCCTTGCCCCCGGTCTCTCTCGCCACCCCCGTCTCTCTCCTTGCCCCCCTTGGTCTCTCTCGTCCCCGTTCTCTCTCTTTGCTCCCCTGGTCTCTATCGCCCCCGGTCTCTCTCTTTGCCCTCCCCCGGTCTCTCTCACCCCCGGTCTCTCTCACCCCCGGTCTCTCTCGCCCCCCCCCCCGGTCTCTCTCGCCCCCGGTCTCTCTCTTTGCCCCTCACCCCCGGTCTCTCTCGCCCTGGTCAGTTTCTTTGCCCGCCCCGGTCTCTCTCACCCCTGGTCACTTTCTTTGCCCCCCCCCCGGTCTCTCTCACCCCGGTCTCTCTCGCCCCTGGTCACTTTCTTTGCCCCCCCCCCAGTCTCTCTCGCCCCCAGTCTCTCTTGCCGCCCCCGATGTCTCTTGCCCCCGGTCTCTCCCTTTGCCACCCCGGTCTCTCTCTTTGGCCCCCGGTCTCTCTCGACTCCGGTCTCTCTTTTGCGCCCGGTCTCTCTCGCCGCCCCCCACCAGTCTCTCTCGCCGCCCACCCCCACGGTCTCCCTTACCCCCAGTCTCTCCCGACCCCGGTGTCACTCTTGCCGCCCCCTGGTCTCTCTCACCCCCGGTCTCTCTCACCCCCGGTCTCTCTCGCCCCCGGTCTCTCTCGCCCCCGGTTTCTCTCTCCCCCGGTCTCACTCGCCCCCGGTCTCTCTCGCCCCCGGTTTCTCTCGCCCCCGGTCTCACTCGCCCCCGGTCTCTCTCACCCCCGGTCTCTCTCGCCCCCGGTCTCACTCGCCCCCGGTCTCTCTCGCCCCCGGTCTCTCTCGCCCCCGGTCTCTCTCTCTCGCCCTCAGTCTCTCTCGCCCCCGGTCTCTCTCACCCCCGGTCTCTCTCTCGCCCCCGGTCTCTCTCACCCCCGGTCTCTCTCACCCCCGGTCTCTCTCTCTCGCCCCCTGGTCTCTCTCGCCCTCAGTCTCTCTCGCCCCCAGTCTCTCTAACCCCCGGTCTCTCTCTCTCGCCCCCTGGTCTCTCTCGCCCTCAGTCTCTCTCGCCCTCAGTCTCTCTCACCCCCGGTCTCTCTCACCCCCGGTCTCTCTCTCGCCTCCGGTCTCTCTCACCCCCGGTCTCTCTCACCCCCTGGTCTCTCCCGCCCTCAGTCTCTCTCACCCCCAGTCTCTCTCTCTCGCCCCCGGTCTCTCTCTCATCCCCGGTCTCTCTCTCGCCCCCAGTCTCTCTCACCCCCGGTCTCTCTCGCCCCCTGGTCTCTCTCGCCCTCAGTCTGTCTCGCCCCCAGTCTCTCTCACCCCCGGTCTCTCTCACCCCCGGTCTCTCTCGCCCCCTGGTCTCTCTCACCCCCGGTCTCTCTCGCCCCCTGGTCTCTCTCGCCCTCAGTCTCTCTCATCCCTGGTCTCTCTCACCCCCGGTCTCTCTCTCGCCCCCGGTCTCTCTCACCCCCGGTCTCTCTCGCCCCCTTGGTCTCTCTCACCCCCGGTCTCTCTCACCCCCGGTGTCTCTCTCACACCCGGTCTCTCTCACCCCCGGTCTCTCTCTCGCCCTCAGTCTCTCTCATCCCCGGTCTCTCTCGCCCCCGGTCTCTCTCACCCCCGGTCTCTCTCGCCCCCTGGTCTCTCTCGCCCTCAGTCTCTCTCGTCCCCGGTCTCTCTCGCCCCCGGTCTCTCTCGCCCCCGGTCTCTCTCACCCCGGTCTCTCTCGTCCCCGGTCTCTCTCGCCCCCGGTCTCTCTCACCCCTGGTCTCTCTCACCTCCGGTCTCTCTCTCGCCCTCAGTCTCTCTCGCCCCCGGTCTCTCTCTCGCCCCCGGTCTCTATTTCACCCCCGGTCTCCCTCTCACCCCCGGTCTCTCTCTCACCCCCAGTCTCTCTCGCCCCCGGTCTCTCTCTCACCCCCGGTCTCTCTCGCCCCCCCGGTCTGTCTCGCCCCCTGGTCTCTCTCACCCCCGGTCTCTCTCGCCCCCTGGTCTCTCTCGCCCTCAGTCTCTCTCGTCCCCCGTCTCTCTCGCCCCCGGTCTCTCTCGTCCCCCGGTCTCTCTCACCGCCAGTCTCTCTCTTGCCCCCTGGTCTCTCTCACCCCCGGTCTCTCTCGCCCCCCCGGTCTCTCTCGTCCCCTGGTCTCTCTCACCCCCGGTCTCTCTCGCCCCCCGGTCTCTCTCGCCCCCGGTCTCTCTCTTTGCCACCCCCAGTCTCTCTCGCCCCCGGTCTCTCTCTTTGCCCCTCACCCCCGGTCTCTCTCGCCCTGGTCAGTTTCTTTGCCCGCCCCGGTCTCTCTCGCCCCTGGTCACTTTCTTTGCCCACCACCCCCCGGTCTCTCTTGCCGCTCCCGGGATCTCTCGACCACGGTCGCTCTCTTTGCCCCCCCCCAGTCTCTCTCACCCCCGGTCTCTCTCTTTGCCCCCCCAGTCTCTCTTGCCCCCAGTCTCTCTTGCCTCCGGTCATTCTCTCTCGCGCCCGGTCTCTCTCGCCGCCCCCCAGCAGTCTCTCTCGCTGCGTTCCCCCCCCGGTCTCCCTTGCCCCCGGTCTCTCTCGCCACCCCCGTCTCTCTCCTTGCCCCCCTTGGTCTCTCTCGTCCCCGTTCTCTCTCTTTGCTCCCCTGGTCTCTATCGCCCCCGGTCTCTCTCTTTGCCCTCCCCCGGTCTCTCTCGCCCCCGGTCTCTCTCACCCCCGGTCTCTCTCGCCCCCCCCCCGGTCTCTCTCGCCCCCGGTCTCTCTCTTTGCCCCTCACCCCCGGTCTCTCTCGCCCTGGTCAATTTCTTTGCCCGCCCCGGTCTCTCTCGCCCCTGGTCACTTTCTTTGCCCCCCCCCCGGTCTCTCTTGCCGCTTTCGGGATCTCTCGACCACGGTCGCTCTCTTTGACCCCCCCAGACTCTCTCACCCCCGGTCTCTCTCTTTGCCCCCCCAGTCTCTCTCGCCCCCAGTCTCTCTTGCCTCCGGTCATTCTCTCTCGCGCCCGGTCTCTCTCGCCGCCCCCCGGCAGTCTCTCTCGCTGCCTTCCCCCCCGGTCTCCCTTGCCCCCGGTCTCTCTCGCCACCCCCGTCTCTCTCCTTGCCCCCCTTGGTCTCTCTCGTCCCCGTTCTCTCTCTTTGCTCCCCTGGTCTCTATCGCCCCCGGTCTCTCTCTTTGCCCCCCCCCCCGGTCTCTCTCACCACCGGTCTCTCTCGCCCCCCCCCCCGGTCTCTCTCACCCACGGTCTCTCTCACCCCCCGGTCTCTCTCTTTGCACCCCCCGGTCTCTCTCACCCCCGGTCTCTCTCACCCCCCGGTCTCTCTCTTTGCAACCCCCAGTCTCTCTCACCCCTGGTCTCTCTTGCCCCTGGTCTCTCTCTTTGCCCCCCTCCGGTCTCTCTCGCCCCCGGTCCCTCTCTTTGCACCCCCCGGACTCTCTCACCCCCGGTCTCTCTCACCCCCGGTTTCTCTCTTTGCCCCCCCCCCGGTCTCTCTCACCCCGGTCTCTCTCGCCCCTGGTCACTTTCTTTGCCCCCCCCCCCAGTCTCTCTCGCCCCCAGTCTCTCTTGCCGCCCCCGATGTCTCTTGCCCCCGGTCTCTCCCTTTGCCACCCCGGTCTCTCTCTTTGGCCCCCGGTCTCTCTCGACTCCGGTCTCTCTTTTGCGCCCGGTCTCTCTCGCCGCCCCCCACCAGTCTCTCTCGCCGCCCACCCCCACGGTCTCCCTTACCCCCAGTCTCTCCCGACCCCGGTGTCACTCTTGCCGCCCCCTGGTCTCTCTCACCCCCGGTCTCTCTCACCCCCGGTCTCTCTCGCCCCCGGTCTCTCTCGCCCCCGGTTTCTCTCTCCCCCGGTCTCACTCGCCCCCGGTCTCTCTCGCCCCCGGTTTCTCTCGCCCCCGGTCTCACTCGCCCCCGGTCTCTCTCACCCCCGGTCTCTCTCGCCCCCGGTCTCACTCGCCCCCGGTCTCTCTCGCCCCCGGTCTCTCTCGCCCCCGGTCTCTCTCTCTCGCCCTCAGTCTCTCTCGCCCCCGGTCTCTCTCACCCCCGGTCTCTCTCTCGCCCCCGGTCTCTCTCACCCCCGGTCTCTCTCACCCCCGGTCTCTCTCTCTCGCCCCCTGGTCTCTCTCGCCCTCAGTCTCTCTCGCCCCCAGTCTCTCTAACCCCCGGTCTCTCTCTCTCGCCCCCTGGTCTCTCTCGCCCTCAGTCTCTCTCGCCCTCAGTCTCTCTCACCCCCGGTCTCTCTCACCCCCGGTCTCTCTCTCGCCTCCGGTCTCTCTCACCCCCGGTCTCTCTCACCCCCTGGTCTCTCCCGCCCTCAGTCTCTCTCACCCCCAGTCTCTCTCTCTCGCCCCCGGTCTCTCTCTCATCCCCGGTCTCTCTCTCGCCCCCAGTCTCTCTCACCCCCGGTCTCTCTCGCCCCCTGGTCTCTCTCGCCCTCAGTCTGTCTCGCCCCCAGTCTCTCTCACCCCCGGTCTCTCTCACCCCCGGTCTCTCTCGCCCCCTGGTCTCTCTCACCCCCGGTCTCTCTCGCCCCCTGGTCTCTCTCGCCCTCAGTCTCTCTCATCCCTGGTCTCTCTCACCCCCGGTCTCTCTCTCGCCCCCGGTCTCTCTCACCCCCGGTCTCTCTCGCCCCCTTGGTCTCTCTCACCCCCGGTCTCTCTCACCCCCGGTGTCTCTCTCACACCCGGTCTCTCTCACCCCCGGTCTCTCTCTCGCCCTCAGTCTCTCTCATCCCCGGTCTCTCTCGCCCCCGGTCTCTCTCACCCCCGGTCTCTCTCACCCCCGGTGTCTCTCTCACCCCCGGTCTCTCTCGCCCCCTGGTCTCTCTCGCCCTCAGTCTCTCTCGTCCCCGGTCTCTCTCGCCCCCGGTCTCTCTCGCCCCCGGTCTCTCTCACCCCGGTCTCTCTCGTCCCCGGTCTCTCTCGCCCCCGGTCTCTCTCACCCCTGGTCTCTCTCACCTCCGGTCTCTCTCTCGCCCTCAGTCTCTCTCGCCCCCGGTCTCTCTCTCGCCCCCGGTCTCTATTTCACCCCCGGTCTCCCTCTCACCCCCGGTCTCTCTCTCACCCCCAGTCTCTCTCGCCCCCGGTCTCTCTCTCACCCCCGGTCTCTCTCGCCCCCCCGGTCTGTCTCGCCCCCTGGTCTCTCTCACCCCCGGTCTCTCTCGCCCCCTGGTCTCTCTCGCCCTCAGTCTCTCTCGTCCCCCGTCTCTCTCGCCCCCGGTCTCTCTCGTCCCCCGGTCTCTCTCACCGCCAGTCTCTCTCTTGCCCCCTGGTCTCTCTCACCCCCGGTCTTTCTCGCCCCCCCGGTCTCTCTCGTCCCCTGGTCTCTCTCACCCCCGGTCTCTCTCGCCCCCCGGTCTCTCTCGCCCCCGGTCTCTCTCTTTGCCACCCCCGGTCTCTCTCGCCCCCGGTCTCTCTCTTTGCCCCTCACCCCCGGTCTCTCTCGCCCTGGTCAGTTTCTTTGCCCGCCCCGGTCTCTCTCGCCCCTGGTCACTTTCTTTGCCCACCCCCCCCCGGTCTCTCTTGCCGCTCCCGGGATCTCTCGACCACGGTCGCTCTCTTTGCCCCCCCCCAGTCTCTCTCACCCCCGGTCTCTCTCTTTGCCCCCCCAGTCTCTCTTGCCCCCAGTCTCTCTTGCCTCCGGTCATTCTCTCTCGCGCCCGGTCTCTCTCGCCGCCCCCCAGCAGTCTCTCTCGCTGCGTTCCCCCCCCGGTCTCCCTTGCCCCCGGTCTCTCTCGCCACCCCCGTCTCTCTCCTTGCCCCCCTTGGTCTCTCTCGTCCCCGTTCTCTCTCTTTGCTCCCCTGGTCTCTATCGCCCCCGGTCTCTCTCTTTGCCCTCCCCCGGTCTCTCTCGCCCCCGGTCTCTCTCACCCCCGGTCTCTCTCGCCCCCCCCCCGGTCTCTCTCGCCCCCGGTCTCTCTCTTTGCCCCTCACCCCCGGTCTCTCTCGCCCTGGTCAGTTTCTTTGCCCGCCCCGGTCTCTCTCGCCCCTGGTCACTTTCTTTGCCCCCCCCCCGGTCTCTCTTGCCGCTCCCGGGATCTCTCGACCACGGTCGCTCTCTTTGACCCCCCCAGACTCTCTCACCCCCGGTCTCTCTCTTTGCCCCCCCAGTCTCTCTCGCCCCCAGTCTCTCTTGCCTCCGGTCATTCTCTCTCGCGCCCGGTCTCTCTCGCCGCCCCCCGGCAGTCTCTCTCGCTGCCTTCCCCCCCGGTCTCCCTTGCCCCCGGTCTCTCTCGCCACCCCCGTCTCTCTCATTGCCCCCCTTGGTCTCTCTCGTCCCCGTTCTCTCTCTTT
The DNA here is from genome assembly GCF_047496795.1 of Chiloscyllium punctatum. NCBI lineage: Eukaryota > Metazoa > Chordata > Chondrichthyes > Orectolobiformes > Hemiscylliidae > Chiloscyllium > Chiloscyllium punctatum. The sequence continues at coordinate 3,602,437 of NC_092772.1, forward strand.
GCTCCCCTGGTCTCTATCGCCCCCGGTCTCTCTCTTTGCCCCCCCCCCCGGTCTCTCTCACCACCGGTCTCTCTCGCCCCCCCCCCCGGTCTCTCTCACCCACGGTCTCTCTCACCCCCCGGTCTCTCTCTTTGCACCCCCCGGTCTCTCTCACCCCCGGTCTCTCTCACCCCCCGGTCTCTCTCTTTGCAACCCCCAGTCTCTCTCACCCCTGGTCTCTCTTGCCCCTGGTCTCTCTCTTTGCCCCCCTCCGGTCTCTCTCGCCCCCGGTCCCTCTCTTTGCACCCCCCGGACTCTCTCACCCCCGGTCTCTCTCACCCCCGGTTTCTCTCTTTGCCCCCCCCCGGTCTCTCTCACCCCGGTCTCTCTCGCCCCTGGTCACTTTCTTTGCCCCCCCCCCCAGTCTCTCTCGCCCCCAGTCTCTCTTGCCGCCCCCGATGTCTCTTGCCCCCGGTCTCTCCCTTTGCCACCCCGGTCTCTCTCTTTGGCCCCCGGTCTCTCTCGACTCCGGTCTCTCTTTTGCGCCCGGTCTCTCTCGCCGCCCCCCACCAGTCTCTCTCGCCGCCCACCCCCACGGTCTCCCTTACCCCCAGTCTCTCCCGACCCCGGTGTCACTCTTGCCGCCCCCTGGTCTCTCTCACCCCCGGTCTCTCTCACCCCCGGTCTCTCTCGCCCCCGGTCTCTCTCGCCCCCGGTTTCTCTCTCCCCCGGTCTCACTCGCCCCCGGTCTCTCTCGCCCCCGGTTTCTCTCGCCCCCGGTCTCACTCGCCCCCGGTCTCTCTCACCCCCGGTCTCTCTCGCCCCCGGTCTCACTCGCCCCCGGTCTCTCTCGCCCCCGGTCTCTCTCGCCCCCGGTCTCTCTCTCTCGCCCTCAGTCTCTCTCGCCCCCGGTCTCTCTCACCCCCGGTCTCTCTCTCGCCCCCGGTCTCTCTCACCCCCGGTCTCTCTCACCCCCGGTCTCTCTCTCTCGCCCCCTGGTCTCTCTCGCCCTCAGTCTCTCTCGCCCCCAGTCTCTCTAACCCCCGGTCTCTCTCTCTCGCCCCCTGGTCTCTCTCGCCCTCAGTCTCTCTCGCCCTCAGTCTCTCTCACCCCCGGTCTCTCTCACCCCCGGTCTCTCTCTCGCCTCCGGTCTCTCTCACCCCCGGTCTCTCTCACCCCCTGGTCTCTCCCGCCCTCAGTCTCTCTCACCCCCAGTCTCTCTCTCTCGCCCCCGGTCTCTCTCTCATCCCCGGTCTCTCTCTCGCCCCCAGTCTCTCTCACCCCCGGTCTCTCTCGCCCCCTGGTCTCTCTCGCCCTCAGTCTGTCTCGCCCCCAGTCTCTCTCACCCCCGGTCTCTCTCACCCCCGGTCTCTCTCGCCCCCTGGTCTCTCTCACCCCCGGTCTCTCTCGCCCCCTGGTCTCTCTCGCCCTCAGTCTCTCTCATCCCTGGTCTCTCTCACCCCCGGTCTCTCTCTCGCCCCCGGTCTCTCTCACCCCCGGTCTCTCTCGCCCCCTTGGTCTCTCTCACCCCCGGTCTCTCTCACCCCCGGTGTCTCTCTCACACCCGGTCTCTCTCACCCCCGGTCTCTCTCTCGCCCTCAGTCTCTCTCATCCCCGGTCTCTCTCGCCCCCGGTCTCTCTCACCCCCGGTCTCTCTCGCCCCCTGGTCTCTCTCGCCCTCAGTCTCTCTCGTCCCCGGTCTCTCTCGCCCCCGGTCTCTCTCGCCCCCGGTCTCTCTCACCCCGGTCTCTCTCGTCCCCGGTCTCTCTCGCCCCCGGTCTCTCTCACCCCTGGTCTCTCTCACCTCCGGTCTCTCTCTCGCCCTCAGTCTCTCTCGCCCCCGGTCTCTCTCTCGCCCCCGGTCTCTATTTCACCCCCGGTCTCCCTCTCACCCCCGGTCTCTCTCTCACCCCCAGTCTCTCTCGCCCCCGGTCTCTCTCTCACCCCCGGTCTCTCTCGCCCCCCCGGTCTGTCTCGCCCCCTGGTCTCTCTCACCCCCGGTCTCTCTCGCCCCCTGGTCTCTCTCGCCCTCAGTCTCTCTCGTCCCCCGTCTCTCTCGCCCCCGGTCTCTCTCGTCCCCCGGTCTCTCTCACCGCCAGTCTCTCTCTTGCCCCCTGGTCTCTCTCACCCCCGGTCTCTCTCGCCCCCCCGGTCTCTCTCGTCCCCTGGTCTCTCTCACCCCCGGTCTCTCTCGCCCCCCGGTCTCTCTCGCCCCCGGTCTCTCTCTTTGCCACCCCCGGTCTCTCTCGCCCCCGGTCTCTCTCTTTGCCCCTCACCCCCGGTCTCTCTCGCCCTGGTCAGTTTCTTTGCCCGCCCCGGTCTCTCTCGCCCCTGGTCACTTTCTTTGCCCACCCCCCCCCGGTCTCTCTTGCCGCTCCCGGGATCTCTCGACCACGGTCGCTCTCTTTGCCCCCCCCCAGTCTCTCTCACCCCCGGTCTCTCTCTTTGCCCCCCCAGTCTCTCTTGCCCCCAGTCTCTCTTGCCTCCGGTCATTCTCTCTCGCGCCCGGTCTCTCTCGCCGCCCCCCAGCAGTCTCTCTCGCTGTGTTCCCCCCCCGGTCTCCCTTGCCCCCGGTCTCTCTCGCCACCCCCGTCTCTCTCCTTGCCCCCCTTGGTCTCTCTCGTCCCCGTTCTCTCTCTTTGCTCCCCTGGTCTCTATCGCCCCCGGTCTCTCTCTTTGCCCTCCCCCGGTCTCTCTCGCCCCCGGTCTCTCTCACCCCCGGTCTCTCTCGCCCCCCCCCCGGTCTCTCTCGCCCCCGGTCTCTCTCTTTGCCCCTCACCCCCGGTCTCTCTCGCCCTGGTCAGTTTCTTTGCCCGCCCCGGTCTCTCTCGCCCCTGGTCACTTTCTTTGCCCCCCCCCTGGTCTCTCTTGCCGCTCTCGGGATCTCTCGACCACGGTCGCTCTCTTTGACCCCCCCAGACTCTCTCACCCCCGGTCTCTCTCTTTGCCCCCCCAGTCTCTCTCGCCCCCAGTCTCTCTTGCCTCCGGTCATTCTCTCTCGCGCCCGGTCTCTCTCGCCGCCCCCCGGCAGTCTCTCTCGCTGCCTTCCCCCCCGGTCTCCCTTGCCCCCGGTCTCTCTCGCCACCCCCGTCTCTCTCCTTGCCCCCCTTGGTCTCTCTCGTCCCCGTTCTCTCTCTTTGCTCCCCTGGTCTCTATCGCCCCCGGTCTCTCTCTTTGCCCCCCCCCGGTCTCTCTCACCCCCGGTCTCTCTCGCCCCCCCCCCCGGTCTCTCTCACCCCCGGTCTCTCTCACCCCGCGGTCTCTCTCTTTGCACCCCCCGGTCTCTCTCACCCCCGGTCTCTCTCACCCCCCGGTCTCTCTCTTTGCAACCCCCAGTCTCTCTCACCCCCGGTCTCTCTTGCCCCTGGTCTCTCTCTTTGCCCCCCTCCGGTCTCTCTCGCCCCCGGTCCCTCTCTTTGCACCCCCCGGACTCTCTCACCCCCGGTCTCTCTCACCCCCGGTTTCTCTCTTTGCCCCCCCCCGGTCTCTCTCGCCCCTGGTCACTTTCTTTGCCCCCCCCCAGTCTCTCTCGCCCCCAGTCTCTCTTGCCGCCCCCGATGTCTCTTGCCCCCGGTCTCTCCCTTTGCCACCCCGGTCTCTCTCTTTGGCCCCCGGTCTCTCTCGACTCCGGTCTCTCTCTTGCGCCCGGTCTCTCTCGCCGCCCCCCACCAGTCTCTCTCGCCGCCCACCCCCACGGTCTCCCTTACCCCCAGTCTCTCCCGACCCCGGTGTCACTCTTGCCGCCCCCTGGTCTCTCTCACCCCTGGTCTCTCTCACCCCCGGTCTCTCTCGCCCCCGGTCTCTCTCGCCCCCGGTTTCTCTCGCCCCCGGTCTCACTCGCCCCCGGTCTCTCTCGCCCCCGGTCTCTCTCGCCCCCGGTCTCACTCGCCCCCGGTCTCTCTCGCCCCCGGTCTCTCTCGCCCCCGGTCTCTCTCGCCCCCGGTCTCTCTCTCTCGCCCTCAGTCTCTCTCGCCCCCGGTCTCTCTCACCCCCGGTCTCTCTCTCGCCCCCGGTCTCTCTCACCCCCGGTCTCTCTCACCCCCGGTCTCTCTCTCACCCTCGGTCTCTCTCACCCCCGGTCTCTCTCTCGCCCCCAGTCTCTCTCACCCCCGGTCTCTCTCTCTCGCCCCCTGGTCTCTCTCGCCCTCAGTCTCTCTCGCCCCCAGTCTCTCTAACCCCCGGTCTCTCTCTCTCGCCCCCTGGTCTCTCTCGCCCTCAGTCTCTCTCGCCCTCAGTCTCTCTCACCCCCGGTCTCTCTCACCCCCGGTCTCTCTCTCGCCTCCGGTCTCTCTCACCCCCGGTCTCTCTCACCCCCTGGTCTCTCCCGCCCTCAGTCTCTCTCACCCCCAGTCTCTCTCTCTCGCCCCCGGTCTCTCTCTCATCCCCGGTCTCTCTCTCGCCCCCAGTCTCTCTCACCCCCGGTCTCTCTCGCCCCCTGGTCTCTCTCGCCCTCAGTCTGTCTCGCCCCCAGTCTCTCTCACCCCCGGTCTCTCTCACCCCCGGTCTCTCTCGCCCCCTGGTCTCTCTCACCCCCGGTCTCTCTCGCCCCCTGGTCTCTCTCGCCCTCAGTCTCTCTCATCCCTGGTCTCTCTCACCCCCGGTCTCTCTCTCGCCCCCGGTCTCTCTCACCCCCGGTCTCTCTCGCCCCCTGGTCTCTCTCACCCCCGGTCTCTCTCGCCCCCTGGTCTCTCTCGCCCTCAGTCTCTCTCATCCCTGGTCTCTCTCACCCCCGGTCTCTCTCTCGCCCCCGGTCTCTCTCACCCCCGGTCTCTCTCGCCCCCTTGGTCTCTCTCACCCCCGGTCTCTCTCACCCCCGGTGTCTCTCTCACCCCCGGTGTCTCTCTCACCCCCGGTCTCTCTCTCGCCCTCAGTCTCTCTCATCCCCGGTCTCTCTCGCCCCCGGTCTCTCTCACCCCTGGTCTCTCTCGCCCCCTGGTCTCTCTCGCCCTCAGTCTCTCTCGTCCCCGGTCTCTCTCGCCCCCGGTCTCTCTCGCCCCCGCTCTCTCTCACCCCTGGTCTCTCTCGTCCCCGGTCTCTCTCGCCCCCGGTCTCTCTCACCCCTGGTCTCTCTCACCTCCGGTCTCTCTCTCGCCCTCAGTCTCTCTCGCCCCTGGTCTCTCTCTCGCCCCCGGTCTCTATTTCACCCCCGGTCTCCCTCTCACCCCCGGTCTCTCTCTCACCCCCAGTCTCTCTCGCCCCCGGTCTCTCTCTCACCCCCGGTCTCTCTCGCCCCCCCGGTCTGTCTCGCACCCTGGTCTCTCTCACCCCCGGTCTCTCTCGCCCCCTGGTCTCTCTCGCCCTCAGTCTCTCTCGTCCCCCGTCTCTCTCGCCCCCGGTCTCTCTCGTCCCCCGGTCTCTCTCACCCCCAGTCTCTCTCTTGCCCCCTGGTCTCTCTCACCCCCGGTCTCTCTCGCCCCCCCGGTCTCTCTCGTCCCCTGGTCTCTCTCACCCCCGGTCTCTCTCGCCCCCTGGTCTCTCTCGCCCTCAGTCTCTCTCGTCCCCGGTCTCTCTCGCCCCCGGTCTCTCTCGCCCCCTGGTCTCTCTCGCCCCCGGTCTCTCTCACCCCCGGTCTCACTCGCCCCCGGTCTCTCTCGGTGCCTCCGGTCTCTCTCACCCCTGGTCTCTCTCGCTGTCCCCGGTCTCTCTCGCCCCCGATCTCTCTCTTTGCCTCCCCAGTATCTCTCACCCCCGGTCTCTCTCGGTGCCCCCGGTCTCTCTCGCCAGCCCCGGTCTTTCTCGCTGCCCCCGGTCTCTCTTGTCCCCCAGTCTCTCTCTCGCCTCCGGTCTCTCTCTCACCCCCGGTCTCTCTCTCGCCTCCGGTCTCTCTCTCGCCTCCGGTCTCTCTCTCACCCCCGGTCTCTCTCTCACCCCCGGTCTCTCTCTCGCCTCCGGTCTCTCTCTCACCCCCAGTCTCTCTCTCACCCCCGGTCTCACTCGGTGCCCCCGGTCTCTCTCGCCGCCCCCCCAGTCTCTCTCGCCCCCAGTCTCTCTTGTCCCCCGTCTCTCTCGGCGCCCCCAGTCTCTCTCGCCTCCGGTCTCTCTCTCGCCCCCGGTCTCTCTCGCCGCCCCTGGTCTCTCTCAGTGCCCCTGGTCTCTCTCGCCACCCCTGGTCTCTCTCGGTGCCCCCAGTCTCTCTCGCCTCCGGTCTCTCTCTCGCCTCCGGTCTCTCTCTCTCACCCCCGGTCTCTATCGCTGCCCCCCCAGTCTCTCTCGCCCCCAGTCTCTCTTGTCCCTGGTCTCTCTCGGCGCCCCCAGTCTCTCTCGCCTCCGGTCTCTCTATCGCGCCCGGTCTCTCTCGCCGACCCCCACCAGTCTCTCTCGCCACCCGCCCCCCCCCGGTCTTCTTTACCCCCTGTCTGTCTCACCGCCCCCGTCTCTCTCCTTGCCCCCCTTTGTCTCTCTCGTCCCCGTTCTCTCTCTTTGTTCCCCTGGTCTCTAGCGCCCCCAGTCTCTCTCTTTGCCCCCCCCCCAGTCTCTCTCACCCCGGTCTCTCTCGCCCCCCGTCTCTCTCTTTGCCCCCCACCCCCAGTCTCTCTCGCCCCTGGTCTCTTTCTTTGCCCCCCCCAGTCTCTCTCCCTGCCCCTGGTTTCTATCTCGCCGCCCCCGGTCTCTCTCTTTGCCCCCCCCGGTCTCTCTTGCCCCCGGTCTCTCTCTTTGCCCCCCCGGTCTCTCTCGCCCCCGGTCTCTCTCTTTGCCCCCCCGGTCTCTCTTGCCCCCGGTCTCTCTCTTTGCCCCCCACCCCCAGTCTCTCTCACCCCTGGTCATTTTCTTTGCCCCCCCCAGTCTCTCTCTCTCGCCCCCGGTCTCTCTCTCATCACCCCCGGTCTCTCTCTCACCCCCCGGTCTCTCTCTTGCCCCCGGTCTCTCTCGCCCCCGGTCTCTCTCGCCCCCGGTCTCTCTCACTGCCACCTGGTCTGTCTCACTCCCTGTCTTTCTCGCCACCCCCTGTCTCTCTCGACCCCGGTCTCTCTCTTTGCCCCCCTGGTCTCTCTCGCCCCCGGTCTCTCTCTTTGCCCCCCCGGTCTCTCTCGCCCCCGGTCTCTCTCTTTGCCCCCCCGGTCTCTCTTGCCCCCGATCTCTTTCGCCGCCCCGGTCTCTCTCGCCCCTGGTCTCTCTCTTTGCCCCCCTGGTCTCTCTCACCCCCGGTCTCTCTCGCCTCCGGTCTCTCTCTTTGCCCCCCCCGATCTCCCTCTCCCCCGGTCTCTCTTTGCCCCCCACCCCGGGTCTCACTCGCCCCTGGTCTCTCTCACCCCCGGTCTCTCTCCCCGCCCCTGGTCTCTATCTTGCCGCCCCCAGTCTCTCTTGCCCCCGTTCTCTCTCGCCGCCCCCGGTCTCTCTTGCCCCCGGTCTCTCTCTTTGCCCCCCCCCGTCTCTCTCACCCACAGTCTCTCTCGCCGCCCCGGTCTCTCTCTTTGCCCCCCCCCCCCGTCTCTCTCACTCACTCACAGTCTCTCTCGCCGCCCCAGTCTCTCTCTTGCCCCCTGTCTCTCTCTTTGGCCCCCCGGTCTCTCTCGCCCCCAGTCTCTCTCTTTGGCCCCTGGGTCTGTCTCACTCCAGGTCTCTCTCTTTGCCCCCCCCGGTCTCTCTCGCCCCCGGGCTGACTCGCCCCAGGTCTCTCGCACCCCAACCCCCCAGACTCTCTCTTCCATGGTCTCTTTCGCCCCCTGGTCTCTCTCGCCCCCGGTCTCTCTTGTCGCCCCCTGTCTCTCGTCAATCCTGGTGTCTCGTCCCCACCTGTCTCTCTCGCCCCGGTCACTCGCTCCAAGTTTCTCTCGTCACTCCCTCTCTCGTCCCCAGTTTCTCTTGCCCCAGGTCTCTCTGTTAAACCCTGGCCTGTCTCGCCCCGATCTCTCTCGCCCCCCCCCCCACGGTCTATCTCACCCCCAGTCTCTCTCTTTGCCCCCCGGGTCTGTCTCAATCCTGGTCTCTCCCTTTGCCCCCCGGTCTCTCTCACCCCCAGTCTCTCTCTTTGCCCCCCAGGTCTCTCGCACCCCAACCCCCCAGTCTCTCTCTTCCACGGTCTCTTTCGCCCCCTGGTCTCTCTCGCCCCCGGTCTGTTATGTCGCCCCCGGTCTCACTCGCGCACAGTCTCTCTCCTCGCCCCCGGTCTCTCTCTCGCCCCCTATCGCCCCCACGTCTCTTTCGCCACGGTCTCTCTCTCTCGACCCCCGGTCTCTCTCTTTGACCCCCCCCCCGGTCTCCCTCACCCCAAGTCTCTCTTGCCGCCCCCGGTCTCTCTCGCTGCCCCCCCGGCCTCTCTCGCCCCCGGTCTCTCTCTCTCTCCCACTCTCTCTCTCGCCCCTGGTCTCTCTCGCCCCCTCCGGTCTGTCTTGCCCCCTGTCTCCCTTTGCCCCCATCTCTCTCTCTTGCCCCTGGTCTCTCTCACCCTCGGTCTCTCTCGTCACACCCTCTTTCTCACTCCCGGTCTCTCTTGCCCCCAGTCTCTCATCACCCCCGGTGTCTCTCCCCCAGTCTCTCTCACCCAGAGTCTCTCTCGCCTCCGGTCTATCTCATTGCTCCCTGTCTCTCTTGCACCCGGCCTCTCTTGCTTCCCGGCCTCTCGCCCCAGTCACTCACCCCCAGTCTTTCTTACACTCGTTTCTCATCACCCCAGGTGTCTCACCCACAGTCTCTCTTGCCCCTGGTGTGTCTCATTGCCCACAGTCTCTTTAGCACCTGGCCTCTCTCACTTCTCAGCCTCTCTCGTTCCTGGTCTCTCTCTTGCCCCCGGTCTTTCTAGCCCCCTGGTCTCTCTCGCAAACCCGTTTCTCTCGCTCCTCGGTCTCTCTCGCTCCCCGGTCTCTCTCACCCGCAGTCTCTCTCACCCCCAGTCTGTTTTATCGACCTCCCGGTCTCTCTCTTGTCCCTGGTCTGTTTCGTCGTCCTGGTCTCTCTTGTCAACCCTGCTCTCTCGTCCCTGGTCTCTCTTGTCCCCAGTCACTTTCGCCCCCGGTCTCTCTCACCCCCGGTCTCTCTTGTTGCCCCCTGTCTCTCGTCACCTCCGGCCTCTCTCGCTCCCAGTGTCTCTCGCCCCAGTGCTCTCTCGCTTCCCACCCCCCCGACCCCCCCTAGTCTCAAGCCCCCCAGTCTCTCTTGCCGCCTTTCTCTTTTGGCTCCCCCACCAGTCTCTCTCGCCCCCAGTCTCATGCCACCCCCCGGTTATCTCTCACCCCGCAGGTCTCTCTCGTCATCCCCTTTCTCTAGCCCCCAGTCTCTCTCTCGCCCTCTGGTCTCTCTCGCCCCAGTCTCTCTCTCTCACCTCCCAGTCTCTCTCGTACCCGGTCTCTCTCACCTCCCCCGCCCCGATCTCTCTCTCTCGCCCCCCACTCTCTCTTGCTCTCACCTCCCGGTCTCTCTCGCACCAGGTCTCTCTCATTGCCCCCGGTCTCTCTCACCGCCCCGTCACCCCCTGGTCACTCTCGCCACGGGCTCTCACCCCTGGTCTCTCTCTCACCCCCCCACTCTCTCTCGCCCCAGTCTCTCTCTCGCCTCCCGGTCTCACACGCACCAGGTCTCTCTCGTTGCCCCCGGTCTCTCTCACCCCCTGTCTCTCTTGTTGCCCCCGGTCTCTCGTCCCACCCGGTGTTTTGCCCCCAGTCTCTCTTCTCCCCATCTCTCTCTTGCCCACAGTCTCTCTTGTCACCCCCTCTCTCTTGCCTGCGTCTCTCTCACCCCCCCGTTCTCTGTTGCCGCCCCCGGTGTCTTGCACCCAATCTCTCTTCGCCCCCACCCTCCCCGTCTCTCTCACCCCCGGTCTCTCTCACCCACGGTCTCTCTCACCCCCGGTCTCTCTCACCCCCTGTCTCTCTCACCCCCGGTCTCTCTCACCCCCAGTCTCTCTCTCTCACCCCCGGTCTCTCTCACCCCCGGTCTCTCTCACCCCCGGTCTGTCTCACCCCCAGTCTCTCTCTCTCACACCCGGTCTCTCTTCTCTCTCACCCCCGGTCTCTCTCACCCCCGGTCTCTCTCACCTCCGGTCTCTCTCTTTGCCCTCGGTCTATCGCCCCCTGGTCACTCTCGCCAACACTCTCTCTCAACGCCCCTGGTCTCTCTTCACCCTCAGTCTCTCTCTCGCCCCCAGTCTCTCTCTCTTTGCCCCCCCGGTCTCTCTCTCCCATTCCCGGTCTCTCTCTCCCCGGGTCTCTCTCGTCCCCCGTCTCTCTTGACACCCACCTCTCTTGCCCCCGGTCTCTCTCGCCCCCAGTCTCTCTGACCCCCCGTGTCTCTCTTGCCCACGGTCTCTCTCACACCCCGGTCTCTCTCGCCGACGGTCTCTCTCAACCCCGGTGTCTCATCGCCGTCAGCCTCTCATTGACCCAGTCTCTCATCACACGCAGTCTCTCGACCCGGTCTCTCTCTCCCCCGGTCTCTAACTCTCCCCGGTCTCTCTCTCCCCTGGTCTCTAACTCTCCCCGGTCTCTCTCTCGCACCCTGTCTCTATCTCTCCCCGGTCTCTCTCTCGCCCCCTGTCTCTAACTCTCCCTGGTCTCTCTCTCCCCCGGTCTCTAAATCTCCCCGGTCTCTCTCACCCCCGGTCTCTAACTCTCCCTGGTCTCTCTCTCCCCTGGTCTCTAACTCTCCCCGGTCTCTCTCTCCCCTGGTCTCTAACTCTCCCCAGTCTCTCTCTCCCCTGGTCTCTAACTCTACCCGGTCTCCCTCTCCCCCGGTCTCTAACTCTCCCCGGTCTCTCACTCCCCTGGTCTCTAACTCTCCCCGGTCTCTCTCGCCCCCGGTCTCTAACTCTCCCCGGTTTGTCCTTGCCCCCTGTCTCTAACTCTCCCCGGTCTCTCTCACCCCCTGTCTCTAACTCTCCCCGGTCTCTCTCACCCCCTGTCTCTAACTCTCCCCGGTTTGTCCTTGCCCCCGGTCTCTAACTCTCCCCGGTCTCTCTCACCCCCGGTCTCTAACTCTCCCCGGTCTCTCTCACCCCCGGCCTCTAACTCTCCCCAGTTTCTCCTCGCCCCTGGTCTCTAACTCTCCCCGGTCTCTCTCTCGCACCCTGTCTCTAACTCTCCCCTGTCCCTCTCTCGCCCACTGTCTCAAACTCTCACCGGTCTCTCTCTCCCCCGGTCTCTAAATCTCCCCGGTCTCTCTCTCCCCTGGTCTCTAACTCTCCCCGGTCTCTCTCTCCCCCGGTCTCTAAATCTCCCCGGTCTCTCTCTCCCCTGGTCTCTAACTCTCCCCGGTCTCTCTCTCCCCTGGTCTCTAACTCTCCCCGGTCTCTCTCTCCCCTGGTCTCTAACTCTCCCCGGTCTCTCTCTCCCCTGGTCTCTAACTCTCCCCGGTCTCCCTCGCCCCCGGTCTCTAAATCTCCCCGGTCTATCTCGCCCCTGGTCTCTAACTCTCCCCGGTCTCTCTCACCACCTGTCTCTATCTCTCCCCAGTCTCTCTCTCCCCCGGTCTCTAACTCTCCCCGGTTTCTCCTCGCCCCCGGTCTCTAACTCTCCCCGGTCTCTCTCGGCCCCGGTCTCTAACTCTCATCGGTCTCTCTCGGCCCCGGTCTCTAACTCTCCCCGGTCTCTCTCACCCCCAGTCTCTAACTCTCCCCAGTCTCTCTTGCCACCTGTCTCTAACTCTCCCCGGTCTCACTCGCCCCCGGTCTCTAACTCTCCCCGGTTTCTCATCGCCCCCTGTCTCTATCTCTCTCCAGTCTCCCTCGCCACCGGTCTTTAACTCTCCCTTGGTCTCTCTCGCCCCTGTTCTTTAACTCTCCCCAGTCTCGCTCTCCCCCGGTCTCTAACTCTCCCCGGTTTCTCCTCGACCCCTGTCTCTATCTCTCTGCAGTCTCTCTCGCCCCCGGTCTCTAACTCTCCCCGGTCTCTCTCTCCCCCGGTCTCTAAATCTCCCCGGTCTCTCGCGCCCCCGGTCTCTAACTCTCCCCGGTCTCTCTCTCCCCTGGTCTCTAACTCTCCCCGGTCTCTCTCGCCCCATGTCTATAACTCTCCCCGGTTTCTCCTCGCCCCCTGTCTCTAACTCTCCCCGGTCTCTCTCACCCCCTGTCTCCAACTCTCCCCGGTCTCTCTCACCCCCTGTCTCTAACTCTCCCCGGTCTCTCTCACCCCCTGTCTCTAACTCTCCCCGGTCTCTCTCACCCCCTGTCTCTAACTCTCCCCGGTCTCTCTCACCCCCTGTCTCTAACTCTCCCTGGTTTGTCCTTGCCCCCGGTCTCTAACTCTTCCCCGGTCTCTCTCGACACCTGTCTCTAACTCTCCCCGGTCTCTCTCGCCCCCAGTCTCTAACTCTCCCGGGTTTCTCCTCGCCCCCTGTCTCTAATTCTCCCCGGTCTCTCTCTCCCCCGGTCTCTCACTCTCCCCGGTCTCTCTCGCGCCCGGTCTCCAACTCTCCCCAGTCTCTCTCGCCCCCTGTCTCTAACTCTCCCCGGTCTCTCTCTCCCCCGGTCTCTAACTCTCCCCGGTTTCTCCTCGCCCCCTGTCTCTAACTCTCCCCGGTCTCTCTCTCCCCTGGTCTCTAACTCTCCCCGGTCTCTCTTTCCCCCGGTCTCTAAATCTCCCCGGTCTATCTCGCCCCTGGTCTCTACCTCTCCCCGGTCTCTCTCGCCCCCTGTCTCTAACTCTCCCCGGTCTCTCTTTCCCCCGGTCTCTAAATCTCCCCGGTCTATCTCGCCCCTGGTCTCTACCTCTCCCCGGTCTCTCTCGCCACCTGTCTCTAACTCTCCCCGGTCTCTCTCACCACCTGTCTCTAACTCTCCCCGGTCTCTCTCTCCCCTAGTCTCTATCTCCCCGGTTTCTCCTCGCCCCCGGTCTCTAACTCTCCCCGGTCTCTCTCGGCCCCGGTCTCTAACTCTCCACGGTCTCTCTCGCGCCCGGTCTCTAACTCTCCCCGGTCTCTCTCGCCCCCAGTCTCTAACTCTCCCGGGTTTCTCCTCGCCCCCTGTCTCTAATTCTCCCTGGTCTCTCTCGCCCCCGGTCTCTCACTCTCCCCGGTCTCTCTCGCGCCCGGTCTCCAACTCTCCCCAGTCTCTCTCGCCCCCTGTCTCTAACTCTCCCCGGTCTCTCTCTCCCCTCGTCTCTAACTCTCCCCGGTCTCTCTCACCCCCGGTCTCTAACTCTCCCCGGTTTCTCCTCGCCCCCTGTCTCTAACTCTCCCCGGTCTCTCTCTCCCCCGGTCTCTAACTCTCCCCGGTCTCTCTTTCCCCCGGTCTCTAAATCTCCCCGGTCTATCTCGCCCCTGGTCTCTACCTCTCCCCGGTCTCTCTCGCCACCTGTCTCTAACTCTCCCCGGTCTCTCTCACCACCTGTCTCTAACTCTCCCCGGTCTCTCTCTCCCCTAGTCTCTATCTCCCCGGTTTCTCCTCGCCCCCGGTCTCTAACTCTCCCCGGTCTCTCTCGGCCCCGGTCTCTAACTCTCATCGGTCTCTCTCGCGCCCGGTCTTTAACTCTCCCCAGTCTCTCTTGCCACCTGTCTCTAACTCTCCCTGGTCTCTCTCACCACCTATCTCTAACTCTCCCCGGTCTCTCTCGCGCCCGGTCTCTAACTCTCCCCAGTCTCTCTCGCCACCTGTCTCTAACTCTCCCCAGTCTCTCTCGCCCCCTCTCTCTAACTCTCCCCAGTCTCTCTCGCGCCCGGTCTCTAACTCTCCCCGGTCTCTCTCGCCCCCTCTCTCTAACTCTCCCCAGTCTCTCTCGCCCCCTGTCTCTAACCCTCCCCAGTCTCTCTCGCCCCCTCTCTCTAACTCTCCCCAGTCTCTCTCGCCCCCTGTCTCTAACCCTCCCCAGTCTCTCTCACCCCCGGTCTCTAACTCTCCCCGGTCTCTCTCGCCACCTGTCTCTAACTCTCCCCGGTCTCTCATCGCCCCGGTCTCTCTCTCCCCTCGATCTCTCTCACCCCCTGGGTCTCTCTTGTCCTTGTTCTCTCTCGCCCCCAGTCTCTCTCACCCCCAGTCTCTCTCACCCCCAGTCTCTCTCACCCCCCGTCTCTCTCTCCCCTCGATCTCTCTCACCCCCTGGGTCTCTCTTGTCCTTGTTCTCTCTCGCCCCCAGTCTCTCTCACCCCCAGTCTCTCTCACCCCCAGTCTCTCTCACCCCCAGTCTCTCTCACCCCCCGTCTCTCTCTCCCCTCGATCTCTCTCACCCCCTGGGTCTCTCTTGTCCTTGTTCTCTCTCGCCCCCAGTCTCTCTCACCCCCAGTCTCTCTCACCCCCAGTCTCTCTCACCCCCAGTCTCTCTCACCCCCCGTCTCTCTCTCCCCTCGATCTCTCTCACCCCCTGGGTCTCTCTTGTCCTTGTTCTCTCTCGCCCCCAGTCTCTCTCACCCCCAGTCTCTCTCACCCCCAGTCTCTCTCACCCCCAGTCTCTCTCACCCCCCGTCTCTCTCTCCCCTCGATCTCTCTCACCCCCTGGGTCTCTCTTGTCCTTGTTCTCTCTCGCCCCCAGTCTCTCTCACCCCCAGTCTCTCTCACCCCCAGTCTCTCTCACCCCCAGTCTCTCTCACCCCCCGTCTCTCTCTCCCCTCGATCTCTCTCACCCCCTGGGTCTCTCTTGTCCTTGTTCTCTCTCACCCCCGGTCTCTCTCACCCCCTGGTCTCTCTCACCCCCTGGTCTCTCTCACCCCCAGTCTCTCTCTCACCCCCGGTCTCTCTCACCCCCAGTCTCTCTCACCCCCCGTCTCTCTCACCCCCAGTCTCTCTCACCCCCAGTCTCTCTCACCCCCAGTCTCTCTCACCCCCAGTCTCTCTCACCCCCAGTCTCTCTCACCCCCCGTCTCTCTCTCCCCTCGATCTCTCTCACCCCCTGGGTCTCTCTTGTCCTTGTTCTCTCTCACCCCCGGTCTCTCTCACCCCCTGGTCTCTCTCACCCCCAGTCTCTCTCACCCCCAGTCTCTCTCTCACCCCCGGTCTCTCTCTCGCCCCCGGTCTCTCTCGCCCCCAGTCTCTCTCACCCCCAGTCTCTCTCACCCCCAGTCTCTCTCACCCCCCGTCTCTCTCTCCCCTCGATCTCTCTCACCCCCTGGGTCTCTCTTGTCCTTGTTCTCTCTCGCCCCAGTCTCTCTCACCCCCAGTCTCTCTCACCCCCAGTCTCTCTCACCCCCAGTCTCTCTCACCCCCCGTCTCTCTCTCCCCTCGATCTCTCTCACCCCCTGGGTCTCTCTTGTCCTTGTTCTCTCTCGCCCCAGTCTCTCTCACCCCCAGTCTCTCTCTCTCACCCCCGGTCACTCATCAGCCCCTCTCTCTTGCTCCCGGCCTCTCTCGCCCCCAGTCTCTCTTGCTCCTTGTCTGTCTCGTTGGCTCCTGTCTTGGTCACCCCCCGGTCTCTCTTCTCGCCCCCTGTCTCTAATTCTCCCCGGTCTCTCTCGCCCCGGTCTCTCTCACCTCTGGTCTCTCATCTCCCCGGGTCTCTCTCTCCTCTTGATCGCTCTCGCCCCCCGGGTCTCTCTTGTTCCTGTTCTCTCTCGCCTTTTGTCTCTCTTTCGCCCCCGCACTGTCTCACCCTCCCCCCCCCCACTGTCTCTCTCACACACACCCCCACCCCGGTCTCTCTTGCCTCTGTTCTCTCTCTCCCCTGGTCTCTCTCTCATCCTCCGGTTCCTCTCGCCCCAGTCTTTCTCATCGCCCCTGGTCTCTCTTGCACCCCCCGCGTCTCTCACCCCTGATCTCTCTCACATTCCCTTGTCTCTCGTTGCACCCCCCCCACCCCCCCACCAACTCTCTCTCGCCTCTGTTCTCGCTCACCTCCCCCCGGTCTCTCTCGCCCTCGGTCACTCATCCCCCCCAAGTCTCTCTCTGCCCTCGGTCTATCGCCCCAGTCTCTCTCACCCCCCGGTCTCTCTCTTCACCCCTGGTATCCCTCGTCACCCCCGGTCTCTCTCTCCACCGGTCTCTCGTCATTCCTGGTCTCATTTACGCCCAGTCTCACTTGCCCCCAGTCTCTCTTGCCCCCGGTCTACTCATGTCAACCCCTCTCTCTCACCCCAGGTCTCTCTCTCGCCACTGTTCTCTCTCGCTCCCGGTCTCTCTCAACGCCCAGTCTCTCTTATCACTCCCGGTCTCTCTCACCCCCAGTCTCGCTCGTCACCCCCGGTCTCTCGTCACCCTCTCTCTCTCACCTCCAGTCTCTCGTCGCCCCCCTCTCTCTCTCACCACTCTGTCTCTCTAGCGCCTCTCTCTCTTGCCCCCTCTCTCTCATCCCCCCTCTCTCGCACCCCTGTCTCTCTTGCCTCCTCTCTCGCCCCCCCCCTCTCTCGGTCTCCCCTCTATCGCGCCCCTCTCTCTCTCGCACCCCCTGTTTCTCCCAACCCTTTTGTCTGTCCCCCTCTCTCTCTCGCCTGCCTCCTCTCTCTGTCTTGCCCCTCTCTCTCACCCCCCTGTCTCTCGTCCCCCCACCCTGTCTCTCCCTGCTCTTTCACAATCTCTCGAATCACTGTCGCCTCATCTCCCTTTCTCTCCTCCCCCTCTCTCTCGTTCTCGCCCCTGTCTCTCTCTCTCTTTCTCTTGCTGCCATCTCCCTCCCTCTCTTGCCCCCTCTGTTTGCCCCTCTCTCGTTCCCTCTCTCAACTCCATTCCTATCTCCTCTCTCTCTCTCTCAAGGAGGGAGAGAGGGAAGAGTGGAGGCAGGTGGAGAAACCGGGATTGGGGGTGTGTGTGATAGAGACGGGGGAATGAGTGAGAGTGAAAAGGAGAGGTGTTGAGAAGGAAAGAGTATGCAGAGATAGAGAGGGAGAGCAATAAGGAGAAAGGGTAGGGGAGAGGAAATGGGGAGTCCAGGTTGGAGGGGGGGTACAGAGGGAGTTAAACCCAGCGCCTGAGCTCAGGGCGCGGTGCCCTCCCCTTCCCTGAGGCCCAGGACTTGGGGCTGAGTCTGTCTCTCTCCAGCTCAGCTTCTCCAACACAAAGACACACAACAACATCGGTCACTCTGCTGCTCGGCACGCTTTAATCAACATTTTTATTGGTTACAAATGGAAGTGATGGATACAGTCAGTGGGATGGTGCCTTTTCTCACTGGCCCCTGAGTTGTGAGAAACATTGAAATGTTTCCCTGTAACCCCCCTGTGGGATAAGGATGGAGAAACCAGCGCTACCCTCAGTCTGTTACCATAGCGACAGGCTGCTCCATCGCTGAAACACTGAACTGAAATGAGAAAATCCCGGATGGATTGATTAATGAGGGAATTTGATGGATGGATGGATTTGGGTGAAGGGATATTTCAGCACATTCTTCAGCTGCTGCCTGAACTTAGTCTGGGTCACGGCATAAATCGCGGTGTTTGTGCAGCAACTGAGGAGCTGCAGCATGAAGCCCAATTCCTGCACAAAGGGATCGAGATACACAGACTGATACCCAATATCATCCATCCGGTTCCATATAGAAAACAGCATGAACGTTGACCATAACAGGATGAAATTGGCCGAGATCACAAACAGTAAAATGATGGATTTTTTTCGGTTTCTCATTTCAGTGTCAGACTGAGCGTCCCCATTGGTGTGAGCGCGGAGTCTCCTGCGGGCTCTGCTGGTCACTAAAATGTGTCTGACGGTGAGAACATTGAGCAGCAGAATCAGGAGAAATGGGACACACGGGGTTAGAATGTGGTGGAGGAACTCGATTGTGACCCAGACTCTGGATAATAGAACAGCGTTTGTTACAGAACAAAACCAGGGGAGGTTCCCCAGCCAGTACCGAGCCTCGAGCATAAAATACCAGGAAATGTTCTTTAAACAGTTCAGCACAGTCACTGCTCCCAGAACCACAGCCGCCGTTTTCTCACTGCAATATTTACTTTTCAGCTTCTGGCAACAAATGGCCACAAACCGATCAAAGGTGAAAGTGACGGTGAACCAGACAGAGCAGTCAGTGGCTGCATAAAGTAGGACGGCGTGGATATTACACACCTGGACGGAGTACAGGAAATAAAACTGTTCCCGATAAACAATGGGAATGTGTCTCAGGATCAGGTCGAGGATAATGACCAGGAGATCCGCCACTGCCATGGCCCCCAGGTAACGTCTGACACATGGAGATAATCCACAATCTTTATAAAGCAGGACGTAGATGGTCACTACGTTAACTGTGAGGAAGGAAAACAAACCCATTATCCATCAGCCTGGAGGCAAAGGGACCCGTTTGATCGGGGACCCAATGAGATTTTCAAATGTGTCCCTGTATTCAGGGCTTTATTAAAATAATTGGAGCTGGAATAACAAATGGGAAGGTCGGAATTATTGACGAAAATGTGACATAAGCCACAAGAAACCCTCCCTCCCCAAACACACAGAGACACATCCATAACGACAGATGGTTTCTAGAACATTCCCACACACTCAATCACTCGAGAGCAGACACAGGTCACTCCTTCCCAGTTCCTAATACAGAGGGTGGAAACGTTGCTGTCCTGAAGGATTCTCTCCCAGTTTCCTGAAGACAAATGGAGTTTGGGAATTCCTGTATTTTGGTCTAAATTGTGGTCGATGCTGTGTCGTGATGAAATGTAAACGCAGGGAAAACGTATTCCCCCCTTTAACTGCCTGAGGGGCCTTCGGAACAGTGTCTCCTTCTCCCTGGAACGGGATCTCTTCCCTCGGGATCTTATCGTTTGTTCAATTCACTGACGTCCTGCCGTTCACAAACAATGTCAGGGACAGAACGTTCCGGGGAATGTCGGTTATAGAATGTCAGGGACAGAACATTCCGGGGAATGGCAGTTATAGAATGTCAGGGACAGAACGTTCCGGGGAATGTCAGTTATAGAATGTCAGGGACAGAACGTTCCGGGGAATGGCAGTTACAGAATGTTGGGGACAGAACGTTCCGGGTAACCCCTTGACCTATCCATGACCTTTCCCCCCTACCCACCCCACCAACATGTTGTCCTGTGCCTGGACACACTGTAACATTAATGGGGTGTGAGACGGAGGGTCCAATCACAGGAACGGGAACGAAAGGCATTGCCAGATCAGCTGAAATGGTGAGATATACCACATTCTCAATCCACCTCCCAGAACCAGCCCTGACACCATACACCCAGAGGAGATATCTGTTCACCGTGGAACACTGTACAGACCAGGCCAGTGTCCTGCTCAGTACAACCCAGCAATCTGTCCAGATTCATCCATTACACTGGTCAATACAATCCAGCAATCTGGCCAGAGTGGAACACTGCACACAGATCATGTCAGGGCACTTATCTTCAAACGCAGGCTAGACATCTGTCCAGTTTTGGAAGCTGTGATAGAGACAGAAAAGCTGCAGATGCTAGAGTCCAAAGTAGACAGGCAGGAAGGTGGGAGAACACAGCAATGCTGACAGCATCAGGAGGTGGAAACATTCTGTAAGAATCCTGAAGGAGGGTTACACCTGAAACATCAAATTCTATACCTCCTGATGCTGCCTGGATTGCTGTGTTCCTCCAGCAAGTATTCAGCATGGGAAGCAACGCAGACCACAGCAGTGCATTGATCTATAAACCCAGACTCGATATCTGTCCAGGACGGGGAGCTGTGCAGACCACAGCAGTGCATTGATCTATAAGCCCAGACTCGATATCTGTCCAGGACGGGGAGCTGTGTAGACCACAGCAGTGCATTGATCTATAAACCCAGACTCGATATCTGTCCAGGACGGGGAGCTGTGCAGACCACAGCAGTGCATTGATCTATAAACCCAGAGTAGATATCTGTCCAGGACGGGGAGCTGTGCAGACCACGGCAGTGCATTGATCTATAAACCCGGACTAGATATCTGTACAGGACGGGGAGCTGTGCAGACCACAGCAGTGCATTGATCTATAAACCCAGACTAGATATCTGTCCAGGACGGGGAGCTGTGCAGACCACAGCAGTGCATTGATCTATAAACCCGGACTAGATATCTGTCCAGGACGGGGAGCTGTGCAGACCACAGCAGTGCATTGATCTATAAACCCAGACTAGATATCTGTCCAGGACGGGGAGCTGTGCAGACCACAGCAGTGCATTGATCTATAAACCCGGACTAGATATCTGTCCAGGACGGGGAGCTGTGCAGACCACAGCAGTGCATTGATCTATAACCCCAGACTAGATATCTGTCCAGGACGGGGAGCTGTGCAGACCACAGCAGTGCATTGATCTATAAACGCAGACTAGATATCTGTCCAGGACGGGGAGCTGTGCAGACCACAGCAGTGCATTGATCTATAACCCTGGACTAGATATCTGTCCAGGACGGGGAGCTGTGCATACCACAGCAGTGCATTGATCTATAAACCCGGACTAGATATCTGTCCAGGACGGGGAGCTGTGCAGACCACAGCAGTGCATTGATCTATAAACCCGGACTAGATATCTGTCCAGGACGGGGAGCTGTGCAGACCACAGCAGTGCATTGATCCATAAGTCCAGACTAGTTATCTGTCCAGGACAGGGAGCTGTGCAGACCACAGCAGTGCATTGATCTATAAGCCCAGACTAGATATCTGTCCAGAGCTGAAAATGTGTTGCTGGAAAAGCGCAGCTGGTCAGGCAGCATCCAAGGAACAGGAGAATCGACGTTTCGGGCATAAGCCCTTTTCAGCAACCGGCTATCTGTCCAGGACGGGAAGCTGTGTAAACCACAGCAGTGCATTGATATATAAACTCGGACTAGATATCTGTCCAGGATGGGGAGCTGTGCAGACCACAGCAGTGCATTGATCTATAAACCAGGAGCAGTTACCCTCCCAGCATGTAGGACTGTGTACCCCACCCCAGTGCATTGATCTGTAACCCAGGAGCAGTTACCGTCCCAGCATGTAGGACTGTGTATACCACCCCAGTGCATTGATCTGTAACCCAGGAGCAGTTACCCTCCCAGCATATAGGACTGTGTACACCACCCCAGTACATTGATCTGTAACCCAGGAGCAGTTACCGTCCCAGCATGTAGGACTGTGTATACCACCCCAGTGCATTGATCTGTAACCCAGGAGCAGTTACCGTCCCAGCATGTAGGACTGTGTATACCACCCCAGTGCATTCCTCAGTAACACTGTGTGAGATTCCTGCCCAGTGTGGGGAAACTTGCAGCCCGGGCTGGAAGTGACAGGATGTGCAGCTCCCTCCCATTTACAGCTTGAACTCTCCATTGTGCCCTGACAAGGGGGTGCTGTGGGTGTGAACATCACTGCCACAGAGACACGGCGGGGGAATCCGTTTACATATCACCACATGGGACGGGTTTGGTGTATAGACAAAGATGGGGACACTGAGACACAGTGTCATGGAAGGATGTGTTCCCAGGTTGCAGAATGCTGAAATGTAGACACTTCGATAGCATCCTGTAACATGAGCCTGTCTTCCCAGGAAAGATGGGAAAAAAGGATTTTGGTGTGAGGTCAGATGAAACAACAGCTGCTGTGTGGTTTTGAAATTACATTTATGTAATTTTAATAAGTGTATTTTTGAAACAGTAAATTACTGTAGAGTTGGAGTAGGGTAATAAGCAGTTTAGAGAAATAGGGTCTCAGAGTTGTGAACAGTTGATGTAAAATGTTAACTTTCAGAGTTAAAAAATAAATTGATATTTTTGTTTAAACAGTGGAATTTGGGAGTTTTCTGTCACTCATATTTTAACAGTTTACAAGACAAATTGAGCATTTCTTTATGTTTAGTTTATATTACCAGATGAACTCACTGTTGTGTCCTAACAATTGCTGTGTGTATCTGTGTGTCTCTGTGTGGGGCAGGTCTGCCAGTCTCTGTGGTGCCTAAAGTGATGCAATGCCACCCTCTGCTGGCCTCCCCACGCCACTGCACAGGCATTTGCAGAGGGTGAAAACCAACAGGGATACTTTCAGAGAGGGGGAGGGAGAGGGCAGCTGCTCACAGCACCATCCAAACTGATGTATTATCCATGGACTGATCTAAATGTCCTTTAAACGTTGTAACTGTTCCTGCTTTCACCACTTCATCTGAAAGTTCATTCCACACACAAGCCAGATTCTGTCTTACATAATTACCTCTCCTGACTTTTGTAAATCTTTTTCCTCGCACCTTAAAATATCCCTCAGTTTTGAATCCACAACTCTAGGGAAAAGACATCAGCCCTTCGGCTTATCTGTACCCCTCAATATTTTATAAACCTCTGTAAAGTTACCGCTTAATTTCATATTCTTCAGTGAAAAAATCCCAGCCTATACAGCCTCTCCTTATCGCTCAATCCCTCCTTTCCCAGCAACATCCAGGTTAAACTCTTCTGAAACCTCTCCAGTTTAATAATATCAAGGTCAGTAATATTAAAGTGAAGAGTCAAGGTATTTTCTTAGGGCACAGGGAGTCCAAAACTAGAGGACATAGACTTAAGGTGAGAGGGGAAACATTTAAAAGTGATCTTAGGGGCAGCTTTTTCACCCAGAGGGAGGTATGCCTATGGAATGGGCGGGCAGGATGACCAGACTGGACACAGTATTCCAGAAGAGGTCTCACTAATGTCCTGTACAACCACAAGATTTGACGTCCCAATTCCGATACTCAAAGGTCTGACCAATGAAGACAAGTGTTTTAAACACCTCCTTAATCGCACTATCTATATGAGATGAAAATTTTAAAGAATTATACCTGACGGCCTAGGTCTCTGTTCCACAACACTGCCAAAGACCCTACTTTTAATTGTATAGGTCCTGCTGTTGTTTGATTTACCAAATCCAATGCCTCGCATTAATCCAAACTGAACTCCATCTGCCACCCCCCAGCCCGTTGTGTGATATTACTGCCACCTCCCCCTCCCCCTTCAATTTTAAAACGCCCATCCCTGTCCAGGAGGCCTGCACACGCCAGCCTTGATTTTCACAAAGACCCTGAGCTTGGGTTGTCTTGTGTGGTTAGGGGGAGGAGGGACAGATTACAGACACAGTCAGTGGGGAGGAGAGGCTGGACAGTAATCAGCGGCATGGTGTCGCTTCATGGTTTTAGGAAGAGGGCAGTCGCACGTTAGAGGTGGGTAAGAATGATCGGTGTTTTGGGACCAGAAATTAAGCTCTACCTTCGTCTCTGGTGTTCAGTAATAAATATCTGTTTGAGACTCTTCATTGGGCAGAGTGTGTCTGCAGGATTTCTTTCCTTAATATTGCAGACTACAGATAATAGTGATTAAAGATGTTTATAGCAATAGTAACCTGATTATAATAAATCCACACTGAACTGAAAGTGGGCACTAAAATATGACCCAAAATCTGGGTCTGATAGTGTGGTGGGTAGTGTCCCTGCCTCTGAGCCAGAGCTCTGGATTTGATTTCAATTCCTGAACTTGTGTGGGAGTGTTCCTAGCTCTGGACTAGTAGGACTGGATTCAAGTCCTGCCTGTTGCAGAGGTATGTCCCAGCAACATGCGTTCTTCCCAATTCCTTTCACTTTAACTTTTCTTATGATGATAGTGAGAGAGTTCTTAAAAAAAAGATCCTCCTGAACATCCAACGATATGTTATCCATTAGTTCCTCGTTGCCTACGTCCACAAGAATCATCTTCAAACCATTCCAAAAAATGTTTGCCACTTATGGTTTTCATTTAATCGATGCATTATCATCCTCCCCAGTTTTCCAATTACCTTCTATATATCCAGGAACGCGTTCTTTGTAATTCAGCCCAAGAGACACCCGACCGCGGATGACAAGTTACTGGTCTGTAGTTCACCACTCTCCATCTTCATCCTTTCTTAAACTATTGGATAAAATTTATGACTTTTGCCATATCCAGATTGGCTAAATATCTTTCCGGAATGTATTGGAAAATAACATGAAAATCTGCGATGCAATCAATACGTCTATTGCTGCTTCCTCTGAAATTCTTGTATGAAGTACATCTGATCTGTCAGATTTATAAATACTCAATCCAGCATTCTTTTCAAAGATGACCTCAACATTGATAAGAATGATCTTAGACCTTAAATACACAAGTCCCATGGTTACTTGGTATTTCTGGGAGAATTTCTGGATATTCTGCCTTGAAGATAGACCCAAAGAAACAGTTTCTTTACCCTGTGATTTCTCTGTTCTCTACAATAAATTACCCTGTCCTCACACCCACTGTTCCACATTTGACCTTGTTTTTACTTTTGTTTCATACACTGATGTACGTTTTATTTTAAGCAGTCTTTATGTTTTTTTAGCAGTCTTTATGGTTTCTTTTAAGCAGTCTTTATGTTTTTATTTTGTTTGCATGCTGTTTCGCTTTTTGATTTCCTTCTCAGTTTCTTGGTCATCCGTTGCTGGGTCCTACATTTCTCCGAATCCACTGGCTTACTACAACACTTGGCACTTTTCTAAGCTGCTTCCTTTGACCTAATAGGTGGTTAAAGGTGAGGCTGAAAGGGTTAGGTCGGACAGGAGGGTGGACCAGATTGATGGGAAGGAAGATGAACACACACGAACGTTCAAAAGGGGGAGTGTGCTGAGTTGGAAGATTGGACTGGGATAAGGTGGAGTTAGGGGAAATGGGGAAACTGGTGAAATCTACATTAATCCCCTGTGGTTGGAGGGTCCCAAGGTAGAAGAGGAAGCTTTCTTCATCCATGCTTCGGGTAGTTCGGGTTTGGCGATGGAGGAGGCCCAGGACTCTCATGTCCTTGGCAGAGTGGAAAGGAGAGTTCAAGTGTTTAGCCAAAAGGTGGTGGAGTTGGTCAATGTGGCTGTTCCAGCGATGTTCTCTGAAATGATCCACGTATGTTTCGCCAATGTAGAGAAGACCACCGTGAGTTTAAAGGATGCAGTAGATGAGGCCTTCCTTCATCACCTATCACTTTCAACACCACCTTCGTCTCCCTATCGCATTCCCAGCTCCCTCCCTCCTGCCACACCCCCTTCTCATTTATCTCTCAGCTGCCTTGACCCAGAAGCCTCATTCCTGATAAAGGGTTGTGCCCGAAACGACAATGCTCCTGCTCCTAGTACGCTGCCTGACTGTGCTTTTCCAGCGCCACTGATCACCAGCAGCTGCAGTGCCCACTTTCTCCTCACACCTTCAGGGCTTGCATGATTCAGATTTATAACAGTGACTTCAAATAAAACAAACACTACCGTGTAATCAAACAGCATAAAAGAAAACCAATGCATTGTGGTCACTGTTCCCAAAAGGTCCATTACAGCAAAGTTTCCAATTAGCTTTTCTGATCATCCAACACCAATTCCTAAATAACCTGATCTCTCGCTCCGTGTTCGACAAAATGTTAATGCCAGCTATCTAACACATGCTCATGAAATCCATTTTTCCCAGCATTAGCATTCAGTTGGGTTAACACAGTTTAGATATAATGTAAACAGGACATTATTACTGCAGTACCCACAAATGTGTATATCTCATTTTCCTGTTTTATAACATGTCCAGCATTTGTATTGCAGCTTTCACTTTGATATATAACTCACATCAATGTTTGCTCCTCCTTGCTGTTTTTACGCTCTACATTACAAGATTCTGTAGAATCTGAGTGACGTGGGATTTGCTGAGATTAATGTTAAAGATCATCTTGCCACATCATTTATGATCTTCTTCAGCCCCATTGTGACATTTTCTCCTGATCTCCCGTTATGCTAGTGGAGTAGAGAACAATGATCGTTCATAAATGCTCTGTTTTCCCCCAGAGAGCTGAGACAGCTCTAACCTGGTTGGGAACCTTACAGCAGGCTGATAAAGTGTTGCTGCTGCTGTACAGGATCTTAGTGAAATCACATCTGGAGTAGGGTGTACAGATTTAATCTCTTCAATGAAGAAAGGATGTTGTTATATTGGAAGCAGCTCAGAGATGGTTGATCCAATAGCCATTGGAGTTTACAAAAATGAAAGAAGATCTTATTTCAACATAGATGACAGGAAGGAGTCATCAACTGAAGAGAATTACACAGATAATGGAGGAATCCATTCCGTTCTCCAGCCTGTTACACAGGAACAACACAAGGATATTCAGGCCTTTGACCCGATTACACTAGAAGAGGACGAGGCTGTTCAGCCCCTGGAGCTGAATGTATATTTACAGGAGGAGGCCAATCAGCCCCTTGAATCTATAACACTGGCCCCAGAGTTGGCCATGCAGCACCTGTATCCTATTACACAGCAACTGGATCAGTCCATTCAGCCACCTCAAGTCGGTGACATAGGAACTAAAAGCGGTCACACAGTGACTGTAGATTTGTTACACTGGGATAACAGGAGGCCATTCAGACCCACCCAGTCTGTTGCAAGAGAATTGGATAAGGATAAAAACTATCTGAGACTTATTTCATGAGAAAGGAGGAGGTAATTCAGACACGTGTCTGTTGTGTGGGAACAAGAGAAGACCAATCGCTCCCTTGGTCCCATCTCTGGGACACGAGGAGACCGTTCAGTATCTCCACCGATTATGGAGAAATATGAGAAGACCCATCAGACCCTCAAAATGTTACACAGTAACGGGAAGATTCCATCATCCCCCACTCCTCTAACGCATCAACAGGAGGTGGTCATTCTGGCCTTGGAGATGACAACATGGAAAGACCAGAAAGACTTCATCCCATCGATTTTGTACACCAGCAGGATGATGTGTCCAGTCAGCCACACATACCACTTATACAGCAATTGGAGCACATCTCTTAAAACCCTTTTGTCCATCAAACAGGAATTCAAAGAAAACGTAAATGTTTTAGAAAGGGAAGAATTTATAATAACTTAATACATCAGGGAGTAAAATGGAACAATAAAGTATTGTAATTTAAGGCAAATTATTAGAATCCATTGTTGTGGACATTTGCAAACATAAACCACAATTCATCTGAATCAATATGGTTTTACAAAAGATAAATTATGATTGAAGTGTTTTGTTGAGTTATTTAAAGATGTGACAAACAAGGTGGATGGTGGGAATCCTGGAAATGGAATATATCTGGTCTTCGTGAAGGATTCAGATACGTCCCTTCTCCAAAGAGTGAGTGGTAAGATCAGACAGCATCAGTTTAGGAGTAATTTATTGGCTTGGATGGAGGATTGGTTAACCAACAAAATGCAGTCAGATGAATTAGCTGTGTCATTTTCTATTGGAAAATGCAATTTGTTGGATGCCATAGATTTCAGTTCTCATGCTTCAACCATTTGTGATCGACATTATTACTCGGTTGACGGGATAGAAAATACTATAGGGAGGAGAAAGTGAGGACTGCAGATGCTGCAGATCAGAGCTGAAAATGTGTTGCTGGAAAAGCGCAGCAGGTCAGGCAGCATCCAAGGAACAGGAGGGCTGATGCCCGAAACGTCGATTCTCCTGTTCCTTTGATGCTGGCTGACCTGCTGCACTTTTCCAGCATCACGTTTTGAGCTCCAGAAAATACTATAGTCACATTTTCAGATGACACTAACATTGGTGGGAAATTACCTCGGAATGATTATGCAAGAGATTTAAAAACTATATGGATATGCTGGGTGAATGGGCCAACATTTGGCAATGAAAATTAAAGTGGATAAATATGGGGTTATTCAAGTTGGCCAGTCTAATAAAAAGGCAAATGATTATCTAAATGGAGAGAAACTTCAATATGGTTAGGTGCAGAGGGAGCTGGGTGCCTGCATGCATATCACAGAAAACTTGCTTGCGGGTACTTGAAGTAATGAGGAATACAAGTATAACTTCATCATTTATTTGTAAAAGGATAGAGTAGAAAGGTAGGGAGTGTTACTGTAGCTATGTAAGGCATTAGTGAGGCTGCAACTGGAGTACAGTTTGGGTGTCCTGCAGAATGAGGTATTTCCATTGGAGGCAATTCAGAAGAGCTTCATTAGATTGATTCCATATTTGAAGTGTTTGTCTTATGAAGAGACATTGAGCAGTTTAGGCCTGTACTGTCGAGTTTATAAGAACCATAGGAGAGCTCATTGAGGTCTGTAAAATGCTAAACGTCATTGAAAGTGTAGCTGTGGAGTGGATATTTTTTCATGTGGCGCAGTCTACAATAACAGACGACAGTTTGAGAATTGAGAGATAGCAGGGATGTGGAACAGAGGCCACGATGACATCAGCCATGATTGTATTCCATGGCGGAGCAGGTTCGAAGGGTTGGATTCCTGACAGATGTTCCTTGTTCATATTCAGCTTTACGACTGTGTTACACAGTAATGGGGGAGGATTATGTATCAAACAGGAAGCAGGTACTCCGGATAAATCAGTCTTAATCAGTTTGACAGAACGTCACCAGTGGAGTCACACAGTGACCAGTGCCGAGTCCTCAACTATTTACAATCTATATCAATGATCAGGAGGATGGAACAGATATACAGATGCTGAGTTTGGTCATGTTGCTGTGATAAGCAAGAGATTAAATTATCAAGAGAGAGTGGAGGGTCTACAGATCGATGCAGAGAGGGAAAGGCAATGGAGAATAATTTGGCAGCTGCAATATAACATGATATAATCTGTCATTTCATTTACAGGAATAATGGAAGGCAGTATGTTACTGAAATGGAGAGGGATTACAGGGATTAATGAGACTGTGTACTGGGGGGGTTCACTCAGACCCGTTCAGACATGGGAGGTTTTGCTCCATCCCTGATCATCTGCTCCTTGATGCTCCAAGTGACCCCATTGCTCTCCGTACACATGGAATGTTTTGAAGTGTTTGGTTGGTGATGGGGGATGCTGTTTTCAAACGTGTATCAAGGGGTTGGCCTTTATCCAAGATACATTCACTCCTTCCTACATGGAGACGCGAAGACGCTGGGAATGGCTGCCTGCTTGTGAATGAAGAGGCTGTGGTTGCTGTCTGGACAGGGGTATTCTCCAACATTATGTACTGTGATGGGCATGCTGCAAGATTAATACAGAGAGTGCTCCTTCAGTTCCTCTACCTCTCCCCATTGACATGGCGACTCCGCAGATGCCATGTACACCATTGGGAATCCTACTATTATGGATACACCTGCTGAGGGTGAAACAATGTATTTACCTCATCCCCCATATATATCCTCTGTCACTGAATGGTTACATTGATGGCAACATACTGGCAGATGATGGATATGTCACCCAGTTCTGTTTGAAAAGTTCCAGAACATAGAAGCTGAATGAAACTGTGACCCGAACAGCCACTGGCAGCACCATCCTCCCCCTGGTGTGAAGCTGCAGGTCGTGTTGTAGGAGGTGACACCGCTCTGTGACCAACTCCCTGTTCAATCAGTTATCCCTTACACTCTGCTCCTGGGTCAAGTGGAGCTTGGGAAACTGTTCCTGGAAAATCCGTGGTGGACACAGCAGATCCCTTTCCCCACAAACACTCACTGTGTGGTTTCAAAGCTTCCCCTCTCTGCAGCCTCTGCTCCATTTGTTGTTCATGTTGCAGACCCAGATGTTGTAACTACAGTCCCCATGCTCCATCCAAAGTTCGGTCACCAAATCCTCAGGTCTCCCTGAATGTTTGAGGCAGCTCACAGCACAACCTCCAGCAAACCATCCCCTGCTGCTGCACTAACTTTTCAATAACAGGAGTCAGTCAGAAACCCCTCGTCTATAAGTGTTGTGGACCAGACCAGATTCCTGCAAAATATTTTAAGAAGGCCGCTTAGACCCAAACCTTTCCTTAATTTGAATATAGATGTGAAGTGTGCTTTCCAGATATGTTGTGACTGGTCAAACCACTCGACATTAAGCAAAGTATAATCTATTTAAATGCTTTAGTTAATATGCAATCAAAGAAAAGAACATTTCAGGATGGCTTATATGTGGAACACTTACACAAACAATAGATACAGTACCTTCTTGGTATACACTGCTTGGCAGAAAGATATATTCAAATACAGATTCTTACATGCAAATTTCTTATCCAGGAGAAATGAACATCAGCAGAGATCTCAGAGAAAAAGGCAGTGAGGGATCATGTATTGAGACTTCCAACCATTCTGGGACCCGAACAGCTTCTGAATGCTGCAGCTAAAAACAAAACGAGGAAACCTGGTCTGGGAGAGCTGGCCACTGCCCTTCCATTGTTACCACCGTTTTAATAAAACCTAAAGGCTTTCTCAGTTATTTACTTAAAATGTGTTTAGACAGTAGTTCTGCACCTCTGCCTTTAAAATCTCTCTTCAAAAAAACATCGAAGAGAAAATAACCTTTTTACCGTGATAGTATCCTCACAACTCCATCTGTAATAAAATAATACATCAATATGCAAAGATGGATTCATTTTCGATCTCCTAATCTTCCACTATTAGTAGACTGAAATGCATATACATTACATTGACTGTGAGCATACAAATGTTCACAACTAGTTTAGATTTCAGTCATTTTACTCCTGCCACAGAATGCCTTTGTCTTTCTTCATCCAAGTCTCCTCAACGTGTCAAAACTTAAGTTTCCTCGCCCTGTCAACTTTATAATTTCAAATTGAATGGCCGCAAGAATGAGCTCAGTCGAAACAGACTGGTACTTTTCTCCCTAAATTTCTCCAAAAACTTTAAGGGGTCATGATCAGTGAGAAAGATTTGTCTCATGTACGTTATTCGTAATTTAAATGCCAAAGTGTTGTAACGCCAACACCAAGCTCAAGGCCTCCTTCCCCATTGTGGAATAAATCTGTTGGTGTTTCAACTGGACACTCCAACCACACGTTACGTAACGGAGCACTTCTCATCTCTCCAATAGTCCCTCTGAATGGCATAGCTCCTCATGTCTCAGCATAAAAGAATTACATCCTTCTTTACTCTTAATGCTATAACCTCTTCACCTGCTACTCCTGGCCTATACCAGTAAACCTTACTCTCACGGGTATAAGTTTTAAGAAGATCTCACACGTTCTTCTCAATCCTTCACAGAAACCAAACTTTGATTTCTGAACCCAATCATCATCATCCATTTCAGCTTCTAACCTTGCCATTGTAACTCTCTGCTCTTCCACATGAGTTCTCATGACTGCAGGAAGTGAATTGTTGAACTTCTCCAAAATTAGAGTCTCTCTCAGTGTGTCATAGGTTTGCTCTGTTTTTAATACCCTTACCCACCTTTCAAAATTACTTTGTTTTATTCTTTCAAACACAATATGTGTTTAACCACGGACGCTATTTTAGATTCCTGAAACACTGTCGGCTTCTGGCACAAGCTCATATGCACTTCAGATGGCTTTCTTCACCTCCTCCGATAGGGATGCAAATACCTATCAGCTTTGTTTGGATAAACTAAATCCACATGTTCTCTGGCCACTGCACTTGTTTAGCCACTTTCTGAAATGAAATTAAAAAGGCTACCCCATCATTCTCATCAAATTTAGATAATGCCTGGATGTATTTAAACAGATCCTGATCAGGCCTTTGGCTGCCA
Organism: Chiloscyllium punctatum; assembly: GCF_047496795.1. Lineage (NCBI taxonomy): Eukaryota > Metazoa > Chordata > Chondrichthyes > Orectolobiformes > Hemiscylliidae > Chiloscyllium > Chiloscyllium punctatum. Next base: position 3,633,643 of record NC_092772.1, read on the forward strand.
TAGGGTTGCTCTACCTCACTATCGTCGAATGAAAATCCATACAAAATGAAGAGGAATTTAGAATAACGTAACTATTGGAAACCTTAACCGAATAATGGATACAGTACGTTCTACAAATGAACTGTTCAATCTATTAACATCACCAAAACACGTGTGTGTGTGTGTGTGTGTGTGTGTGTGTGTGTGTGTGTGCGTGTGTGTGTGTTTGAATGCGAAACTCATTGTTTGAGAACGAACGCAGATGGAGGAAACTATTTTAAATACGAACAACTGGCAAGCTTTTTGTTAATCAACACAGAGAACGAGGGGAATATCAAGGATAGATGAGATAAAGTGTTTGAGAATGTTAAAATAAAGTCATTGCCAGACTCAACAGCAATATAAATCAGTGTGCACATGAATGACAGAGGGATGGGAGTTTGGTGTGAGTTTGAATCAGATTTGCTTCGGCAGGTTTGAAGCCGGAGCGTCAGCAGCAGATTATTAACTTCATTAAGACAGTATTTCATAGCTCAAGGTTCAAACAGCAGATGGAATAAACCAGTGAGATATATTCTGGAGTGGGGAGTATTTCAAGTTAGAAATGGTCAGGGCATGGTGTCAGGAATCAGCTCATGGTCAAAGGGATCCTCCACAGTTGTGACTTGTCTGCTTCAGCTGCAGATATTGGCCAGGGATGGGATGGAAACAGTGGAAGGAAGTGGAGTTTGTAACCAGAGCAGTAGACGGTGACCTCCATGCTCTTAACAGCAAAGGCAATGTTACGATGCATTGTGGTTCTCCCATGAAACTGAATAGTTCAACATAGAGACCCGTGAGTAGCACTGTCAGAGCAGAGAGCAAGAAGTAATTGAACACGTTCATTAATGTAGTTAGTAGTGGTCTGTAGAGTGAATATCTGGATTGAGAGATTCAACAGGAAAAAAATAACAGTGACAAGAAGTGTAGACTATATGAAAAAACAATAATACAGTCATAACTGGTTTATAGAAAACAAAATCTGGACAGTGACACTCACCAGGAACACCAATGACAGCCAGGAAGGGATAATAAAAATATTGAATAATGAGAAAAGTGTAATAGATCTACGATGATAATGACCAACAATAAAATGCAGAAAGATTCCAAACATAATCGGATAAGCTCCTGTATATTGCTGGAATATTCCAGTCTAATGTTCTCAGATTCTAATCTCTCCTCCCCCTCTCTCTGGATCTGCTGATCCCTGTCAGTGCTGTCGGTGATGGTTCCGCTCATGTTATGGGTTGACACATTGAACGGAGCCCATTTATCATTAAAAGATGGAAACCCTCCACTGGCAGAATTGGAATCCATGGAGATTGGCATTAATCGCAGTCACTCAACAAATAGACTCAATTAACCTGTTCAAAACATCACTTTTCATTTCCTGGTTTTGGATGGAATGGATGAGGGTTGCTGAGGAATGGATCATAAATCTTTAAATCCTTTATATCTTTTTATTAACTTGTATATGAGAGTAATAACAGGACACTGCATGCGTCTATATATGTTCCAGTCTGTTTATGAAAGGAGGCAATTATAAAATAACAGATCGGCTGCATAAAAAACGTCGGGTGGGTAAGTTTCTCGATACCTGAACACAAAGTACGGTACTTATTGACCAGTGTGCGGCCACTCCTGGTTTTAATGCCCTGTTATCAAATCCTTTCATAACCTTGAGACAGAGCATTGAGACTGCTGCTCAGGAACAGGCCGAAGCAATTCTATCCCAATGGGACTCTTACAGAGGGATAGGAGAAGGCCATTCAGCCCATATTAGCCTGTTGCTACTTGAAAAGGTGTAAAGCTGGAATATTGGCACATTTTGTCAACAGAATCATTCAGAACAAAGGGATGTGTTGCTCCAGCTGTATGAGGTGTTACTGAGAGGGCACCTGGAGTACATTGTGTTGGTTGTGTTTCTGTAACTGAGAAAGGATGGACCTCCATCAGATATAGTTTAACGGCTGCTCGTAATCCACGGGATGCTGTGTCAGTTAATGTCTCAGACTTGTTACACAGGGACAGGAGGAGGCCATGAAGCCTCTTGATTCTATTTCAGAGGGACAAGAGGAGGCCATGAAGCCTCTCCAGTCTATTACAGAGGGACAGGAGGAGCCTATTCAGCCTCTCGAACCTGTTACAGAGGGGAGGAAATGTTTATTTAACATTCAAGTCTGTAACACATAAATACTAGTTTTAAATTAGTTGTGGAATAGGAAAGACCTGATGTCAACATTAAAGTTCTAACTTTGAACAAGGCCGATTTTGAAAATGTTAGGCGAGCCCTGTGAAAGGCTGATTGGAATACCCTATTCACAGGTAAAGGGATGGTTGGGAAATGCAAGGCCATCAAAACCTGGTTTCAGAGAGTCCAGAGCCAACGTGTTCCTGTTAGTGAGATGGGCAAGGCTGGTGGGTGCAGGGAGTGCTGGATGGTTAGATATATTGATGTTATGGTCAAGGTAAGGAAGGAGGCATATTTCAGGTAAACAGAGTTGAGATCAAGTGAATCCCGAGAGGTGTATAAGGGCAATAAGTGTATAGTCAACGGGGAATTCGGGCCAGAAAAATGTGGACATGAGATGGCTTTAGAAATAGGATTAACGAGGCATTGAAGCAGCTCTACACATCCTTTAATAGCAAAATATTAACTAGGGAGAGAATAGGGCACCTTAAAGATCAGTAAGGCTATGTATGTGTGGAACCATAGGAGGTGGAAGGGATACTAAACAAGTATTTATCCTAGTATTTAATTAGAAGAGGTTACAAGAGCGAGCGAATGAAGAAATACATAGTGATATCTTGAAAAGTATCTATAGTACAAGGAGATGTTGGACATTTTAAAACATATGAAGGTGAACGAATCCCTGGGACCGAATCAGTTGGATCCCAGAATATTGTGGGAAGCTAGGAAAGACATTGCTCAGCCTTTTGCTGATATTCCTGTAACATTGATTTCCACAGGTGAGGTGGCATAAGAGTGGAGGGTTGCTAACATAGTGTCATTATTTCAGAAATTAAGGAAAACCCAGGTAACTATAGATTGGTGACTCTGACATCAATGGTGACTAAATTGTTGGAGGGGATTTTGAGGGAAACGATGTAAATGCATTTGGAAAAACAAGGACAGAAGACGGCTTTGTACATTGGAGATCACGTCTCACTGACTGGGTGGAATGTTTTGAGGAAGTGAAGAAGATGATTGATGAAGGCAGGACAGTGGATGTTGTCTTCATGGAACTCAGTAAGAAAACCAAAATGTTCTACATAGTAGACTGGTTAGCAAGGTTAGGCTGCCTGCGATCCAGGGAAAGCTCGCCATTTAGGTCCAAACTTTTCTTGAATATCGGAGACAGGGTGTGACAGTTGTCATTTGTTCATTAAACTTGAAGACCTGTGACCAGTGGCGCTGCTCGCAAAGATTAATAGTGGGTCCACTGCCTTTTGTTACTTATACAAATCGTTTGCACTTGAATGTATGAAGTATGGTCAGTAAGTTTATAGATAATTCCAAATTTGGTGGTGTAGTCGACAGTGAAGAATGATCTCTCAGAATATAATGGGAACTTCATTAGGTGAACTGAGGAGTGCCAGATGGAGTTTATTTTAGATGAATGTGAGGTGTTGCATTTTGGCAAGACAAATCAGGGCCAGACATATAGGTAGGATCCTGTCGAAAGTTGCCAATCAAGGAGAGCTCCATAGAAATTATAGAATCCCTACAGTTAGGAAACAGGATTTTTGGCCGATTGAGGCCACACCGTCCCTCTAAACAGTATCCCACTGGACAAACCCCTCCCCTATCCCTCTAAGCCTGCATTTTCCATGGCTCATGCACCTTGCCCTCACATCCAAGCATACTATGCACAATTTAGGATGGCCAACCTACCCTTATCTGTATATCTTTATACTGTCGGAGGGAAACATAGCACCCGGAGGAAACTTACACAGACACGGGGAGAATGTGCAAACTCCACACAGCCAGTCATTCAAGGATGGAATTAAACCCCAATCGCTGCCCTGTGAGGCATCTTGTGGTGCAGGTTCTCCATTCCTTGAAAGTGCTGTCACACGTAGACAGCGCAGTGAAGAAGGCACTTGGTGATCTTCCCTTTATTGGTGCATGCTTTGAGTAGAAGCATTTGCATGACATGTTTCATCTGTACAGGTCATTGGTTTGGCCACTTTTGTAATATTGCCTTTAATTCTGGTCAACCTGCTGTTGGAAAGATGTTGTCAAACACTTGAAAGGGTGCAGAAGAGATTTAAAAGAAGGTTGCAGATGTTGGAGGGTTGGAGTTACAGGGAGAGTTTGAATAGGCTGGGAGTATTTTCAAGTGTTGAGGCTGAGGGTGGACCTTAAATAAGTTTATAGAATCAGGAGGGGCATAGAAGAAGTAAACAGTCAATGTATGTTCCCAGGATAGACAATTCCAAATATAGAATATAAAGGCTTAAGGTGAGAGGAGAAAGATTTATAAAGGGACGTGAGGGACAACATTTTCACACAGGGACCGCTGTGTGTATGGATTGAACAGCCAAAAGAGGTGGTGGAGGCAGGCACAGTTACACCATTTAAAAGGCATTTGGATGGGTATGTGCATGGGAAGGGTTTAGATTGAGATGGGCCAAGTGCTGGCAAGGGAGACAAGATCAATTTAGGATATTTGGTTGGTATGGATGACCAGACCGAAGGATCTTTTTCCAGGCTATACATCTCTGAGAGTCTATTGACTCTTCAGTGTTTAACACGGGAACAGGAGGAGGCTATTCAGCATCTGAATTTTGCCAATCGGCTTGTTTGCTCAATTACTGAGAGTCAAATACAAAAATACATCATTCAGATTTTGATGGTGTTTTACAGAAACAGGAGAAAGGCTTTCAGTCAAGAAAAGCTGTAAAGAATGTGAAGAGGCCATTCAGTCCCTCACCTCCATTCCACAGGAGCAGCAGGTGAGCACAGAGCTATTGGAGCCTGTTACTCAGGAGCAGGAGGAGGACATCTACTTTCACAAAACTTCAATTAGGAGGCAGTCACTCAACTGCTCGTGACTGGGACACAGGAACAGGAGGGAGTCACTCAGCTGCTGAAGACTGGGACACAGGAACAGGAGACAGTCACTCAGCTGCTGAAGACTGGGACACAGGAACAGGAGGGAGTCACTCAGCTGCTGAAGACTGGGACACAGGAACAGGGGACAGTCACTCAGCTGCTGAAGACTGGGACACAGGAACAGGAGGGAGTCATTCAACTGCTCGCGACTGGGACACAGGAACAGGAGGGCGTCACTCAGCTGCTGAAGACTGGGACACAGGAACAGGAGGGAGTCACTCAACTGCTCGAGACTGTGACACAGGAACAGGAGACAGTCACTCAGCTGCTGAAGACTGGGACACAGGAACAGGAGGGAGTCACTCAACTGCTCGAGACTGGGACACAGGAACAGGAGACAGTCACTCAGCTGCTGAAGACTGGGACACAAGATCAGGAGGGAGTCACTCAACTGCTCGAGACTGGGACACAAGATCAGGAGGGAGTCATTTAACTGCTTGAGGCTGGGACACAGGGACAGGAGGGAGTCACTCAACTGCTCGAAACTGGGACACAGGGAAATCTGGAGGCTAGTGAGGCCCAAAGATCCTGTTACGCAGGAACAGGAGGAGGGGACTAAGTCGCCACCAGTATGGAACACTGGGAGAGAAGGGGAGTTTGCTTGGAATAAACGCAAATATATGAATAAGTTGCATTCGAGGTCCACACAATCCTGCCCCAACATTCACTAAGACCACGGCTGATCTGATTGTGATTCCCTCATTCCATTTTCCGGAGACTGTCCTCTCTGCAGCCCCTGCTCCATTTGTTGGTCATGTTGCCGACACAGATACTGTAACAACAGTCACCATGACTCATCCAGAGGGTCGGGTCAAACCGGATGAGTCTGGATTTGAAGGGTCCAATAACAAGAATGAAAACACAAAATAAAGGTATAGCCAGATGTTTAGTTCTCTCACATTCACAATCCAACTCACATAACCAGCCCGTCCATTATACTTTCAGGATGGAACACTGTGTTGATATGGCGAGGGTACTGCAGGATACAACCCAGCAATGTCCAGAATGGAACTCTGTGCAGCCCACACCAATGCTGGATCTATAATCCTGGGCTAAATGTCCAGCGTGGGGAGCTGTGCAGACCGCACTGGTTCATTCATATGTAAACCCAGGCTGTTGCATTGTTCAGTAAGACTGTGTTAGATCACTGCCCAGTGTGGGGAAACTTGCAGCCAATGTTGGAAGTGACAAGATGTGCAGCTCCCATCCATTTACAGCTCCACAACTCCACTGTACCTTGACAAGGCGTGCCATGGATGTGAACATCACAGCGATGTAGAGATGTAAATGGAAACAGTTTAAATACCAATAGTTCTGATTAAGGCGAGTATCACACCAGTATTTAAATTTGAAATACCTGAGATAATATCCAATGAGGTTTCGTGAATGGTGCAAAATACTTCGAGGGGGATGGTAATGCTATAGTGGTTGCATTATAATCAACAATGCGAATTAGAGGAACAAATATGCAGGGGGACTGAGGAGACTTGCAGGAACAATAGGGTTGTTATAATAGGTGATTTTAATCTTCCTAACATAGATTGGGGTTTCCAGATGGTAAGGAACTTAGATGGAACGTAATTTGTTAAGTGTGTTCAGCGAAGTTTCCACAATCAATATATAGAGTATCGTACTCGGGAAGGGACAAACACGACCTACTGTTGGGAAATAGGGCAAGATAGGTGAAGGAGATAAAGTGGGGGGAGCATTTTGGGAAAAGTGACCAGAGCTGTATTAATGTTAAAATAGGTATGGGAGGGACAAAATTGGTCCACAGATTCAAGTTCTAAATTGGGACAAGGCGTATGTTGATGGAATTAGACAGTGGATTGCAGGGGATGATTGGAGTAGTTTGATTCCAGGTAAAAGGATCCCGGGCAAGTGGGAGGGCTTTAAAAGTGAGATAGCTCGACTTCAAGGTTTCCATTTTCCTGTGAGGGTGAAGGTTATGTGAGACTGGAAGAGAGAACTCTGGATGTCAAGAGATATTGAGGCTTTGACGAGAAAAAAGGAGGCGTGGCTCATGTTCAGGCAGCTCATATCAAGGGAATCCCTGGAGGTATATACAGGGGATAGAGGAGTTTACTGAAGAAGGATATCAGCAAGGCCATAAGGGGGTATGAGGTAGTCTTGGCTGAGAAGATTAGAGTGAATCCAAATTCAGTATAGGAAAGATAAAGAACAACTAGAGAGAGAGAATAGGATGCTTTAAAATCCAAAACCGGCATGCATGTGTAAAACCTCAAGAGATGGATGAAGTCCTCAATTTCCCCTCTGTGTTTATCATGAAGAAAGACATGAAGACCTGTGACCTTTGTTGGTTAGTTGTCATATCTTGGTACTGTCCATATCACAGTAGAGTTGTTGTTGGACATATTAGAATGCACAAAATCAGACAAATGTCTTGGTCCTGACCAGATATATCTAAGAGCACTGTAAGAGGCGAGAGAAAAAGCTTAGGGACCAAGATCCCGGAAGACTTGGCGGTAGCAAATGTTGTGCCCTTATTCAAGAAGGGCTGCAAAGAAAAGCCTAGGAAATATAGACCAGTAAGCTTCACCCCTGTTTTCGGTAAACCACTTGAGAAGGTTCTGAGAGATAAGATGTGCATGCATGTGGAAAGACAGAGTTTGACTTGGAGCAGTCAGCATGGCTTTGTGCCTGGTGGATCATGCCTTACAAATTTTGTTAGAGATTTTTCAGGAAGTGACGAGGAAGGTCGATGAGAGCAGGGTTGTAGACATATTCTATATGGATTTCAGTAAGGCCTTTGCTAAGGTTCCACATAGTAGGTCTCTCTAGAAGGTTAGATCGCATGGAATCCAAGGTGAACTGACAAATTAGACTGAGCTGCCCGTGGAAGTGGTTGAAGTGGGCACACTAACAACATTGAAAAGGCAATTGGACAAATACACAGATAGGAAAGGATTAGATGGATACAGAGCAAAGGCAGGGAAATGGCAGATTGGTAGATAAGGGGCAATTACACCATGGTTTGTTGACGGAGCACGGTGGACGTATTGGATGGGTGAGTACAGAGGGGGAGGATTCCCATCCCAGAGGGTGCCACACCACCAGATCCACCGAGCATGGTCTGTGCTCACTACCGAGTTCAGTGCAGTATTTGATGTCTGAAGAAATGTCCATCAATACAGGACAAGCATCAATATCCTTCCCCGCTCTGTCAGGATAAGGGTCACCGTATTCTGTCTGCTCCCTCACAAACACTGTATATCTGTGATTGCAACTACTGCCGAAAAAGGCTCATGGTCCCCCACTCTCACTACTGCATGCAACACCTTCTCTCTCTCTCTCTCTCCTTTGAAATACCTCCCACACAGTCATAAAATATTCTGGAGAATGCCGATTATAGAATGTTCCAGAAAATGTTCCAATTATTTTCCAGTTTCAGGAAAATGGTAGCGTCCCAGTGTGTAACACAAAAGATTCACTTGACTCACCTTAATGATATTAAACCAAAAATAACTTCTAAACACGTCATGTTATAAACACAATTTCGAGCAGAGAACATTTTTACCCACAGGTGTTATCTTGACTGTTATCTGAACTGTAACACTTTCCTTATTATGAACGTTTCTCTTACCCTTTGTCTGTGACTGTTTCTGTCTGTAACAGTTACGCAGTCTCCCACTCAGTTGGCAGGACGGCCGGTTTGTGATGTTGAGGCAGGGCAACAGCGCAGGTTCAGTTCCTTACACTGACAGAGATTACCATGAAGGGGACACTCTCTCAGCCTCACCCCATCACCCGAGATGTGGGGATCCTCAGGATAAACCACCATGAGTGGGCTCTCTAATGAGAGTTTTTGGGACTGTATTCTATCAATGTTAGCATTTTAATTAAAAAAAATTAAAAAGAGATTTTTAATATTATAATAAACCAATAACAACACAACTCAAATATCTGAAAAAAATTACATCCAATTGCATGTACATGCAAAACAAGTTAAAAAACTACACAGACAGAAGAAAAAAACAAAACTAAACAATAAATAAGGAATAAATAATACAGCTTAGCATAACAAAAGGATAGCTCTCGTTCATCAAGAGCATTAACTGATACACATTTTTATGTTCACAGTTCTTCCTCTCTGGGGGTGGGGGAGTTCAGACATCCAAAACAATAGAATATTTTTCCTAGCACAGAAAGTACGGATTGTAAGGATATATATTTTTTCCCATATTCATCTGTGGAAAGTACCTTGGGCAGGCCCAGGAAAACAGAAACCAAGTCCATCTCCAATTCAGGCCCCTGGACCCACTCTATCACATCTGACACAGTGCTCCAATATAGATGAAGTCTGCAGCAGAACCACAAACAATGAGTAAGAGTGCCTGTCGTCATTCTGCATTTAGGACATGCTGAAGATAATCCCACTTTGAATTTTGAGAGACAATTTGGGGTCAGATAGACCCTACGAAGAATTTTCAACTGCATGGAATGGGTCCTCTTACAGAGCAAAATCCTTCAAGCATTTTCACAAATATCCTCCCATGTCTCGGAAGTGTTCTGAACCCCCAACTCTCTCGCAGACAACACAAAGCTGCACAGTCTCGTCTGAGGGGACACTCTCCAACTAATGATAAAGGGTACTGACAGAGAGTGTATTCGAAGCAATAAGCGCCCACTTCCCTTTATCGGATCTGTATGAGTGTGGTAAAAGTGTGTTTTTTTTCAATCGAATCTCTGATCTGGAAAAAATACAGAAGAGGTCTCTACTAGGTAGTCCATACGTACGAGTTATTTGATCAAATGACATCATTGTTTCTCCATCAAATAACACGTGGTGGCTCAGTGGTGAGCATTGCTGCCTCACAGCACCAGGGTTTGGCTTTGGTTCTGGCCTTGGATGACTGGCTGTGTTGAGTTAACATATTCTCGCCGTGTCTGTGTGCGTTTCCTTCCACAGTACAAAAATGCACATGTTAGATGAATTGGTCATTGATAAATCACCCATAGTGTTTAGGGATGTGTAGGTTTGGGCATTAGTCAGGGTAAATATAGGATGGTAGGGGATTGGGTCTGGGTGGGTTTCTCTTTAAAAGGTCGAAGTGGTCTTGCTGGGCCCAAGGGCTTGAATCCACACTGTAGGGATTCTACTAATTATAAATCACTCAAGCAAGGTACAGCCCTTGCTGCCCACAGTTTAAACCTGGAATCCATTATCCCCGGATGACAACACAGTGTACCAATTACAGGGGTAAGAAACATGATTTTGGTTGTATTGCCCTCGATCTGATGCATTGTCACTCATGCTTTAACAGTATTGATAATTATTGGGTTATGACAATACTCCATAAATGTTATCATTTTGCCTAAGAACAACCATGGGCCGCACAGTGGCACAGTGGTTAGCACTGCTGCCTCACAGCACCAGACCCGAGTTCAATTCCCGCCTCAGTCGATTGACTGTGTGGAGTTTGCACATTCTCCCCGTGTCTGCATGGGTCTTCTCCGGGTGCTCCGGTTTCCTCCCACAGTCCAAAAAATATGCAGGTCAGGTGAATTGGCCTTGTTAAATTGCCCGTAGTGTTAGGTGAAGGGGTAAATGTAGAGGAATGGGCCTGGGTGGGTGGCGGGTCGGTGTGGGCTTGTTAGGCTGAAGGGCCTGTTTCCACACTGTAATAATCTAGCAATAAGAGTTCACTTTGTCTGAGAGGGTTCAATATCTAACCGTATTGACGCTGAGCACTAATGTATGATAAAAAGAGCTCAATTGATAGCTTTTAATCTGGGAGATCTAATCCCCACAATCTGGGGGAAGTTACAATTTGGTTAGGTTGATAAAGAGTTGCTTATGGTGCCAAATAAAAGAGCTAAACCAGTCATTATGTCTCCTAATTATCTGTCTGGGAAACACCAAATGAAGCATTCACATGGGGTATAGTAAATGAGGAGGGACATTCATTTTAATAAGAGCTATTCGACCTAGCCAGGATATTGGAAGTGCCTCCCATCTTTGAAGGTCTTGTTTAATTTTGTTAAACACATGGACATAGTTCACGTTAAATACATTATCAAAGACAGATGTAATGAATATACCGAAATAGAGAAACCCCCGCCCCCACCATGATCATTTAAAAGGAAACCAGGATTTGCCCTCATCAGGTATTTCCCTCAGGCCTCCCATAGGCATGGCCGCCAACGTTGTAAAATTAATCTTATAGCCCGAAAAGGCGACAAGCGAATTAATGCATTACATCACGGCTGAAATTGTGGGATTTGACAGAAACATAAGATCCTCACCTGTTTCCAACATAATATTATGTGGCATCTATCTCACTTCTGGACCAGGCATGTTGGGGTAACATTCCCAATTGTGCAGGATGCCACCGAATTTAAGATTGTTGTAGTGATGGGGAAGAGATCAACCCTCGTGTAGTATTTCTGCGGGTTAAAGAAGAAAATAAAATCCCTACTTGTGAGGTAGATCTGCCTCCAGACATCTCGTTCTGCACACACATCCACTAATTGCTTACCTTATCATGGGGATTTTGGGGGCCGTTTGAACATTCTGCCCATCATCAGGTCCATAACACAGTTGAAATCTCCTTCTACAATAATGTGCCACGTTGCAAGATAACTTAATTTGGCAAATGCAATTACCAGGATTTTAAGAGGGTGCGCTGGGCGGGGCGGGGGGGGAGGGGAATAAACATTCAAAATCCTGTATTATTTCCCATAGTTCAAGGCTTTAGGGATTATGATCCTCCCGTGAGTGTCGAAAACAATCTAATAATTTAAATGGAAGATTCTTCCTGTCCAGTATGGCTTCTCCCCTGCTCCTGGTATTAAAAGATGAGAAATAAACCCAATCAAACCTGCCCTGCTGTAACGTCAAATGTTCCTTGTCATCAAGATGCACCTCCTGCAATAGGACAACATTCACCCTCTCCTTTTTAAGACTAGAAAGTATATTTTTCCTCTTGACTGGCAGATGGCTCCCCTTAATGTTCCAGGTATGCCATTTAAGCACATCATTATCTATAACACACTGTAACAACATTTCAACTCTCGAGTTTCACATCGAATTACACATCACTGATCATTAATGAAAAAAGACTCATAGAGCCTAAAAACTGTACAAACTAAAACTACTACACATAACCAGCTCTCAAAACTTTCCAAAGCTAAACACATAAAAAAACCAAAGAACGAAACAAAGACCAAAGTGCCAATGACACTTGATAGGGTAATTTACTGTCACACCACCCCTGCCCACCGGGGACGTTGACATATCACAAAACTTTATCTTCTGCCCATTACCAATATGGCATCCAGGGCAATTAACAACAAAAATCCAGCTTGAACTGCCTGTGGGCACTGAGCAAATAAAGAGAAAGTGAGTAGTAATACGAATGAAGAAGTTAGAAGTGACTACTCTACCCATCCCCGACTATAATTAAACACTGGTTACTACCAGAAAAATCCAAGAAAATGTCTTTAAGAGAGAAACATGATTGTCTAAACATCCAGCTTACTTTAAAATATCCACAAAGTTTTCGCTTACTCTGGAGAGTCAGACGGGTTCACGGATCCATTCAAAGCAATACAGAGCACCACTGGGAACCATAAGGAATACTGAATCCCGAGTTCCCTTACTCTTCTCTTGATATCATCAAAAGATTTTCTTTCTTGAATGAACGCTGCTGAAATGTCCTGAAAGATCATAATCCTGGAGCTCTCGTAAATTAAAACCATTGGATCATTCCCCTGTGTTCTGGAAGTTTCCATCAGTCTTTGTTTGTCCCCATAACTATGTAATCGCTCAAGGACAGAGCGAGGGTACTGGTCTGAGCCTGACCTCCACGCCATAACCCGATGAACTGTCTCACTCTTCACCCGTCTCTCTTCAGCTTCGAAGTGAAGGAATCGCTGCAGCCAGTTCTCGAAAATCCTCACTGGCTGACCACCTGCCGTCTGGTCCAGCAGACCGACGATGTGAACATTTTTCATCCTGCCCCTGTTCTCAACGTCGTGTTTCGTTCAGGTGCAGACCTGTTTTTCAAGGGCGAGCATCGCTCCTTGGAGAAATCAGTTGTAGTCTCTGCCACTGCAGTTCGGCGCTCAAACTCATCCATTCTGTTTCCAAGGCTTTCAAGTCATGTTTTTGGAGCACGGCTGAGAATGGCTCGAGGATACTGCTGAACTTTTCTTTAATCATGCCTTCAATAATTTCACATAAGTTGGTGAACTCAGTAACCAAGGCCTGGTGAGTAACTGGGTCTATGAAACGAGCAGACTGGGTTGCAGCGACAGCCTCAGGCATGCTCGATGCTTCTGATGGGTGCACCGTGTGTTGGGACTTACTCGATTCTCTCCCATGTTTTGTCATTTCTACTTGATAAACCGGGATTAATAAAGATTCTATAGTTCTTTTATTGTTTAATTTTAAGTAAATGGCTGGGATGGAGTGGGTTAGAGTACCACTTTGCCCGTTCTGTGATGCAAAGCCCAGCAAAGCAGACCTTCTGGATCGTGGCCATCTTGGATTCCCCTTTAAAATTTTATCAGCATTTTAATTTCGTTTTGCACTTTATTAATGAATTTTCTAGAGCCGTGTCATTTGGTACCATTGTCTACATTTCCCCCCACACCGCACATTCCTGCCAATCCCCGATAATCCTCGACTCCGTTGTTATTTATGAAACTTCTGTCTGTGCCTCAAAAATATTCAATATCTCTGCCTCCATTGGTCTGCGGGAAAGAGAGTTCGAAAGACCTACAATGCTGAAAGAACAAAACATAAACCTCAAGACCTGAGTTTGAGATTAGTTTTTCTTTGTCTCCTTATCTGAGAAAGGATATAATTACATTGGAAGCAGTTCGGAGATGTTTCACTTCATGGATTCCAGGGATGAGGGCCTTATTATGAAGGCTTTAACAAGTTACTCGTGGAATGAGAGGTGATCTTATTGAAACAAACAAGACCTAGAGGAGAGTGGATCAGATATATACCCACTGGGTATTGCCCAAATTTCTTGTAATGTTTGTAGAAACTCTACAGTGTGGAAGCAGGACATCCCATCCATCAAGTCCACACTGACCCTCTGAACAGCATCCCCCCGGACCTTCCCGCCCCCCTTCCCTATCCCTGTAACCTTGCATTTTCCATCACTAACCTACCTAACCTACACATGCCTGGACAATATGGACAATTTAGCATGGCCAATCCACTCTAAGCTGCATATCTTTGGACTGTGGGAGGAAATTGGAGTATCGTGAGGAAACCCACGCAGATTCCTGCATAGAGAATACTCAAATCCCACGCAGAACATAGCCCAAGGTTGGTAGTTAACCCAGCTTCTTGGTGACGAGAGGTAGCAGTGCAAAACACAGATCCACCATGCGCATCCATTAGTCCTAATAGTTACTTGTGGCTGACGAAAGAAATCTGCCTGACTTGTTCCTATCACTGAACCTGATCCAGTCTGAGACCTTTATCATTGGCCATATCACCAACCTGGTAGCATTTAAAATTTGTTGTGAGTAGTGGAGGAGTGGGACTAGAAAAGGAAACAGTGACAACCTCCAACCTCAGTCAGAATAGAAATGAGGAAAATTCATTCAAGTTGTGATAAATGACTCTTTATTTTATATTGAGGCTGGTTTCGTCTGGTTGTCCATTGACGGTGAATCAGGGATAATAGTACATGGAGATAAAAGTGGAGCTGGGACCACAATAAGATGAGCCACGACCTTATTTAGTGGTGGAAAAAAAGCAAATTACTGTGGATTCTGGAATCTGAAACCCAAAGAGAAAATGCTGGAAAATCTGAGCAGGTCTGGAAGCATCTGTAAGGAGAGAAAAGAGCTGACGTTTCGAGTCTAACTGACCCTTTGTCAAACCTAAAAAAGGGAGTCATAAAGGGGTATTTATATGAGGAAAAATGCCTCGATATTTCTCCCCTTTATTTTTAGCTTTCTCTCCTTACGGATGCTGCCAGACCTGCTGAGATTTTCCAGCATTTCCTCTTTTATTTACTGGTAGAGTAGTTTCAAAGGGCCGAACGGCAGATTTGTGTCCCTCATCCCTGTGTTCTGATGTTCCATTCAGCCCTTCAGACCTGCTATATAGTGACAGATCGAGGTCACTCGGATGGTTAGGTGTAGTTTTGGAAAGGTATTTGGAAAATGCAGGCTGGGTTGGGAAGTGACGCCACTCCCAATCCCTGTTTCCAGATGTGCATCATGTTACAGACCAAGATACGCTGGGATACAGCCCACATACCCCACCCGAGGTTAATCCAAGCAAATCCTCTGCTCTCCCTGAATGCAACATTGCACAACGCAACTTCCAGGAAAACAACCAGTTACTTTCCAAGAGCATAACATATGAAATGAATAAATAGAGTAGGCTATTCGGCCCCTCAGATTTGCCCTGTCATTTTAAACGAACATGGCTGATCTACTCCAGGGCTCAATTCCACTTTCTTGCCGTTTCTGTGTATCCCTCTATACCTCTCTGGGTTATGGATTTCTGGACATTTACTACCTTCTGAGAGAAGACATCACTCTGCTTCTCAGATTGAAATCGATGTTCCATAATCGGTATCTATATTCTCGAGTTTGAGACTCCACCCAAGAGTGGAAACAACTTGCCAATACCTACCTTCTCAAGCCCCTTCTGTGTCTTGTATTTTTCAGCAGTATCACTCCTCATTCATTTAAACCCCAATGAATAATCGCCTCACCATTTTAGAGATTCTCAAGAACACAACCCTTTCAGCCCAGGAAGCTGCCTAATGAACCAACCTAGTTACCTGCTGCACCAACATGCTGACTTTATGTTTCATACATAGGAACACTCCTTTTCTGGGAGTCCCCTCCATTAAATAACAGCCTGCCTTTTGATTCTCAGACTCATCCACTACCTCGAATATGTATTGCACTTAGCTCCCACCGTCAGGCTATCAATATAGAATGTGAATAACTGATTCTGGATTAGTGGTTCTGGAAGAGCACAGCAGTTCAGGCAGCATCCAAGGAGCAGCAAAATCGACGTTTCGGGCAAAAGCCCTTTATAAAGGGCTTTTGCCCGAAACGTCGATTTCGCTGCTCCTTGGATGCTGTCTGAACTGCTGTGCTCTCCCAGCATCACTAATCCAGAATCTGGTTTCCAGCATCTGCAGTCATTGTTTTTACCTTGTAAATAACTGATGCCATTCGCCTGATATTTGTGGTATTCCAGCAGATAGACCTTGATCATGAAGATCCATTAATCCTGACTCTCCGATTTCTATGTGTTAACCAATCATCATCCCATGTTACCACATTAGCCGTCATCCTACGAACTTCAGTCTTGTGTAAGAACTTTTATTCTGTACTACTTTGTGGAAAAGCCTGGTTCCTAGCAGATCCACTTTATCAAGTCCGCTTGTTACATTCTCTGGCATCTCCAGACGTTCTTTGCATGATTTTACAGGGTAAAGTATAATTTCCCTTTCACAAAACTACACTGACCCTGCTTGAAGCTTTTCTAAATGTTCATGCTGGCCAGGTTTTCCAAATTAAGCTCATCCCATCTGCTTTCATTTGGCCCATATGCCTCTAACTGTTTCCCATTCATGTTTGTCCAAATGAGTTTTAAATGTTGCAGCTGTACATGCAACTACCACACTTCCTCTGGCAGCTCATTCCATACACACGCCACCCACTGTGTAAAACTGTTGCTACTTTGTTCCTTTTAAATCTTCCGTATTTCACCTTAAAACTATGTCTTGGATGTTTGAACTTCCCCATCCCGTCGAAAAGACCATGGCTATTCTCCCTATCCATGATTTTATAAACTACTACAATGTCACCCCTCAACCTTCTACACTCCAGAACTAACTTCAAGAACAGACATTTAAAGATAAACACTGCAAATTTGACACTATATTAAACATGGCAGGAAAATAATACTCAGCCCAAACTTGATATTGTTATTTGTTTTTCCCCATATTACAAAATTCGAAGACAGCAAGAAACGTTTACTACTGTCAACAAGAAGTCAAACACATGAATTCATGTGTTTGACTTCTTATTGACACTAGTAAACGTTTCTTGCTGTCTTAGTATTTTGTAATATTGAGAAAAACAAATAACAATATGCAGTTTGGGCTGAGTATTGTTTTACTGCCATGTTTAATATCGTGTCAAATTAAAAGGGGTGATGATCTCGACAGGGAAAACGTAATTATGGCCAGATCTATATAATGTCACATAGTCAACATTCTCCCTCCTGGCCTCCCTTGTGTGATTGTGTCTTCTTTATCTTGCACTCAGTAGAGAGAATCCCTTTCCCCAGCCACGTCTTAATTTAAACCCGTTCGTTATCATCTTCTTGTTCACCACTGTTAAAAGCCTGCTTATTTTTGCCACACCCTCCTTTCCCTGTCACCCATCTCCCACCTCTGGCAAGCGATTAAAAATCTCAGTTTCCAATCCTTTTAAGTTCTGCAGAAGTGTCACACTGGGCTTGAAACGCTAACTCTGTTTCTGTCTCTGCAGATGCAGACAGACATGCTGAGTTTCACCAGAAATGAATAGTTAAAGAACAAATTTTCAATTAAACAAATAACTATGGATACTGCAAATAAAAGTACAAAAATTGCTGGAGAAACTGAGAGCTTTGTAGAGGGTCACTGGACCTGAAAGTTTCACTCTGCATTCACTCCAGAAGATGCTGCAACATCGTCTGCAGTTTCTTCACCAATTTCTGTTTTTGATTAATTTCCAAAGATGTATGTCAAAGATGCTCAAACGTCCCATCCAATCTGGAGCACCGTACACTGTGGGCTGAATGATAATGCATGGTGACAAGTTCCTTGATTCTGAAACTGCATAAGACTGACATCATTGACACTACGGACATCTTAATCATGGTCAGGGCGAAAAACAGAGGGAATCATATTCACTTCGAACACAGAAGATGGCATCGCGGATGAAACGTTGTTGAGTGGATGAAACACCTCACCCTCCTCATGATGCCCACAGAATCACAGATGCCAGTTTTCAATCAATTCGATTCGCAGCACGTGACATGAAGAAACAGCTGAACACAGTAGATATGACAAAGGCAATGAGCCCTGACCCCATTCCTGTAATAGGACTGAAGACTTGTGCTGCACAACAAGCCGTGTCCCTGGGGAAGCTGTTTCATTCCACCTCCAACTCTGACATCTCCCTGGCAGTGTGGAACATTACTCAACTATGTCCAATCTCCTAAGAGGGGAATAACTACAATCTGACCATTTACCACCCCTTCAGTCCCTTCACGACAGTCAAATTAGTGGGAATTCTTTTTGACAGAGCTTTGAAGCAGCACAAAACTAACCAGGCCAGTGTGGTTTTCGATAGGTCCCCATGTGCAGATGGTGCTATTGTGGAAATGTCAATAGATTACTAAACCAGACTTGGCTAATGGTCTGGCAGCTGGTGGAAGTTAAAAGTAATTCATAAAATTAATTAAAATCTGGTGTCAGTAATAGTGATCTTATGTCCAATGTTGATTGTAAACATTGATCTTCTTCACCAATATACTTTCAGGAAGTGAATCTCCCTTGCTTTCCTGGTGTGGCCTAAAAGTGACTCCAGCCACACAGACATGTGATCACTTTTTCAATGGTCTCTCAATCTGCTAAGCAAGACACACTATTGTATCAAACTGCTCCAAGGTCTGAAAGGGTATAACCATACAGAACACCCGGCCCCAGCCTCAGTATCGGAAAAGGGAATGGGAAAAACAGTCCTGTTGCCCCTGCAGAGGCCTCCTTCCGAACACCTGAGAGCCTGTGACAACATTTACAGAGCTTTCCCACAGACTGCACAGAAACATTGGGAAAGGAGGAGGTCATTCAACATATTGAGCTTCCCCCATGCTAAGGCATGGCCAAAAGTCTCCTCAATGCAGTTTTCCCCATACACTGTTCATTTCACTGAATAAGTTTAAACATTGCGAAATATAAAATTGGAACTGCTGTAATCCCTTTGGTCCATCAATTTTGTGGCACCATTCAATATACATGCAGTTCTCCGATAACACGCATTTATGAAATATGATATGGCTGTGGCCCCTGGTTTCAGGCATGCTAGCCCGGGGAACTATCATCCCTGCTTCCAATCTGTCTCGCCCTGTCAGAGTTTTATATATCTCACTGTGATCTCCACTCATTTTCCTAAAACCCATGGAATACAGACACAGTTGCCCCAAACTCTGCTCCTACAACAAGCCCGTCATCCCAGAGATCAGTCTGGTCGTGTTTCACTGCACTCCCTCAATGTCAGTTTTGTCCTTTATTAGGTAAGGAGACCAAAACTGCACACAATACTGCACAATGTTCGAGGTGAGGTCTCACCAAGGCCCTGTACAGCTGCAGTAAATGACCCTTACTCCTGCATCCAAATCTCCCTGAAATGAATGTCAATACACTATTTATTTTCCTAACTGCTTACAGCTCCTGCAACATTGCTTTCATTGACTGGTCTACAGGGAGATCAAGATAATTTTCAATGCTACAGCTCCCCACTTGCTGGGTCTATATGCACTGGTCATCGTGTCAAAGCCATTCCCAGTATTGACTTCCGTGTTCAGAACTGACTGTCCTACATGGACTCAGAGGGCTGCACAGAAATAAATAAAACTGCAGCTTAATTTCCTTTATAGAGCAACATTTTTTCAACCAATCTCTTTTCAAAAGATAGGCTGCCATTCTATTGTTCCCATCAATGTATACAACATCACATCTCTCCCAATGATCTCCATCTGCCACTCACTCCACTTGTCTCAATCACCTTGGAGCTTTTTTACATCCTCCTCAACCACTCACAAGCTGACATCGTTTAGTGCTGTCAGTGGACTTAGGAATATTGCATTTAAGCCCCTCAACCAAAGATATGATGTGTACTGGGAATAGCTGGATTCCAAATTCTCATCCTTGTTATATCATCCAAGCCTTCCGTTCAAAAATCATGGTTTTGTTCCTTATCAGTGTTTCCTGCCAGCTCTCCCATTCTAAAACCATGACCACATATGAGCCCCAGTCCCACAGGATTCGAATTTGCACGAAAGGCTTGGGGCTTTATCAAAAATCTTTCTGAGATTCCACTCGTATTGCATTGATACCTTCTCCATAATTTTGCTAAAAGCCACTTTCTCAAATATGATGCCCATTTCATAAATCTCTATTCACTTTGTCTATACCCATTACGTTCAATCCAATACTTTCTCTAAAACTGTTAGTTGCTAATTTCATTCTATTCCCTTTTTCTCACCAGACTAAAGTTCCATAGTATTGCTAGGAAGTTTTCTTTTGTTTTGCTTTCTTCTGTGAAGGCATAACTTAAGTATTTGTTCCATTGTTCTGCTCTTTCCCTGTCCTCAATTATCCGGTAACAGACTGTAAGAAAGCCGCGCCTTTTTCTTTTAATTTTGCCAATGATATGTTTTCAAAAGATATTAGAAGTTCACTCATATACGTTTTGATAAGATATTCTTCAGAAACCCATCAATTCCTATCTTAAACCATGCAATGATTGACCTTCCACAACCATACAATCACAGAAGCACAGACTCTGTACCATCAGAAATACAGCACGGTCTACATTAGCCCTACTTTCCGACACAAGGCGTTTAGCCGTGAATCTTATGGCATTTCAAGTGCACAACCATGTATTTTCTAATGGTTGTGAGGTTATCATAACAACCCCCATCTCAACAAGCGCATTTCAGACCCCAACAACTCTGTGTGAAAAACAGTCTTCAAATCCGCACGAAACCTCAAACCTTTCACTTTAAAATTGTGGGCATTTGACTAAAAGGAACAGCTGCTGTTTATCCACCCTGTCCATGCCCCTCGTAATCTTCTCCTTCTGAAACACGGCCCCCTCAGCCTTCTTTCCTCCAAACTAAACAAACCCGAGCTTATCCAGCCTCTCTCCATGGCTGATATGACCCATCCCAAGGAACATCCTGTTGAGTCCCCTCTGTACCCCCTCGAGTGCAATCACATCCATCCTGTAATGTGGTTCCCAGAACTACACACGGTATCCCATCTTGGCCAAAAAAATTTCCGCATAGCTCTGATAATCTATGCTTTGATGAATAAAGGCTGTGTTAACGGTCCACTATGTTTTCTCAAATTGTGTATTAACTTGTCCATCACATTCAGGGATGTGTGGAGAAGCACCCTCTGACCTTCCTAGTGAGCTGCCATTCATTGAGTCCTCCCCCGTCTGGTTCCTTCTTCCAAAGAGTATCACCTCATATTTATCAGGGTTACATTCCATCTACCATTGATCCACCCATCTGACCATTCCATCTGTATCTTCCTGAAACATAAGACTTTCGTTCTCACTGCCAACCACCCGAACAATCATTGTATGAAACACAAACTTACTTATCACCCTGCCCCACCCCTCATCCATATTCACAGCTGCATCATTCATGATTACCACAAGTAATAAGGTTAAAAATCGCACAACATTGCCTCATAGTCTAACATGTTTATTCAGAGACTCGAGCATTCGAAGCGTTGTTTCTTCATCAGATGTTTGTGCATTTTGATGAAGAAGCAGCGCTTCGAATGCTCGTGCATCTGAATAAACCTGTTAGACTGTAAACTGGTGTCATGTGATGTTTAGCATTGTCCACTCCAGTCCAACACCAACACCTCCAAATTAAGGGGAACAGCACTGATCCCCGGGATTCACCATTGGACACTGGCCTTCAGTCACACAAACAGCCTTCTACCTCTAACTCCTGTATCCTCCCACTGAAGTTGATTTGGATGCAACTTGGCAAGTCCTAACGAGTCCTAACTGTTCCCTGGATATTCTGTTTTGTTTGACACACTTGCAGATTATCTGGGGATACTCCCTAATCTTACCCTGCCAGCAGCAGGTTTCCATGCCCCTGTGTTTGTTAGTCCCCTCCAAGTGAAGAAATTCCTCTTTATTGCAGTCGTAACTGGTCTGTCCCAGATCATTACATTATTTGCCTTGAATGTGGATTAGAGAGCCAGGGAAGTATTCTGTTAATTTCCAACTTGTCATATCTTTTCTGAATGTTCTACATTTCACGGTGACTGCTTTGAAGCACTGGAGAAAATAGGCCGAGTTTCCTCATCAGGCGATCTCGCTATCTGAGGGATTAATCTGGAAAATGCCCATTGCATATCCTCTGTTGTCAGTATATTCTTTCTGAGATTCGTTCAGCAAAACTGTGCACAATACTCCAGGTACAGTCCCATCAACACGCTGTGAAACTGCTTCAACATGACTTTACATCAATTTTCGGACTCTCTTAAATAAAGGTGAACCAAACTTTAACTTTCCACTTACATATATTCCTCCAAATACCCTTCACATTCATTGCATTTACGAATTCATTATTTGAGCTCTTATAGAAATCCTTCCGAAAATCCAACATATGCCACTTCTAGTGGTTCCCCATTATCTATGCTGTAAGAAACAATTCCGAAGTTTATCAAATATGATATCTCTATCAGAAATGCATGCTGATTCTCTCCATTGTTGCTGTTAATTTCTAAATATCAAAAATATCATCCTATGTAATAGATTTCAAAAGTTTCCCTACAGATGTCAAGTGAATTGGTCTGCAGTTCTCGCCACTGTCTCTTTTTCCCTTTGTAGCTATTTAGATCCCTTCCATTCATCTATACTGCTTGGATCGCATTTACTAACTTCAATTTATCTACAATAGTTTCTGCCCTCTGCAGAATATACAGGAAAATAAAACACAGTCATCGACAGTGCAATTAATACTTCTATTGGTGATTTATTTCTGACATTTTGATAGGAGGCACATCTGACTTAGCAATGCTCTTCCCAGCTGCACTATCTTGTTACTGATATGAATTGACTTTATGTCTTAGCTCCAGGAGTCCGATATGATCACTTGGTATTACTGGGGGATTTTCTGGCTCTTCCTCCATGAAGACAGATGCAATGTAACTGGTTGTTTTCTTGCCCATTTCCCTGTTCCCCACAATGACCTCTCCTCTCCCGATTCCAAATTTCCACATTTGACCTTGCTTTTATTTTGTTTCCTTTGAAATATAGATCGCAGATTGATGCAGTCTTTGTGTTCCTGTTTGTTAGCATGTATGTTCGCTTTTTGATTTCCTTATCAGTTTCATGGCCATCCTTTTTTTTGATCGTTAATTTCTGAGAATTCTTTGTTTCCACAATATCTGGAATTCTTCTGAAGTCACTTCCTATGATTAACATGTTTTCTAATTTGTTATGTTAACCATCATTGAGTCACTTTCTCACTCTTTGGTGTTAGTACCTGAAATAAATAGACGTATTTTTCAGACTTTGCAGTATTTCTAAAAACTCCTGGTCCTGACCAGTTATATTCAGGAACACCGCAGGAGGATAGGAGGATAGAGAAGAAATTGCTGTAGCACTGGTTGGCTCTTTTCTATCATCGCTGACGGAAGAGTGAGGACTGGAGGGTAGCGAATGCTGAGCTGTATTCAAGAAAGGCTACCAAGATAAACCTGGGAACTAAAGATCAGTAAACCGAAAATCTAGTGGGCAGGTTACTTGAGAAGATTCAGAGAGATTGGATATATATGCAGGGTGTGGTTCGGAGTAAGATTAGAATGGTGCTGGAAAAGCAGAGAGGGTCAGGCAGCATACGAGGATCATGATAATTGATGTTTCAGGCAAAAGCCCTTCATCAAATTCAGCACGGGAGTTTGTGCTAGGGAGATCATGATTCACAATTTTGTTGGAGTTCTTTAATAAAAGGGACCAGCAATGTTGAGGAGGTCCGAGTGGTATACGTAATCCAGGGGGATTCCAGTAAGGCCTTCAATAAGGTTCCACATGGTACACTGCTCTGGAAGGTTAGATCGCATGGAATTGAAGGGGACCTGGCAAATTAGGTACAAAATTGCCTTGATGGTAGGAAGCAGAGTGTAGTACTGGAAATATGCTGGTCAGACTGGAGGCCTGTGACTAGTGGAATGCCTCAGAGGTTGGGACTGGGACCACTACATATTGCATATATCTATGATTTACATGAGAATGTACAGGCATGATTTGGAAGTTTGAAAATGGCACTAAAACAGGTGGCATCATGGAGAGTGAGGAAGGTTATCAGAAATTTCAGAAATTACAGTTGTCTCTTGATCAGCTGGAGAAGTGGGCTGAGAAATGGCAAATGGATTTTAATATAGATCAATATAAGTTCCTGCATTTTAGAAAGTCAAATCAAGTTTGGAGTTTTATGGGGAATGGTTGGGTCCTAAGGAGTGTAGTGGAACAGACGGACTTTGGAATTCAGGTGCATGGTTCTCTGAAAGTTGATTCACAGGTAGACAGGACAATGACGAAAGCTTTTGACACACTGGCCTTCAGCAGTGCATATCACTGAGTATCGAAATCAGGGAATTACGTTACAGTTAATACGATGCTGGTGAGGCCATACTGGTAGCGTAATGTTCAGTTTTCCTTTCAATTTGCTATAGGAAGTGTGTTATTAAATTGGAAAGACAGCTGAAGACATATACAAGGATGTTACTGTCTCAATAGTCTGAGTTATAGGGAGTGTTTGGACAAGCTGGGATATTTTACTTTAGCCTGTATGAGGTTGAGGGGGATCTGACAGAAGTGTATAAGATCATGACAGGCATGGACCGAATGAATGTACTCAGTCTTTTTTCCCAGGGTTTGGCAATCACAGACTAGAGGGCATCAGTTTAAGGACAGAGGGGAAAGAGGGGAAAGACTATAAGAGAGCCTGAGGACCAACTGTTTTACACACAGGCTGGTACACATATGGAATGAGCTGCCAGCGGAAGTGGTAGAGGCGGGTACATTAACAACATTTAAAAGGCATTTGGACAAAACACGGATAGGGAAGGATTAGAAGGATATGGAGCAATGACAGGGAAATGGGGTTAGCGTGGATGGACTTTTTGGTCAGAATAGACTAGTTTGAGCCGAAGGGCCTGTCTCCGTGCTGTAGGACTCTATGACTGTAACAATTATTGCTTGTCTCCCACTGAATGTTATGTTGTATTTTCCCAATTCACTGAAGCTAACTTGACCCTCTAGCTTCCAGTCTTCCAAGATGTTTAACCAGAATGTCTGTTGTATACAGGCACCGTGTAAAGTGCACCTTATTAATGCCACTATTCCTTAAAAGCTGCTTCAGAGCAAGGTTATAAATTAACCCGCCTCACCACACGACACCAAATCCAAAATAATCTGCTCACTAGTTTGCTTCACAACATACTCTTCAACCCACCTCATATACACTTATTTTTCACAACATGAGCAGTCACTTAGTTAATGCAGTTTAGATGCAACTTGAAACCATCCAATAAGACTGCAGTATTCACAGTACTTGCATATCTAATTTCCAGAGCATATGATACTCAGATTTTTCACAACTGTTTTGGTTTAGATATATGACACACCAATATTTGCTTCTCCTTGCTATTTCTAAGCTCCACTTGAACTGATTCTGTGGAATCTGAGGAACAGTGTCAGTGGCGTTATTAGCGATAGACTTAAACAAGACATTCGGAGAGGCTCACCTCGACTCTGAGATGATCTGAAGAAACGTCTATCACTTCAAGACAAGCAACAATATGCTCCCCCTTCTGTCTGGATAAATGTAACTGCATTCTATTTGCTCCCTCACACTCACTGTCCATCAGTTATCGAACCTACCCCCGAACAAGGTTCACACCCTATCTCCAAATAAGGCTCAGGCATGAACACTGTCACTATTGAATTCAGCAACTTGCTTCCTCTTTTTCTCTGTCGCCTACTCTTTCGTCCCACACTAATAATACTCTATTGGTTCAAACTGTCGACTGACTCCTTCCAGACACCTCACAATTCCCCCCACCTATACGGGCACTAAGAGCAGGGTCACCCATTGCCACTCTCCCTCCCCCCTCCCCTTTCTCCCAATGCAGGAGAAGCAGCCTGTAATAGGACAGCAAAGCTATTACAGTAACATACTGCTGCCCCTATCCCATTTGTTGCTCCCTCAATCCACCTCTCGAGGCTGATACAGAGATATACTACTCCCCCACCCCATGTTTTGCTCTCTCAATCCACCCCTCGAGGTTGTTACAGTGATATACTACTCCCCTACCCCATGTGTTGTTCTCTCAATCCAACCCTCGATGCCGTTACATGGTCGGGAACCACCCCATTCTGTCAAACAGAATCGTTACAGTGAAACAGAAGGAAACCATTCTGCCCTTTGAAGGATCTACACAGGAATATAGAATGAAGTAATTCAGCTCGTTGAGTACATTACTCAGCCCAGGAGGAGGCCAATCAACCTGCCTGAACTGCTACACAGGAACATGGAAGCTGTTGTTAACAGGAAATAGAGAATATAACTAAAAGTTTATTTTCAGGTTGCAAAGCTGTTACTGGTTAGTGAGCTAACCTGCAGCACCAAGAACATTGAGTGAATTGTCTATTTTGACATGAAGGATAAAACAATGGTAAACAATTTAAATGGAGAGCGATTGCAGAACTCTGTGATTCAGGGGGTTTCCATGTTCCTGGGACATGAATCACATGAAGTCAGTCTGCAGATGCTGCAAGTGATTTGGAAGTAAGTGCCATGATACAGTTATCAACAAAGGGTATCAGGTTTAATATCAGGAATGCTTTACTGCATCTGTACAGGGCATTGCTGAGACCACATCTGATACACTGCGTGCGTTTTTGTACCCAGAAACTAAAAACAGGATATAATTGTTTTCGAAGATTTTCGCAGAGGTTTCCATTTACTCATTCCTGGAATGAGGGCCTTTTATTATGGGGTAGTTATCTGTTTCGAACTTACCTGGGAAATATTATTAAACCATCCATGACTTTCTGAAAAGTGCATCAGCTTGACACATATTTTCTCTTGTCAGGGAGTCTAAAGCTAGAGAATACATTTTAAGAAAAAGGTGTATTGATATGAACATATGTACTGTGACGACACCTACCAATATTTACAAATTACACAGATACATGAAAGCAAGTCAATAATTCATAAAGTGGGAACATTTGTTTGCGATCGGAAGGCGCTGTGTACAACAAAAGCAATGATGCACCTGCATGTAGTCCATAATCAGGTTTTCAAGAGAATGTTCCAGGAGACCGCACATGGTTCAGTTTGGTGATCAGTTGATGTTATTGTATGTTCCAACACAGAGATGGAGAAAGATGTTCCCTGCCTGAGAAGCAGCAGCTGATTGATCCCTCTCTCATACATTGTTCCACCCAATAGCAAAGCGTGAGACCATAAAATCCCTGAGTTATCTTTACCATTTGTGAAGGATTCCTGGTGAGGATTCATGAGAATCTCTCCACTGCCTGAAACAAACGGAATTCAGCTAAATCCAACTATTGCAGAAAGAAATCCCATTACCAGCATCTTGTGTGAGCAAAATAACTTCAAAGGCAGAATAACGTTTAGGACACTCTGCCAATTTACCATTTGCTATGAGTTCAAAGTTCTGTGTCTCACATTTTTTTTCTAGAAAATAAGCTACTCTGATGTCGATGTCATTGGCCACCTAACTGAACTGGTTGCATTTAAAATTTGTTATAACCAGTGGGGGAGTGGGACTGGATAAGGAAGCAATGAGCCTCCTACAGTGGTTGGAGCACAAATGAGAAATTCTCAAAGGATTGTTCAAATGGAAATTCCCTTCCCCAGAAGTTTGTGGTGCCTGGATGATTACATTTATTCAAAGTTGTGTTGTATTCAAACATTTGACAAACACGTGAATGTAGGAAAATGGTGTACAGGCAGAAAGGTGGTGCTGAGACCACAATCACATCACTTTTTGAGTGGTGGAGCGGTGACAAAGTGTCTAATAGCCCACTCATTCCTATGTTCCTATGTTCCATTCAGCTCCTCACAGCTCCTTAAAGTACCAGATGGAGGCCACCTGCTCCAAATGCCGGTTCCACAGGAAGACAGGATATCATTCAATCACTCAAGACTGTCACACACGGTTTTTCATGGGTTGGAAAATGTTATTTGGAAAACCAGGTTGGTTTCGAAAGACACCTCTGGTCTCTTTACAGAGTGTCTCCTCTCTGCAACTTGTGCTTCATTTGTTGGTCATGTTGGAGACCCATATTCACTGTGAATACAGCCCCCATACCTCACCCAGAGATGACTCA
Source organism: Chiloscyllium punctatum (assembly GCF_047496795.1). Taxonomy (NCBI): domain Eukaryota; kingdom Metazoa; phylum Chordata; class Chondrichthyes; order Orectolobiformes; family Hemiscylliidae; genus Chiloscyllium; species Chiloscyllium punctatum. Next base: position 3,661,970 of record NC_092772.1, read on the forward strand.
CAAAATACTTTACTCTCTCTGACTGCAACATTCAATAACAGAACGTTCAGGAAAATTATAATCATTAACGTTGTAATTATAGAACATGAGAACATAAGGCGCAAGATTAGGTAACTCGGACGATCAAGCTATTGTATACCATCATGGCTGATCTACAGTTGGCATTAACTCGTCTTTAATATCCAATTCTTTACACGCCTTAGCTCTCTGACAGGTCAAAAATTCATGTACCACCTCTTTGAATACTTTCATTGATGTAACTCACCTCACTATATAGCCCAGATAATTCCTGGCATTGATTACCCTCTATGAGAGGAAAATACTCCCTACACATACACTATCGTCTATTGATATGAAGAAGAGGTGAACACAGGGGCTCAGAAAAGAGTGAAAAACCTTGATAACAAGGCAGTATTTGAATGAGGATGGCATCAGGACCACCTACTTATTTGAGCTTAATGGGAATCAGGTGTACCCACCCCACTGGTTTGGGGTCTTTCAGAGCACAAAGGAAGATGTTTGTAGTCGGTGACTGACAATCCTCTCAGTCCGGGGACGTCTCGGCAGGAGATCCTCCCGGAAGCTACCTTAAAACAAACATCTTCAGCTGCTTCATCACTGTCTTTCCTTATCATAAGATCTGAAATGGGGATGGTCACTGAAGATCACCCAATGTTCAGAACAATGTGTCACACCTCAGCTCCTGAACCAGTCAGTGCCTATGTGCAGTAAGACCCGAACAGCATTCAGGCTTGTGCCGTTAAAGTGTCGGTAACATTCATGTAACAGCAAGGCCAGACACTTTACATTTTCACAATTAAATGAAAAGCTCATTCAGCATCTCAAGCGCGTTAGAAACGGATATGTGGAAGCCATTCAGCCCATATAAGCTACTGAACAAAGAGAGGGATAGCCCATTCAATCCTCCTGCCTATTCCACAGGAAGAAGGGGAGTCTGGTTACCACACCAATCTGTTAAACAGGAACAGGCAGGGTCAAGTCAGACCCATGAACCTGTTCCATGGGACCTGGAGGAGGCCATTCAACACCTTGAGGAGAGTGTCATTGATGCTCCAACCTGACAAATCAATAAAACAGAGAATGCACTCAGAGACGACTCCATGATGTTCCTCGTGGCTCCATTACAAGTGGGACACATGACATTTTAACGTGGTTTAACGCTGGCAGTGAGGAAGGAAGTCAGATATTTTGTGTCAAGTCTCAGAGAGGCATCCTCCATCTCTGAGAAGGCAGACCCATGTTCTCCATAGATGTCAGAAGCTGGTGGGATTAGTCATCTGTTTTAGAATGACGGTATTGTGGCTATTGTCGGGATTGTGGATAACATGACGTTCAGTGCAGGATCACACACTCAATGCACTGTATTAATGTGGGGAGAGTTTATTCAATGACTGACCCTCTGTCTCTCTCAATCAATATGTGGAGTGGGGGTGGGATGAGGGGGACGTCGTCAGAGACTCTTTACCTATTGAGAACCAAAAAAACAAAGCCATGGAAGTTATCACCGTATCAGTGCCTGGTTAGAACATCATGAGTGACTGTCCATCCCCCTTAAGGTTCAATGCAATCACTTCTTATTCTCTCACTGAGCTTCACTCTCTGCTCATGGAGCCATCATCCCAAGGATTAGTCTGTTGAAACTTGTGAGGAAGTCTATCCACTGTACCCCAAATACTGCCTCAACAACACTCTCAGGGATGATCGCAATAAACCTTTTCTCTCACTTAGACATCGCAGTTTCTTCCCTGTGCCACAAAAAGCCATTCCTTCTCTATGCACTACGACTGACATGGAATTTATAACTCCCTTACATCTGTACGTTAGCATCAATAAATCCAACACCAGATTTGCGTATGGAGACGTGCATCACTCTCGTGGAGAATTTCAATGAGATTGAATTCACCTAAAATAGGGAATGATCACAGACCTGAATAGAACTGAACTGTCGGAATACGGGAAACAGACATAGGAAGGGAGCTATCTTTACTTCTGTTCTTCTCTCACAGGATGTATGCAGACCTAGTCAGGGCAGCATGTTATGCCGACCTTGAATTGAGTGTTTGGTTCAGCTGTTCCACAGGACAGCAAAGAGTAAAACACATTCCTGTAGGGTTGTAGCATTACAACATAGGATAAATTATCCTGCTTAATTTAAAACCAGCAACAGGGAAAAGTTTTATCCACTGCATATTCTGTGACAATTCTAGACTCCAAAAATATTTAAAGTAAAAATTAACAACTTTATTTCTTAAAGTATAACAGGGAACAATAGACGAACGTCTGTTTACAACTTCTTCCTCTAACCTATCTTTTACCTCCCCCACCCCCACGATACTCGTCCGGTTCTACTTCTAATTAATACCTACAAAACAAAACTTCCAATCTCAAAACCAAGAAACTTTCAGTTCTTCTCTATATTCCTGTCTTCTTTTCTTCTTTGGGGTTCGGCTTTACCAGTTACTACTCAATAAAGGTACCGAGAGGAGAGCTATTTTTCAGGCAATCGTTGCATGCTGGTAACTTGGCAGCTCTCCTCTCAACTGTTCAATTTCCCAAAGTCATGTACCCCCAAACCATTGGATCGTGTCATTGGCTTTTAAGATTCTCAATATACTAAATTCAAACTTGTTTGGAGGTGGGTATTTTGAGGTGTAATTCAAACTGTTTGGCTGAATCTATTTTTGTCTTGAGACAATGAGCTAATCAAGTTGTTCAACCAAATGTTACACTAAATCTATTTTTCAAAACACTTGGTGCTGTCAGGTAGTTATTGTTGGCTTTTAATTCTTTTAAAGGTGCAGTACACCCACATGTTCATCACAGAAGTCACACTGAAACCTGACTAGGGAAGAATGACACATTGACTTCCCTAAAGGACTTGGGGCAAGCAGATGGGCTTTTAGAGCAAATGAAAATAGTTACTTTTAAATTTCACCAATTTCCCTCATTGGATATCAACAGAGTATTATTCTGTGGCTCTAGAATATGAGTCAATGGCTTGAACACCATAAACTGTTGTCCCGTTTGTGCAGAGAACAAGTTAAACATCCTCATCAACAATTATTTAGTGACAAACATGTGGTTAGAAGGAACTTGAAACTGTTGCATCCAGATTAAACAATGGCACAAATCATGGTTTATTCAGAAGTTGCACTGAAACTGAGAACAAGACTGGGTTATAATGACGGTGGTATTGGATCGGGTTGGTGAGTGGGGAGCAGCTGGAGATGTAAATCTGTGAAGGACAAAATGGATTATGGAGTTTGAGAACATTCTGGTTCCTTCTCATATATCAGTGAGTAATTTATAAATAGTAGTTTGATACTTATAATTTAGAAGGAAAGGAGTTTTTGTTTAGAACTGAAGACGTTGTCTTGTACTTTCCAAAATGTATATATCATGAGCAGAAATTCAGTCCAACCCGGTTTCGTAGACAAATATAATGACTTACCAGGAACACCAACTATAGCGAGGATGGGATAGTAACCACCTTGAATAATCCAAAGGATATCCTGGATCCGTGATGCTAATGATATCCAAGGCAGCGAAAGATAGTAAAGACCCGAGGATAAACTCCTGTCTGTTATTGCAATGTTCCAGTCTAATATTCTCAGATTCTGATCGATTGTTGAACCATTCCAGTCTAGAGTTCTCAGATTCTGATACACTGTTGTACCATTCCAGTCTAATGATCTCAGATTCTGATACAATCTTGGAACATTCCATTCCAAAGTTCTCAGTTTCTGATACACTGTTGTACCATTCCAGTTTACTGACCTTAGATTCTGATCCATTGTTGGAACATTCTAATCCAAGGTCCTCACATTCTGAACCATTATTGTAATGTTCCAGTGTAATGTTCTCAGATTCTGATCACTTCTCCCCTTTCTCTCGAGCAGTTGATCCGTGTTAGTGCTGTCAGCGATGCTCCTACTCATACTATGGGATAACACATTGACAGAGCCCATTTATCATTCAACGATAGAAACTCTCCACTGGGATAATTAGGAGCCACGGAGATTGACAATAATCACAGTCACTGAACAAATATCTCCAGTTAACCCCTTTCAATTAAATATTGGTTTTATTAAAATTAAAAAGAATGTTTAAAATTTACATATTTGGCATGGAATATGTGGGGGTGACTGAGCGAAGGAATATTGGAGATGGTAGATTGAATGCATGTAATCATTCAATCTGCCTTGGATATGGGAGTAATGACAAAGGATTGTCAGAACATAAACAAGTTTCTCCATTTATAAATGGAAACATACAGTCTGTAACTACTGATCAGTGATTATAGTGTCAGTAAAATATGGAGAGAACTTTTCTTTTACATAATCTGACAGGAAAATGTACCTACGACAGCATGAGTGATAACACACACAGGGCATGGATATGTTAACAGAAAATATGAGGGCAGGTGAGGGTCATGCTGTTAATGTTATCGATGACAATCAACTGTGAATATGTACCATTCACTGGATTTCAATTGCAGTGTGATTATGATATTGGGGGCATGGCTGCTAGACTGGAGGGAGGGAACTTGATAATTCCCAATCATCAGTACTGAAATGTTACTCTTTATAAATCATTTGAAGATCAAATTCCAGTATACAACACCAATGAGGAATGAGGAGAGCCAATATTAACCATACAACCAGAAGACATTGGAGCAGAAATTTGGCTATGAGGCCCATTGAGCCTGCTCCACCATTCAATGATGGCTGTTAAGCTTCTCAACCCCATTCTCCCGCTTTCTATCTGTAACCCTTGATCTCCTTTACAGTCAACAATCTAACTGTCTCACTCTTACATATACTCAATGATCTGGACTCGACTGACTTCTGTGGCAGTGAATTCCATGGATTCACCGCTCTCTGGCTGAAGAGGTTTCTCCTTATCTCTGTTCGAAAAGTTCTTCTCTTTACTCTGTCCCCTCGGGTAGTAGTCTCTCCTACCATTGCATATATCTTCCCAACATCCACTCTGCCCCAGGTCATTTAGTATTCTGTAAGTTTCAATTAGGTCTCCTAACATTCTTCTGAACTCTGTCAAGTACAGACCCAGAGTCCTCAAATATTCTTCATATACATGCCAGCTTTGCATTCTTAGCACCATTCACTTGGATCTCGTCTGAAAACACTCCAGGACCAGTACATCCTTCCTGAGATATGGGACCCAAAACTGTGCACAATAATCCAAATGTGACGTGACTAAAGCCTTGTAGATCCTTAGAAATACATCCCTGCTTTTATATTTAAGCCCTTTTGTAATAAATGCCATCATTGTCTTTGCCTTCCTAACTACTGACAACCTGCAAGTTTACCTTTCAAGAGTCCTGGACTAGAACTCTGCAGTCTTTTTGCACTTTAGACTTCTGAAATTGCTCGCTTTTAGAAAAATAGTCCATGCCTCTATTCATCCTGGCAAAATGCTTTCCCACACTTTTCCACATTGTACTCCATCTGACACTTCTTTGTTCACTCTCCAAACCTGTGAAAATCCTTCAGCAGGTGAAAGTGAGGACCGCATATGCTGGAGATCAGAGTCAAAAATTGTGGCCATAGAAAAGAAATGCCTGTCAGGCAGCATCCGAGAGCAGGACATTCAACGTTTTAGGCATAAAGCCATCATAAGGAATGTGGGGTGGGCAAAGAGGGGCAGAGAGATAAATGGGAGGGTCTGGGGCTGGGAGGAAGGTAGCTTGGAAGGCGATTGCAAGATAAAGGTTGTTGGTGATAGTTATAGGTCAGAGTGGAAGGTGGAGTGGATAGATGGGAAGGAAGATGGACAGGTAGAACAGTTCAAGAGGGCAGTGCTGAGTTGGCGGGTTTGATCTGGGATAAGGTGGAGGGAGTGGAGATGAGGAAACTGGTGAAATTGACCTTGATATCGTATGTTGGGAGGGTCCCAAGGCAGAAGATGATGCGTTCTTCCTTCAGACGTCAGGTGGCTAGAATTTGGCAGTGGAGGAGGCCAAAAACTTGCAAGACATTGGCGGAGTGGGAGGGGGAGTTGAAGTATTCAGCCACAGGGCAGTGGGGTTGTTGGGTTTGTGTGTCCGAGAGTGTTCCCTGAACAGTTCTGCAAGTTGACGTCCTGTCTCGCCAGTGTAGAGGAGACAAGGAGCAATTGACAGACGAGATGAGATATTTGGATGCACAGAATGTTCTCTGCCTGATGTAGAACGATGCTTTGGGGCCTTGGGTGGAGGTGAGAAGGGAGGTGTTGGCACAGGTTTCATACCTGTTGTAGTTGCAAGGGAAGGTGTCGGGAGGGGAAGGTGGCTTGGTGCGGTTGTGTGGACCTATTGAGGGAGTTTGTGAGGGAATGGTCTCAGCAGTATGATGATAGGGGTAGGGAGGGAAGTATATCTCTGTTGGTGAGGTCTGACTGTTGGTGGCAGAAATGGTGCTGCATGATGCGTTGTAGCCTGAAGTTGGTGGGATGGAAGACAAGCATCAGAGAGGTTCTAACTTGTTGTAGTTGGAAGGGTGGAGTTCAAGGGCGGAGCTGTGGGAAGTTAAGGAGATGCGCTCGAGCACCCTCCTGTAGCCGAACCACCTCTTCAATGCTACTTGTCCCTCTATCTATTCTTGCACTGTTTGAAAGCTTAGCCAGAATGCCCCCAGTTCCTTCATATTGATAATGAATGCATAAAGTGAAAAGTTGTGGTCCCAACATTGAGTCTTGTGGAACACCACTTGTCACTGGCTGCCATCCTGAGAAGGACACTTCAATCCACATTCTCTTTCTGTCAGACAGCCAAACTGCTATCCATGCTAGCTCCTTGCCTCTAACACCATGGGTCCATACCTTTCTCAATAGCATCATGCAGAGCACCTTGTCAAAGGATTCTTGAGGTGCAGATGGATAACATCTATTTGTTCTCCTTGATCTAATCTGATCATTACTCTCTCAAAGTATTCTAGACGGTTTGCCTGGCATGTCCTCCCTTTGATGAAACCATGCTGACTCTGTTCTATTTTACCAAAGACCTCCAAATATCCAGAAATCCCATCCTTCACGATGGAATCCATGATGTGACCCACAACCAACCAGTCTGCGAATCAGTCTGCAGTTTTCCTTCTTGTGCCTAACTCCCTTAATAAATGGGGTGTCATGCTCGCAATTATACAGCCATTTGGCCCTTTTCTGATTTTAGTCATTCCTGAAAGATTACTACTTACACTTGCACTAACTCTTCAGCTATCTCCTGTTCAAGGCTGGGGTGTAGTCCATCTGGTCCAGGTGAGTTATCCACATTCAGGCCATTCCGTATTCTAGCATATTCTTCTTGGTCATGGCCACGATATTCAGGACTACCCTCTGACTATCTTGAATTCTTGGGAAATTACTCGTGTCTTCCACCGTGAAGGCTGATGCAAAATTCCTCAGCCATTTCTTTGTTTCCCACTACCGTCTCTCCAGCATCATTTTCCAGTGGTACATATTCACTTTTGGCTCTCTTTTGCACTTTATATATCTAAAGAATCTCTTACAATTTCCTTTATATTACTGGTTAGCTTACCCCCACATTTAATCTTCTCCCTCCTTATTTATTTTTTCTTGCTTTCTGTTGGCCCCAATTCTCCAGTTTCCCTCTGCCCTTCACCGCATTATATGCTTGCTCTTTTGCTTATATAGAATCCCTGACTTCCCTTGTCAGCCCTGGTTGCCTCATCTTCCCTGTACCATGCCTCTATTACTCAGCATGAATCTTTGCAGTTTCTCCTGCATTAATCTTGGAATCACCTGCCATTGCTGCTCCCCTGTATTTCCTTCTAGACCCCTGTCCCGGTCAACTCTACCCAGCTTCTCCCTTATGCCTCTCCAGTTGCCTTTATTCAGCTGAAATATTGTTAACACAGATTCTAATCTCTCTCTCAAATTGCAAAATAAATTCAACAATATTCTGATCACTGCTTCTGAAGTTTTCATTCATCTTAAGCTGCCTTATCTAGCCTGCATCATTAAATCCAGTGTCATCTGTTCCCGAGTGGGCTCCATCACATGATGCTCCAAAACGCCATCCCATAGACAGTCCTCAAATTCCTTTTCTTGCGATCCACTACCAACTTGGTTTCCCATTCCACTTGTATTTTGAAATCCCCTATGATCACTGTAACTTTGTCTTTCCTACAGATCTTTTCTATCTCCTGGTGTATCTTGTGCCCCAGCTCCTGACTACTCTTTGGAGGCCTGTGCAAGTCTCCAACTGTGGTGGTCTTATCTTTGTGGTTCCTCAATTCTACACCATCTGACTTTACTTTCTTTATTACTATTGATTTAATCTCATTTCTTCATAATAATGTAAACCCACTCCCTCTGCCACCTATCTTTTCGATAGTATATATGTCCTTGAATATCCTGATCCCCTTTGTCGCCACATCTCTGTGATGCCCATCATGTCATACCGACCAATTTCAATCTGTGCCACAAGCTCATTTACTCTATTCCTTATACTGCATGCATTCAGATCTAACCCCTTCAATCTTGTATTAACGGTCTCTCCTCTCATTGTCATTTATTTGTCCAGTGTGATTGAAGTTTGACTGCTTACACTTTTCATACACTCTGTCCGATTTGCACCTGTGCTGGAGATTTTAATAACCTCTCCTGAGCTCTGTACTCTTACCTCCTCTTTTCCAATTAAACCCTATAACGGAACCCCCAACCCTGCCAACGCATGCACACTCCTAATCAGTTTAAAACTCTGTCTACAGCCTTAGTTAAGATTCACTTGGACCCTGGTCCCAGCACAGTTCATACGAAGACTGTCCTATCGGAACAGGTCCTTTCTTCCTCAGTAATAAAATGTGTTTATTTAACACAAAATGCAGGGACAAGAAAAAAAAAATATTTCTGCACATACCAAAACATGAAAACTACAAACAGACAAGTCTGTTAAAATGCACTTACAATGTGGAGCTATATGAATTGAAAGGTACATTACAAAACCACGGACGAGGTGTTCAACCTTTATCAGTCATTATTTGACCCACAGCTGAGATGCTGATCTCCCCCCTGTCAGTGATACCCCTCACTGTGATTCTCTCGCCCTGTCTCTCACACATTGTTTAGAGGGACTACAAGTTCCTGTTAGCCCAGAATATTTAAATTAATTCACCTTGTCCCTGGAACCAATCCATTGCTATTTTGGACATTGTTCAGCCGTCAGCGACCCAACTCTGTGAGATTATTGGTGATGAATGATCTGGAATGACAGCATAGTGCTCACAGGGTACGGCACCAGACAAAGGACTTGCAGTCTGTGGGAGTTCTAAATAAAATGTCTGTGTATTTGTCCTCATGCTGTTTTCTGATCTAACTTCACACTCACCTGACACCCCTTGCTCTCACTCACTCTTTCCCTCCGTTTTATATCCATTCCTTTTATCTCTTTTGACTTCCTTTTTCTCTGTTAATTTCGCTCGCTCTCTCTCTCACACACACACACACACACACACTGTTCTCTCTGTTTTCAAATTGTGATGTTGGAGAGCTCGTCGTTGTACAATATGCTAAATGGCCTCCTTCAGTGCTCTTATTAATTCTGAAGCTCTCTGACCCACAATACAGACTTTAGGTGCCTGGAGAGACAAACTGGTCCTGCGAAGGACACATTGCAGAATCATCCTTCATCTCTTCCTGTTGCCCGATATGCAGTGGCCTTGAAATATCTGTTCAAACAAAATAGATTGAAATTCGTGCAGGCGGGAGGACGCTCACCAGATGATTTTGCTGTCAGGATTTAACAAGCAGTTCCCACGTATACAATGTGAACTTCCCTGATGTTCTAGCTCTGCCTTATACTGACGTAATTTGCCTTCCGCCAATTCAGTTGCTTCACACAAGGTCCTGAATTAACCGTGTTCGTAGCTATCTTAAATCTGAAGGAGCTGTGATCACTCTTTCTAATATTATGTCCCACTGAGAGGTCAGTTACCTGACCAGGATCATTAGCCAAGGTCCAGTATGGCTCTTCCTCTCGTTGGTCTATCCACATACTGTTGCAGTTAACAAATTCTTCCCCGTCTAAGCCTCTTGCTCCAAGGGAACCCCAGTTATTATTGGGGATGCTAAAGTCACTCACTATGACCACTCTCTTTTTAATACACCTTCCCTTAATCGAAGTACATATTCGTTCCTCCATCCCTCCGTTGCTGTTGGAGGGATTATAATAACGCAGTGCTTGCAGCCATCTTATAATTGAGCTTTACCCATATTGCTGCAGTTGATTATCCCTCCTGTAAGTCCTCTTCAAGTGCACGTGTAAAACAACTCGTCCACCTCTTTTACCTTCCTCTCCATCTCGCATAAAACAACAACAGAATCCTGTAATGTTGAACGGCCAGTCCTTTCCCTCTCTCAACCAAGTCTCTGCAAACCCGCAACATCATAGTCCCACCTACGGTTTCAGGCTGTCAGTTCATCGGTCTTAACCATAATAATTCTTCCATTGAAATAAATACACTTTAGCCCAACTCCATCAGATCCTGACCTGATATTTGGTTTGAGTTTCCCTGACGTAAATTCTCCTTGACTATTCTTGGGAACAGGAGAGAACAAAAGACTGTCAGTAAAGCAGAGAATATTGTGAACAGACAATTTCAGGTTCCTACCTTGTCCCTTCAATCTGTACATTGCATCACACACTGTCCAATTCCAATAAACTGCTGGATGATTATTTTGCTTCAAACAACAGTCTCCAGCCTCTCACTGCACATTATTCAACTCTCTCTGGAGCCATTGGATTGACTGTTTTCTGATCCCTCTCTCAACCAAATCTCTGTAATTTTTATATCATAGTTATATATAATCATTCAAACTCCGAGCTCCAAGCTCATCTGTCTTGCCTGTCACACTGCTCACATTAAAATCAGCACACTTCAGACTGCCAGCCCCATTGTGTTCACTCCCCTCTGCCAGTTTGTTGTTGGTCTTAGTTGTACTGGGATAAGTCTCCAACTGCTCTTCAGTCACTGTGCTTGTGGACGTACTGCTCTGGCTCGCCCCCTCCCCCCCTCCCCGCCCCCCCCCCCCCCCCCCCACCACCACCACACTAGTTTAAACCCTCCTGAGTGACAATAGCAAACCTGCCTGCCAGGAGATTGCTACCAGTTCACGTCCATCCCGTCCTTCTTGTGTATTTCATACTGACCCAGGAATCTCAATTACCCACATAACGGAGATTGCTGCCAGTTCAGATGCATCCCGTCCTTCTTGTGTGTATCCTGCCGACCCGGGAATCCCAATGATCCACATATTGGAGATTGCTGCCAGTTCCGATGCATCCCGTCCTTGTTCTGTCTATCCGACCGACCCGGGAATCCCAATGATCCACATATTGCAAGTGCTGCCTACCCTACCAGCTCTTTGGCCATGTTTTTAACTATACTGCCTTCCTATTCCTAACCTCACTGGCACGTGGCATAATCTAGTCTCTTCAACATTCAAATATCCTTTCAGCACAACTCTGGCAAGAACCTTTACTTTAAAATGGATGGACTTGGCAATAAAAACTTAAGTGTGATCTCATTTACCAGGAAGGTGGAGCCCAATGAATCAGTCACAATGACCATAGGATCTGATATCTATCACCTTCACCAAACCTGTGTGACAAGGTATACATATGGAGCATCGATTTGTAGATGGATGAGGATAAACAGAATTAGCCCTAAAGACCAGAAAATGTCAGAACAGATGGCTGCCATTCTGCCTGTTTACTCTGCTTTGCTGTTCAATTGGATTATAGCTATTCTGTTCTTTTAAATGGTAGGGTCTTTGCCCCGCATCCCGAGCAGTTCAGAACGTGCCCAGTGTCTTTGAGCGCGCCCTGCGTAGGGAGCATCCAGTGCCAGGCGATGGGGTGTGGGGAATCCAGGGGTGGCTCGATGAAAGGCTGCATGCAGTGACAGATGGACTCAGGGATTGAGAGAGACAGAGTAGGTAATTAGGGACATGCAGTCACATACGTTGCTGGGCAAGATTCCCAAACACTCGGGGAGCCCGAGCACCCGTGCCACTTTTACAATAAAGCCGTCATACTTGCAGCAATCCTCCATCAAACACAAGCAAGTATACTGTAGATAGCATAAACCTGAAACAAACACAGAAAAATATTGTGAAGAGAGAAAGTAATTAATCTTCCCAATTCAGACACAGGGAGATTGTAAAAACTCCACAAAGAAAGGGTCCAGAGATTGGAATTGAACCCGAGTCCCTGACCCTGTGAGGCAGCAGTGTTGTGCCACCACGCTACCCAATGATGGGCAAGAGGATTAGTATAGTTACATTAATATATTTTCGACAGTCAGTTAACAGGAATGCTCTCACTCAGCCTGTCTAAGATTGGGAAGCCTTTATACATCAGCAGAGTACAGTTTAAGAAGCAATAAATTGGTGAACACGAAACATGTAAGCTAGCTCATTTTAGAAAAGGAGATTGCATGAGTTTTGTTAAGATATATAAAGGGGAGAGTGAACATTGGACAACCAGAAATTGAGGCTGACTGCAGAGAAATGGAGAACAAAGAATTGGAGAATGAACTGAAAAGGTACTTTCCATCAATCCTCACAATGGTAGACACTACGAACATTCCAGAACGTCAAGCGAGTCAAGGGTGAGGGATGGATGGAATGATTGGCGCTGAGTAGAAGGTACTGAAGAAGTTGCAACGTTTGAAAATGGATAAATCACACAGACTGGAAGGATAACAACCAATGTTCTGAAGGAATTAGTGGAGGAGCTTGTGAAACCATTGGTCGCGATTGTTCACGAATAACTTTCATCAGACAGAGTTCCAGAGAACTGGAAAATGGACAATTTAAAATCTCTGTGTAAGAAGGAAGAAAGGCAAAATACAGGAATTCATAGGGCAGTTTAGCCTGGCATCGGTCGTTAATCGGATTTAGAGTGCATTGCTAGCAATGCCATTGCAGAGTACCTGGAGGTGCATGGTAAAATAGGGCTGAGTCAGCATGGCTTTATCAAGGAGTGGTCCCGCTGACAAGTCTGTCAGAATTCTATCAGATGATAATGAGCAGGTTTGACAAAGGGAGAATGTGATCTGATTTGCTAATAGGGAGTGGGTTACATTTGAATCTGTGTTAAATTGAAACATGTTAATTTATTGGTTACATCTTGCATAAGCAGATGTACAAAAACAACTAAAAATTGTAAAGGAACAATTCAATAGTAGTTAATTAACCTAAAGATGGAGGGTCGGATGATGTGTTGTTTCTCTATGATGTCGGAGTGGTGGACCCTACTGTGGGTCCCAGTGACCATGTCTGGAGTAAACGTTGCAAGCTCGAAGAACTCTGGCTCTGAGTCGATGAGCTGGAGTTTGAGCTTCAAACATTGCGAGGCATCAGGGAGGGGGAGAGTTCCCTGGATGCTGTGATTCAGGAGACAGTTACACTCCTTAGATCAACTGATTCAAATTCAGCCAGTGGTTAGAAAACGGAGGATTTGACTATGAGTGAGGCAGGTCGAGGGATCCAGGAGGTAGAGTGGCAGGAAACCTCAGCCCCTGTTGGTGTCTAACAGGATCAAGAGTTTCCTTCCCTGTGTGGATAGAAATAGGGACTGCAGGGAGGATGAGCATATTGGCCGCATACCGAGTTGAGGGAAGCTTTCAAGTGGGGCAAGAAAAGAGAAATGTTACTGTAATTGGGGATAGTTTAGTTAGCGGCATAGACACTGTTCTCTGTGGTCGGGATTGAGAGTCCTGAAAGTTGCATTACGTACTGGTGTTTGGATAAGGGATATCTCATCTGGGCTGCAGAGGAACTTGGAGTGGGAGGGTAAAGATCCATTGGTCGTGGTCAGTGTAGGTACCAACGACAGAGATAAAACTAGGGCAGAGGTTCTGCTAAGGGATACGAAGCACTCAGAGCTAAATTAGAAAACAGAACCGAAAAGGAAATAATCTCTGGATTACGGCCTGAGCCATGAGCTAATTAGCACAGGGTCAGCAAGAAAATGCGTGGCTCAAAGTTTGATGTGAGAGAAATGGGTTTGTATCATGGGACATTGACACCAGGACTGGGGAAGGAGGGCACTGTTCTGATCTGATGGTCTTCATTTGAACCGTGTTGGGACTAGAGTCCTAGCAAATCGCATAACTAGGGCTGTAGACTGTGCATTAAACTAAATGGGGGTGGGGTGGTGTCAGTTATCGCAAATATTAGAAAACCTAAATTAAAGGAGGGGTAAGACTGCAGAACTCAACAAGAAGGCGTTTGGTATGTTTTCCTTTATTGGTCAGAGCATTGAGTACAGGAGTTGGGAGGTCATGCTGCGGCTTTACAGGACATTGGTTAGGCCACTGTTGGAATATTGCGTGCAATTCTGGTCTCCTTCCTATCGGAAATCTGTTGTGAAACTTGAAAGGGTTCAGAAAAGATTTACAAGGATGTTGCCAGGGTTGGAGGATTTGAGCTACAAGCAGAGGCTGAACAGGCTGGGACTGTTTTCCCTGGAGCGTCGGAGGATGAGGGGTGACCTTATAGAAGTTTACAAAATTATGAGGGGCATGGATAGGACAACTCTGGGGTCGGGGAGTCCAGAACTAGAGGGCATCGTTTTAGGGTGAGAGAGGGAAAGAATTAAAAGAGACCTAAGGGGCAACATTTTCACGCAGAGTGTGGTTCGTGTATGGAATGAGCTGCCAGAGGAAGTGGTGGAGGCTGGTAAAATTGCAACATTTAAGAGACATATGGATGTGTATATGAATAGGAAGGGTTTGGAGGGATATGGGCCGGGTGCTCGCAGGTGGGTCTAGATTGGGTTGGGACATCTGGTTGGCATGGACGGGTTGGACTGAAGGGTCTGTTTCCATGCTGTAAATATCTATGACTCTATGACTCTAAGTTATTCAAATCTCCAGCACAGACGCAGAGAGCATGGAAAGCGTTAGTAATCAAACATCAAACACACAGGACAAACAACTAACAATAAGAGGAAAGACTAATACAGGGCTGAACTGTTATCTCGGAATGTATGCAGCATAACGAATAAGGTAAATAAGCTTGTGACTCATACACAAATTGGCAGGTCGCCATCACAGAGACATGGCTGCAAGAGGATCAGGATTGGGAGCTGAATATTCAAGGATATGCATCCTATCAAAAAGATAGGCAGTTGGACAGAGGGGATGGGTTTGTCTTATCGGTAAGAAATGAAATTAAATCAATAATATGAAATGAAATAAGGTCAAATGGTATAGAATTTGTGTCGGTAGAATTGAGAAATCACAAAGGTTAAAAAAAAAAGTAGTTAGATTTCTGTTCAGGCCTCCAAACAGTAGTCAGACTGGGTTGCAAGATACACCAGGAGCTAGAAAGATGTGTAAGAAATACAAAGTTACAGTAATCATGTGGGAGTTCATTATGGAGGTGGCTGGGAATTCAGCTTGATGGTGGTTTGCAAGAAAAGGAATTTGTGGAATGTCTATGAGATGGCTTTTTGGAGCAGCTTGTGCAGGCAGATTAGTTGAGGGAGCTTAAGTTGAAGGAAATAATAGTAGGCAGTGATCATAATATGATTGAATTTACTCTGCAATTTCAGATGGAGAGTTTAGAATCAGAGGTAACGGTATTAAAGCTGAATAAAGGTGGAGAAAGTGAGGACTGCAGATGCTGGAGATCAGAGCTGAAAATGTGTTGCTGGAAGAGCGCAGCAGGTCAGGCAGCATCCAAGGAACAGGAGAATCGACGTTTCGGGCATAAGCCCTTCTTCAGGAATGTATGATAAGGGTCCGTGGTGTTCGAGGCAAGGTAGAGGCATGAATAGAAGCTTTTCTGTCCGGCAGAAAGCAGAGAGTGGAGATAAAATGGTTCTTCTCAGGATGGCAGCAGGTGGTCAGCAAGGCACAGTGTTGGGACAATGACTTTTTACTTATTCGTTAACAATCTCGATGATGGAACTGGGGGCACTGTGGCCAAGTTTGCAGACGAAACAAAGATACTTAGAGAGTCAGGTCGGAGAGAGAAGGTGGAGGGGCTGAAGAAGGAATTGGCCAGGTAAAGGGGTTGGCAGATGCATTCTCACATCGGAAAGTGTGAGTTCATGCACTTTAGCACGAAGAACAGAGGCATGGTCTATTTCCTAAATGGGGAGAAAATTCAGAAATCTGAGATGCAAAGGGACTTGGGAGATCTAGTGCAGGGTTCTCGTTCGGTAAGCTTGCAGGTTGAGGTAGTATTTAGGAGGGCAGTTGCAGTTATTATTGCTGGCATTTATTACGAGAGAAATTGGATATAAAAACAGGCTGTATACAGCTTTGGTCACACTACATTTGGAGTATTGCGCGCACTGTTGTGCCCCATATCTCAAGAAGGATGTACTGTCCCTGGAGGGTGTTCAGAAGATTTTCTCGGGAATAGTCATAAGAGTGGAAAGTTTATTGTATGAGGAATGTTTGAGTCTTTGGGTCTATACTTGATAAAGTTTAGAAGGAAGAGGGGAAATGTAATTGAAACACACAGATGGGCGGCACGGTGGGCGGCACGGTGACACAGTGGTTCGCACTGCTGCCTCACAGCGCCGGAGACCCGGGTTCAATTCCCGCCTCAGGCGACTGACTGTTTGGAGTTTGCACGTTCTCCCCGTGTCTGCGTGGGTTTCCTCCGGGTGCTCCGGTTTCCTCCCACAGTCCAAAGATGTGCAGGTCAGGTGAATTGGCCATGCTAAATTGCCCGTAGTGTTAGGTAAGGGGTTGATGTAGATGTAGGGGTATGGGTGGGTACGCTTCGGCGGGGCGGTGTGGACTTGTTGGGCCGAAGGGCCTGTTTCCACACTGTAAGTAATCTAATCTAATCTAATCTAGAATACTGAAAGACCTGAACAGAGTGGATGTTCATAAGATGTTTCCATTGGTAGGAGAGACGAGGAACCAAGGACACAGCCTTAGCTTAAAGCGAATACCTTCTAGAACGTTGATAAGTATACTTCTTTAACCAGGGAATGGAGAATCTTTGCAACTTATTGCCAGCGAAGGCGGTGGGGCCAGGTCATTGAATATATTTGAGACGATATTTTTTTTTTGATTATCCAGCGGATCAAGGGTTAAGGGGAGAACGTGGGAGAATGGGATTGAGAAACTTATCAGTGATGATTGAATGGCAGCGTCGACTAGATCGGCAAACTGGCCTAACTTCTGCTCCTGTAGCTTATAGTCTTATGGTCTAAACCTTAAGGAGGCACCTTGCATCTCTGAGAATATGGATTCATGTTCTTCATGAATGTCAATAGCTGGTGGGAATAGTTAACTGTTTTAGAATGAAGGTATTGTGGATGCTGTCGGGGTGGCGAATAATATGACATTCATTGCAGGATCATACACCAAATGAACTGTATTAATATGGGGAGAGTTTATTCAAAACCTGGACCTCTCTGTCTCTCTCAATCACTGTGGGGAGTGGGGGTTGGGGTGGGTAGGGGTAACGTCCTCAGAGGCACTTTAAACTATCCAGATTCATGCATCCTGAGTGAAACAAAAGTGATGGAATTTATCACCTTCACATTGTCTGTTTAGAATAGAAGGAGTGATTGTCCATTCCTCTCAAGGTTCAATGCAATCACCTCTTATTATCTCACAGCGCGACAGATCAACCTTCACTCACTCCTCATGGTGCCATCATCCCAGGGATTAATCCGGTTGAACTCCTGTTTATTCTTTCTGTGATAATGAAATCACTCCATATAAAGGAGATAAAATCTATCCACAATACCCCAAACACTGCCTCAACAACGGTCTCAGAGTTGATCACAATAATTCCTTTCCCTCACTTCGCTGGCTCCATTTTCTTCATGTGACACAGGAAACCATTCGTTTACGATGCACTGTCACTGATTTGGAATTTAAACCATCCTTACATCTGTAGGTCAACATCAATAAAGCCAGCACCAGAGGTGCTATTTTGGTGAACATCACTCTCGGAGAGAGACTCAATCACGAAGAATACGTCTAAAACAGTGAATGGCTACCGACCTGAATGGAAATCAGCTGCAGGAGTATGGGATACAGGCAGAAGAAGGGAGTTATCTTTCCTTTTGACCTGCCCTTTCGGGATGTATGCAGACCTGGTCAGGCCAGCATGTTATGCCAGTCTTGAACTGAGTGACTGGTTTAGCTTTTCCACAGGACTGAAAAGAGTAAAACACAGTGCTGTGGATTTGCAGTCTCACAGAGACCTGACCAGGGAAGGATGCCCCATTTCTCTCTCTAATGAGCATGAGGCAAGCCTACATCTACAGATTATTATTCTGTGGCTCTAGATTATGAACCAATGATGTGACCACCATACACTGTCTTCCCATCTTTCAGATTCTGTGCAGAGAACAAGTTAAACAGCTCAAGTGCAATTACTTTGCAATGGACTCATGTTAAGAAGGGACTTGAAATAGCTGTATCCGGAATTAACAAAGGCACAAATGTTGGTTTATTTAGGAGTTGCACTGAGGCTGAGGAGGAGACTTGATGTCACAATGGTTGTGCTGGAAATCATTGGTGAATGGGGAAGATATGGAGATATGAACAGTGCAGTAGCAAATGAATCAAAGAGGTTGAGAACCATCTGTTTCATCCTCGCATATTGGTGAGCAACTTGTTTCGAGTAATTTGCTAGTTATAATTTCAAAGGAATGGATGCTTTGACTGGAAATGAAAACGTTGACTTGCACCTTCCCAAGATTTACATCTCACGATCATCAATTCAGTTCAGACCGTTTCACGAGACATCTCGAGTGACTTACCAGTAAGACCAACTATGGCAAGGATAGGATAGTAACCAGCTTGAATAACCAGCAGTACATCTTCAATCCGGATGCCAATGATATCCAAGGCTGGGAAAGCCAATAAAGACCCCAGAATAAACTCCCGCCCTTTGTTGGAACATTCCAGTCTAATGCTATCAGTTTCGGATCTCTCCTCACCCTCACTTCCAGGTGTCCGTCACGTTCAGAGTCCTTCAGAGTTCCCTACACGCCCTCAAGGATGCCCTCACAAGAACGGGGTACGATGCTCAACTCATCGACCGCCAGTTCCGAGGTGCCACAGCAAGGAACCGTAATGACCTCCTCAGGAGACAGACACGTGCTGCAACTGACAGGTTACCCTTCGTTGTTCAGTACTTCCCAGGGCCTGAAAAGTTGCACCATGTTCTTCGTGACCTGCACCACATTATCAATGAGGATGAGCAGGACACCAAGGTCTTCCCCACACCTCCACTACTTGCCTTTAAACAACCGACAAACCTCAAACAGATCATTGTTCGTAGCAAACTGCCCGGCTCTCAGGACAACTCCATACAACCCTGTCACGGTGAATGCTGCAACACGTGTCAGATTGTAGACATAGGTACCACGATTACGCGTGGGGAAACCTCCCACCTTGTACATGGCAGGTATTCATGTGACTCAGCCAACGTTTTCTATTATATACGTTACAGGCAAGGATGCCCGGAGGCATGGTACATTTGGGGAAACCGAGCAAAGGCTACGACAACGGAAGAATGGGCACCGCACAACAATCAACAGACAGGAGTGTTCCCTCCCAGTTGGGGAACACTTCAGTGGTCCAGGACATTCAGCCTCGGATCTTCGGGTGACCATCCTCCAAGGTGGATTTCGGGACAGGCAGCAGAGGAAAGTGGCCGAGCAGAGGCTGATAGCTAAGTTCGGTACCCATAGGGAGAGCCTCAACCGGGAGCTTGGGTTCATGTCACATTAAAGGTGATCACGATTGCACTACACCCACTCACAGATATTCCTACACACACACTCTCACATACGCATGGACACAGGTACACACAGACACGCATACAGGCACCCACAAACACCCTTATAAACACACACACTCCCACACTCACACTTGCACCCCGTCACAGACTTGAGACAATCTGCACTCACTACACACACACACACATACACACACTTTCTCACACTCACAACCCCCACCCCAGACAGACACGCACACATAGACAGACAAAGACCCACATGTACATATATATTTTGTGGGGTGAATGTGTACTTGCAGAGTTACATTGTACTTAGCTCAAAACTGCATGAATTTATGTAAAACTCTGTTATCTCACTTTTTAGATTAGAATCAGTCTAAACATCAGGTCATAGACAGAGAACACAGGGGGCTAACATCTTCAACATACTGTCTAGCTATCACCATTGTTAACAGCTAACCTGAGAATGCAACTTTTCAAAAAAGGTTTTGTGGTTTACACATGAAAGAAGTGAAACTATCACTGTATTCTAACAGATGACAGGCTTAACAGACAAACAATTTTTCAATGTATAATTTCAGTTACATCACACTAAATTTTTGCTGTAAATTCTGTGTTACGATCGAGCTGATGAAGGAGTGTCGCTCCGAAAGCTACTGTGCTTCCAATTAAACCTGTTGGACTATAACTTGGCGTTGTGTGATTTTTAACTTTGTACACCCCAGTCCAACACCGGCATCTCCAAATCATGACAATTCAGATTGTTATTCCAGAATCAGAGAGGACAGGTGTGGGTCATGATGTTGATGTTATCGATGCTAAGGAACTGTTGTGAAGTATCTTTCACTGGACTTCATTTACATTGTGATTATGACATTGGAGAAAAGAGAGAAGATGGAGAGGACTTGGGGACATGACTGTTCAGTCTGGGCGGAGGGACAGTGATGTTCCCCACTCACTAGTGTTGCAACGTTACTCTTTATAACTCATACGAAGAGCAGATTAAAGTGTATACCTACAGTGAGGAATTAGCAGAGACAATATTAATGAAATGCATTTATGCAATACAAAATACAGTGAAATAAATGATTTTCTGTACAAACCAAAATATGCAAACTACAAAGAGATAAGGTTGTTAAAATGCACTCCTGATATGGACCTATATAAATTGAAATGTGGATTACAGACTATGGAAGTGGTGTGTGATATTTATCAATCATTATTTGATCCACAGCTGAGATCCTGATTTCCCCTCTGTCAGTGTAATAGAAAATTAACAAACTTAACATTTTTTGTGAAACCTGAAAGAGAATGCTATGCTAATTCTAAAACTTTTCTGAACGTTGCAAACACTTTGCTGAATTCTGCAGTCGTGGAGACAGCTTGTCTTTGCTGAAATTTGTATACATTGAACCTGGCCTGGCGAGCAGGCGAATTCAGCAGAAAAGCTAAGGAAAACAGAAAGAGAATTATGTCCACGGCAAGGGAGTGAGAAAACAAGAACTCTAATGTTTCCCAGCCCTTGTCCTTGAGCGTATGATAAGAAGAGTACAAAAAGAAAACGTTAATTATGTTCAGGGCCCTTACACAAGGTGTGTTTGCCAAGTGTAATGGTTCCCTGCAGTGGTTAAAAATAATGCTTTTTCTTTGCTCTTGCTAGCATCTGAGTCCAGTCAGTTTAATTTCCACGACACTCAGCGATCCACCTGACAGAGATTCTCTGGACCAGTCTCTCACACAGTGGGGGTTATCATTTCCTGCTGGTCTTGGCATAGTCTATTTTTAAAAATCCACCTTCTCCATGTACGAATCTATTGGCTGAATGGATTTTGTTTAGCTGTCAGTAACCTAGCTCTGTGACAATATTGGAAATGATTGATCTGGGATGACAGCCAGTATCAGCACACTGCTTACTGTGTATGACACCCAGACAGGGGGTTTGCAGTCCAGAGGAATTTCTAAAAGAAACTTCTGAATTCTGTCTGTCCATATCTATCCACCTTCATGCTGTCTTCTGATCTATTTAACCTCACCCTCATATAACTCCTCTTCATCCCTCTCTCAGTTAGTCGCTCCCCTTTCTATTCTCTCTTACTTTATCTCTCTTCACTTTCTTTCTCTCTGTTTATTTCTCTCTCATATAATCTATCTCCACATATTCTGTCTATCTCCAGTTGTGCGGTTGGAGAGCTTGTGACCCCACGATGGGCTGACTGACCTCCATTTGTGCTATAATAATTCTGCGGTTCTCTGAATCATAATAAATACTTTCGGTGCCTGGACAGACACGCTGGTCCGGTGACAGGTACAGTGCACAATCACCCATTTTCTCTTCCTGTTCCCTGATGTGCAGTTGCCTTGAAATGTCCGTTCAAACAAAACAGACTGAATGAAATTCGAGCAGTTGGGATGACTTTCATCACCGTGTATTTCAATCAGGATTTAATGAAGGATGAGGTTCCACAATAACATAACAATTATAGAAAAACAGGACAACACAATAAATAGCAGTCGAGTACAACATGTGATTCCAAGTAAGCTTCACCGTATTACCGCGAGATTATCAATCCAGAAAATCAGCTCCTGTTCAGTGGACCGAGGTTCAAATCCCGCCACTGCAGAGGGTGGCAATTCAATTCAACAATTTTAAAATATTCCTGCAATTAAGATTCCGCCTATGAGAATGATATCATTGCCGATTGTCATAAAAATCCATCTGGTTCACTCACATCCTTCAATGAAGGAATCTTCCATTTTTCATCTGGTTGAGCCGACCGTTGACTCCAGACCCAAAACAATGTGATTGACTCTCAATCGCCCTCTGAAATGGTTTAGCGAGTCAGTCAGATGTGCTACAAAATCTCGAAGAAATGAAACCAGATGTATTGACCTGGATACCGAAAAAGTGAACGTTCGAAACATCATTGTCGAACCTGCAAAGTCCTCCTTACTAACAATGAAGGCTCGTACCAAAATTGGGACAATTGTTTTACAGACCAGTCAAGCAACAGCTTGACATAGGCATACTCACGGAATTTTACCTTACAGTTATAACCCAGACAGCACCATCACCGTCCCTGGATATGTCCTGTCCCAAAGGCAGGACCGATCCGGCACAGGAGGCAGCTCAGTGCGAGAGAGTGGGGCGGTCGATGCTCTGGGAGGCCCTGTGACCTATAACCTCATATCTCCCACTCAACAATTGCCATCAAGCAAGAGGATCAACCCTGGTTCAAAAGAGAGTGCAGGAGGGCAAGCCAGGAGCAGACCCAGGCATACATAAAGATAAAATGTTAATCTGCTGAAGCTTCCAAACAGAACTATTTGCATGCCCAATCGCATAAAATGCAAGGGACAGGCAGAGCTAAGCGATCCCAGAAGCAACACATCAGATCTAAGCTCTGCAGTCCTGCGAAACTGATCGTGGATGGTGGTGGACGACTAAACAACTCACCGGAGTAGGAGGCTCCACAAATATCCCCAACCTCAATGATGGAGGAGCTCAGTATATCAGTGTAAATGATAAGGCTGAAGATTTCACAGAATTCTTCACTCAGAAGTTTCGAGTGGATGATCCACTTCAGTCTCCTCCCGTGGTCCCCATCATTACAGATAGCAGTCTTCAGCAAATTCGATTGACTGATATCAAGAAACGGTTGAAGGCACTCGATACTGCAAAGGCATCGCCTTCATCACCACACAAGACAACACCTTCAGTGACTCTCCGGATGAATCCTAGATCCAAGCATCTTCAGCTCCTTTATCAATGACCTTCCCTCCATCATAATGTCAGATCTTGGGATATTCGACAATGACTGCACAATGTTCAGCACCATTCACAAATGTTCAGATATGGAAGCAGTCCATGCCAAAATGCAACTAGATCTGTCCCTCTCCATCTTGGGCTGACAAGTGGCAAGTAACATGTGCACTACACATACCAGACAATGACCATCACCGATAAGAAACAATATAACAACTTAGTATTTGCAGCATTATCATCACTCAGTTCCCCACTATCAATATCCTGGGGGTTATAATTGATTAGAAACTCAACTCGACTCACCATATAAATGTAAGAGCAGATCAGAGGCTCGGAATACTGCGTGAGTAACTTACCTCCTGACTTCCTAAAACTTGTCAATCATCTAAAAGGCACAAGTCAGGAATGAGATGGATTTCTCCCACTTGCCTGAATGAGTGCTGACCCAACAAGACTCAAGAAGCTTGAAACCATCCAGAACAAAATAATCCATTTGATTGGCATCACATTCACACGCATTCACTCCCTCCACCACCGTTGCTCAGTAGCAGAAGTGTATACTATCTACAAGACACAATGCAGAAATTCTACAAAGATCCTCAGACAGCATTTTCCAATCCCACGAACACGTACATCTAGAATGACAAGGCCAGCATACTTATGGGAATGCCACCACCTATAAATTCCCTTCCAAACCAATCAACATCCTGATGTGGAAATATATCGCCGTTCCTTCACTGTTACTGGTAAAAAACCCTGGAATTCCCTCCTTAATCTCATTGTGGGTCAACACACAGCAAGTGGACTGCAGCGGTTCAAGAAGGCAGCTCAGCACCACTTTCTCAGGGAGGCAACGAGGGATGGACAAGAAATGCTGGGCCCACGCAGCGATGTCACATCCAAAAAAAGATTTAAAAAAAAAGTTCCAAATTGAGCTTCTCTATGGGACAGGTTATCTGATTTGAACATGAACAGGAAAGCAGTGTTTCTGATACAGAACATTGTAGACGTTTCTGTTATTAGAAGGATGTTCAGTGTTCGATAACTTATTGTCGCTGTGTGCTGTGATAAGTTGCATCTGTTTTGTTAAATTCAACAATACTGGTGTAACAGGATCACTACTTCGAAAATACCAAACTGAAAATGGTAATCAATTGAGAGACAGTGTATTCCCGCCACATGAGACTCACACATAGCTGTTTGTATTCAACGCTTAATGGAATACTGGCCGACACTGAATCCTCCCATTGTTCATATCACAGAGGTTACCATTGAACAGAACGTGAATTCAAATCAACATACAAATACAAGGGTTACAAGAGCTGCTCAGAGACAAACAATTCTGCACTGAAAAAATAGACCACATGACCATAACAGCATGAGACATTGCTATAGATTGAGCCCATTCAGCCCATTCCTTCGCTGTGAAACTGTGTCATTTTATCATAGTCTCTATGACGAGTGGACTTATCTTCTACACACTGACGGATTACTGCAAAGATTGATACAATCAGTTTCTATCAGATGCCTCGCCTCCCATTCTTCTAAATTCCATCGAGTACACACACGGCCGCTTATGACAAGCCACCATCGCCAGGATGGATCACCTCCAACACCAGTTGATCTTTTTCCCAGAGATATTTCCCAAAATAGCTCCCAACATTCCAAATGCCATTTGAACATTCCCCATTACATTCTCGGCGGTATGACTCCTCTCTTTAATTCTAGATCCCTTGAAATGAATGTGAACATTGCATTTGCTTTCCTAACTGCCAATTGAACCTGCACAGTAACCATAATAGTGGACGAGTGTTTCAAAATCCTTTTGTACTTCAGGTTTAATGGATCCTATTAGAACATAGTGTCTGCCTCTAGTCCGCCCACCAAAGTGCATAATCTCACACGTGCCCATGTTATATTCCATCAGCAACGTGTTTGCCCACTGTCCTAAACTGTCCAAGCTTTTCTGCAGTCTCCCTACTTCATTAATATCGCCTGCCCATCCAACCATCACTGTAACATCTCGAAACTGAGCAAAAATGCCGTCAGGTCTTTTGTTCAGGTGGTTCATGTAAATGACACTTCCTGACTCCCTAAGGACTGTGAGAAAGTGAGGACAGCAGATGCTGGAGATCAGAGCTGAAAAATGTGTTGCTGGAAAAGCGCAGCAGGTCAGGCAGCATCCAAGGAGCAGGAGAATCGATGTTTCGGGCATGATCCCTTCTTCAGGAATGAGGAAAGTATGCCCAGAAGGCTAAGATAAAAGGTAGGGAGGAGGGACTTGGGGGAGGGGCGTTGGAAATGTGATAGTTGGAAGGAGGTTAAGGTGAGTGTGATAGGCTGGAGAGGGGGTGGAGGCGGAGAGGTCAGGAAGAAGATTGCAGGTTAGGAAGGTGGTGCTGAGTTCGAGGTTTGGGACTGAGACAAGGTGGGGGAGGGGAAATGAGGAAGCTGGAGAAATCTGAATTCATCCCTTGTAGTTGAAGGATTCCGAGGCGGAAGACGAGGCGCTCTTCCTCCAGCCGTCGTGTTGCCATGGTCTGGCGATGGAGGAGGCCAAGGACCTGCATGTCCTTGGCGGAGTGGGTGGAGGGGTTGAAGTGTTGAGCCACGGGGTGGTTGGGTTGGTTGGTGCGGGTGTCCCAAAGGTGTGTTCTGAAATGTTCCACATGTAGGCAGCCTGTCTCCCCAATATAGAAGAGGCCACATCGGGTGCAGTGGATGCAGTAAATAATGTGTGGAGGTGCAGGTGAATTTGTGGCAAATATGGAAGGATCCTTTGGGGCCTTGGAGGGAAGTAAGGGGGGAGGTGTGGGCGCAAGGTTTACATTTCTTGCAGTTGCAGGGGAAGGTGCCGGGAGTGGATGTTGGGTTGGTGGGGGGTGTGGACCTGATGAGGGAATCGCGGAGAGAGTGGTCTTTTCAGAACATTGACAGGGGAGGAGAGGGGAATATATCCTTGATGGTGAGGTCTGTTTGGAGGTGGCCGAAATGACGACGGATGATACGACGTATCTGGAGGTTGGTGGGGTGGTAGGTGAGGACCAATGGGGTTCTGTTGTGTTGGCAATTGGAGGAGTGGGGTTCAAGCGCGGAGGAGCGGGATGTGGAGGAGATGCTGTGAAGAGCATCGTCGACCATGTCTGAGGGGAAATTGCAGTCTTTGCAGATGGAGGCCATCTGGGTTGTTCACTATCGGAACTGGTCCTCCTGGGAGCAGATGCGGTGGAGGCGAAGGAATTGGGAATATGGGATGATGTTTTTATAGGGGGCAGGGTGGGAGGAGGTGTAGTCTAGGTAGCTGTGGGAGTCGGTCGGTTTATATTAAATGTCCGGGTTGATTCGGTCACCCGAGATAGAAATTAAGAGCTCTAAGAAGGAGAGGGAGGAGTCTGAGAATTTACGTGGACCGCCTCAGAGTTCTCACTCCCCTTCCACCTATCGTATTTCCAACGCCCCTCCCCCAAGTCCCTCCTCCCTACCTTTTATCTTAGCCTGCTTAGCAGACTTTCCTCATTCCTGAAGAAGAGCCCATGCCCGAAACATCGATTCTCCTGCTCTTTGGATGCTGCCTGACCTGCTGCGCTTTTCCAGCAACACATTTTTCAGTTCTGTGTTTTCTCACGTACAAGGATGATAGTGGTTTTCTTGAAGCAGGCTGGGATGTCGGCTTCAGGACGGAGAGGTTGAAGTTGTTTGTAAATACCTGTCAGTTGGTTCTCACAGGATCGGAGTGCTCAGCCAGGAACACTCTCCAGGCCTGTCGCTTTCATTGACTTGACCTGCAGGAAAACTGATCATGTCTGCCACGGTGACATCAGGCACAGGTACATCCGAGGCTCATGTCCGAAACGTCAATTCTCCTGCTCCTTGGATGCTGCCTGACCTGCTGCGCTTTTCCAGCAACACATTTTTCATCTCTGATCTCCAGCATCTGCAGTCCTCACTTTCTCCCAGTGAGAAAATACCTGCAACATTCCTTAATGACTCCCCCACAGTGGCTCTGACCTCAATAAACATGAAGTGCTTTGAGACGCTGGTTATGACCCACATCACCTCCAGTCTCCCAGCCTGACCTGCTGTCCTATAATGTGCCGACTGATGTAATGGGTCCACAACGGATGCCATATACCTGCCCTGCCCTCATCCGTGGAACATCTGGACAACAAGGATGCATACACCAGACTCCTGGTCATGGACTACAGCTCCACCTTCAACATCATTATCCCCTCCAGACTTATCTCAAAACTCCGTGACCTTGATCATGGCTCCACCCTCTGCAACTGGATACCCTGGTTTCTGACACACAGACCACAATCTGTGAAGATAGGTATCTGCACATTCTCCACAATAAAACTCAACACTGGAACTACTGGAGGATGTGTTCTCAGCCCCCTATTGTACTCTCCGTGCACCCACAGCAGTGTTCTCATCCCCTACTGTACTCCCTGTATATCCACAGCTGTGTCCTCCGCCCCCTACTGTACTCCTTGTACACACATGTCTGTGCCCTCAGCCTCCTACTGTACTCCTGTACTCCCATGGTTGTGTCCTCGGCCCCCTACTGTTTTCCCTGTACACACGCGGCTGTGTTGTCAAATTCCAAACTACGCCAGCTACAAGTTCGCTGATGACATCACCAAATCAGGAGGGATATCAAACAACGATGAGTCAGAATACAGAAAGGCGATTGAGGGCTGAGTGGCATGGTGTAATGATAATAGCCTCCCTCTCAAATTCGGCAATAGTAAGGAACTGATCATTGAGTTCAGAAGAAAGGAGAGGAACACACCGTCATCTACATCAATGGTTGAGGCAGTGCAGAGCATCAACTCCCTCGGAGTGACGATAACTGACAACCTTCCCTCGTCTTCTTGCATAGGTGTGACAGTCAAGACGGTTCAATAACGCCTCTTCTTCCTCAGGAGGCTCAGGAAATTTAGCATGTACTACTTCGACAGATACACCATTGAGAGCATACTGTATGGGTGCCTCACGGCTTCATACAGCAACGCTCTGCCCAGGACCCGCAAGAAACTACAGAAGGTTGGGTGCACAGCGAATCTCCCAACCATCGCCTCTACGTACATGGCTCGTTGCCGCAGAAAGGCTGCCAAAATCTAGAACAAAGAACATAGAACAGTACAGCACAGAACAGGCCCTTCAGCCCACGATGTTGTGCCGACCACTGATCCTCATGTATGCACCCTCAAATTTCTGTGACCATATGCATGTCCAGCAGTCTCTTAAATGTCCCCAATGACCTTGCTTCCACAACTGCTGCTGGCAACGCATTCCGTGCTCTCACAACTCTCTGTGTAAAGAACCCGCCTCTGACATCCCCTCTATAGTTTCCTCCTACCAGCTTAAAACTATAACCCCTCGTGTTAACCATTTCTGCTCTGGGAAATAGTCTCTGGCTATCGACTCTATCTATGCCTCTCATTATCTTGTATAATCAGTCAGGTCCCATCTCCTCCTCCTTTTCTCCAATGAAAAAAGTCCAAGCTCAGTCAACCTCTCTTCATAAGATAAGCCCTCCAGTCCAGGCAGCAGCTTGGTAAACCTCCTCTGAACCCTCTCCAAAACACTAACATCTTTCCTAGAATAGGGCGACCAGAACTGGACGCAGAATTCCAAGTGCGGTCCAACCAGAGTTTTATAGAGCTGCAACAAGATCTCAGGACTCTTAAACTCAATCTTCCTGTTAATGAAAGCCAAAACACCATATGCTTTCTCAACAACCCTGTCCACTTGGGTGGCCATTTTAAGGGATCTATGTACCTGCACACCAAGATCCCTCTGTGCCTCCACACCGTCAAGAATCCTATCCTTAATCCTGTTCTCAGTTTTCAAATTCGACCTTCCAAAATGCATCACCTCGCATTTATCCAGGTTGAATTCCATTTGTCACCTCTCAGCCCATCTCTGCATCCTGTCAATGTCCCACTGCAGCCTGCAACAGCCCTCTATACTGTCAACGACACCTCCGACCTTTGTGTCATCTGCAAATTTGCTGACCCATCCTTCAATCCCCTCATCTAAGCCATGAAGAAAAATTACAAACAGTAGAGGCCCAAGTAGAAAGCCCTGTGGAATACCAATCACCACTGACTTCCAGGCAGAATATTTTCCTTCTACTACCACTCGCTGTCTTCTGTTCGCTACCTAATTCTGTATCCAGACAGCTAAGTTCCCCTGTATCCCATTCCTCCGGACCTTCTGAATGAGCCTACCATGGGGAACCTTATCAAATGCCTTGCTGAAGTCGATATACAGCACATCCACACCTCGACACTCATCAACGTTTCTAGTCATATGCTCAAAGAACTCGTTAAGTTTTTTGAGGCATGACATGCCCCTCACAAACCCGTGTTGACTGCATTTAATCAAGCCATGCTCTTCCAGATGGTCATAAATCCTAATCCTCAGAATCCTTTCTAACACCTTGCAGACGACAGATGTGAGACTTACAGGTTCATAATTGCCGGGGATTTCCCTATTTCCTATCTTGAAGAGAAGAATTATATTTGCCTCTTTCCAGTCTTCAGGTACGACTCCAGTGGAAAGCGAGGGTGCAAAGATCTTCGCAAGTGGCGAAGCAATTGCATTTCTCCTTTCCCAAAGCAGCCGAGGACGAATCTGGTCCAGGCCTGGCGACTTTTCAATCTTAATGTTTGACAAAATTTTGAGCACATCAGCTTCCTCTATCTCTATCCAATCCAGCATGCACACCTGCTCTTCAAAGGTTTCATTCACTACAAAGTTCATTTCTTTCGTAAAGACAGAAGCAAAAAACACATTTCGGGCTTCCCCTCCCTCCTCAGACTTCTCACAGAAGTTCCTTATGCTATCCCTGATCGGCGCTGCTCTTTCTTTGACCATTCTCTTATTCCTCACAAAAGTGTAAAATGCCTTTGTGTTCTCCCTAATCAGTTCTGCCAAGCCTTTCTCGTGCCCCCTCCTGGCTCTCCTCAGACCGTTTTTGAACTCCTTCCTCGCCTGCCTGTAATCCTCTAGAGCTGAGCTTGACCCTAGCTTCCTCCACCTTACGTAAGCTACCTTCTTCCTTTTGACGAGAAGCTTCACCGCTATCGCAGATTACTGAGGGAAGGGAAACAGGAAATAGCTGGGGCATTAATAGATATCTTTGTAGCATCCTTGAACACAAATTAGGTCCCAGAGGAATGGAAAGTTGTTGCTTAAGAAGGGTAGCATGAATAATCCAGTTAATTATAGACCAGTGAGCCTGTCATCAGAGGTAGGGGAGCTGATAGAGAAGATACTGAGGGATAGGGTCTTTTCTCATTTGGATGAAAATGGTCTTATCAGTGATAGACAAGATGGTTATGTGCAGGGAAGGTAATGACTTACCAATTTAATAGAATTCTTTGAGGAAGCGACAAAGTTGATTGATGAGGGAAGGACTGTAGATGTCATATACATGGACTTCTGGAAGGCGTTTGGTCAGTTTTTCCATGGTCGGGTGATGGAGAAAGTGAAGTCACATGGTGTCCAGGGTGTGCTAGCTACATGGATAAAGAACTGCCTGGAAAACAGGGTACAGAGTGTAGTAGAGGAAGGCAGATTCTCAAAATGGAGAACTGTGACCAGTTGTGCGCCATTTGAGATGTTTCCAGAAAGATACATGATTGTGCAGGGTGCAAAGGGATACAGACTCTCAGAAAAATGCCGACTGATTTAGATAGAGGATCTGGATCAGCGCAGGATTTGACCGACAAATGGCCTGTTGAACTGCAATGTTCTTAGTTCTAACAATACCAAAGACCCATCACATGCCTGTACAGATCTCCCACAACCTCTTCCATCAGGCTAAAAGATACAGAAGCTTGAAAATACAGATCAGCTGGTTCAGTAACGGCTTCTTCCTTGCTGTTATTAGACTGATGAATGGACTCTAATCTCAGATAATGCTGATCTTGTTCAGGTTGATCTCACCTAGCGCATGCTCTGTGCAGCGTAACCTATATGCCTCTCAGACATGTTTTACAGCAATCGTTCAGTACATCCTTGCTTACTTTGATCTGCCTGGACATCTTGGTACATGTCGAAATAAGTCCTCACCTCCACCCTCGCAGCTCCTTCTAGTGCTCGCTCCCAGGTCTCTCTGGTCCTCACCCCTAGCTTCTCCCATACCCCCCAGCTCCCTGTGACCCCATCCCCAGCTCTCTGTTTCCTTTGTCTCTCACTGTGTCACTCACACTGTCTATTTCCCTTTGTTTTCTTTTTCCCTGCCTTCTGTTTCTTTCGCTGAACCTACTATCTTCCCTGTTCCCTGTCCATGTGACTGTTTGTTTCCTTGTTTTGTTTCCTTTCTCTCTTCGACTGACTGTCCATCTGTTTCCCTCGCTGTGTTCTCTTTCTCCTTCCCTTCGTATCTGTCTATTTCTCCCTCGTTGTGATGGTGATGGCTTCTCTATTCGTTTGAAGCGGGTGATAGCTCATTGGTTCGATGCTGGCAATGCAATAAACTCAACTGGGTTTTGGTATCAAAGACTTAATTTAAAATTATCCCTTAAGCTTCAATTGTTCACAAAACAGCAGCCAGAACATGTGTTTCCATTTAACAGCAATTATTATATCTACCTATTTTGGAACAACCCATCTCCCAATGTTCCTTACACTGGCAACTGGAAACATTCTATTCGGGTGCATAATGGTCTGACATGGAAACTGGTCTGCCCAGGACCATAAATAAAAACTACAGACGGTTGTGTGCACAATCCAGACCATCACGGAAGACCACCTTCCATCATTTATACTTGTCATTGTCGCAGAAAGGCTGGCAACATCAAAGATCTCTCCCAAAACAATAATGATCTCCTACAACCTCTTCCAACAGGGAGGAGACACAGAGGTTTGAAAACATGGACGATGTATGCTCAGGGACACTTCCTTTCCTACCATTATTAGACTGACAAATTGATATCTCTCACTTTTCCAATAATATTAATCTTGCTAATGTCGAATTTGCTTTGCTCACCTCCTGTGAAACTGTAACCATGTTTGCCTCAGTGTGTGTAAGTACCCCACGATCACTGTTTTCTTGTTTACTATCATGTGCCTGCATTCTTCGCAAATCAAACCTTTCCATTGTACATTTGATTAAAATTAACCAAATCAAATCAGGTCAATCACGTGGACTGCAGTGGCTCAAGGTCTTCTCAAGGGCAACTGGGAAAATGAACTCATGCTGGCCCAGTCAGAGATACCCATATCCCGTTAACAAATATAAGAAGATGACCACACTTAGAGAATACTGACAGGGGGAATCAAATCGCTTAAAACATAACCTTAGACAAATACAGACTTCCCTCACTATCTGAAAGAAACCATTCGCAAGCTGATATGGTGTAAAGTGCAGTTGCACCAATTTATATGGGAAAAAAAATCGCCTTTCTTCGTAAAAGTGAAAATCCTCTTTAGATTTCTTTTGGATAGCGAAACAAGGCCTAATGTAGGTCACTTGGGAAGGGAAGTGGCGAAAAGCGAACTTTTGAAAAGCGGGAAATACCTATATGTACATGTGCATGATATTCAGGAAGATGGGAATGGCAAAAAATAAATGAGGTGAATCTCATATTTTCTTTCCAGCCGAGCTGATCATCATTCTCTTTGTTTCCTCTTTTTCTTCTATATCCCTCTTTCTCTATTGATTCCTCCTTCCCTTCAAAGCACACATCCCTGTCAACGGTATTAAACACACACTTTTCCAAGTGCTTTCAGTTCAGGAAAGTTCCCCAGCACTTTTTGTTCGTTTCTTTGCATTGCCTTGTATAATTTCAGATTTTCAGCGTCTTCCATTATTTGATTTCACCTTCAATTTTGTTCTTTCGTGGGATGTTGGCATCTCTGCCAGGGGCAGCATTTGGTGACCATCACTAATTGCCCTGATTCTCAGGCCATTCCACAAGCCAATATAAAGTTAAACACATTGTTATGGATCTGAAGTCTCACTTCACCCAGACCAGGTAATGACATTAGATTACCTTACTGATCAGTGAAACAGGAATGTTTTCAGACAAAATGTTGATTTTACGTTTGTTTTTGTGAAATTCACTTTTATTCCAATTCTTATCAGTTTTATAGAAGTGCTGTCATCAGCTGTGATGGAATTGAAACAAATCACTTGAAACAATAT
Organism: Chiloscyllium punctatum; assembly: GCF_047496795.1. NCBI lineage: Eukaryota > Metazoa > Chordata > Chondrichthyes > Orectolobiformes > Hemiscylliidae > Chiloscyllium > Chiloscyllium punctatum. The sequence goes on from NC_092772.1 coordinate 3,695,668, forward strand.
CTTTCGTTTAATTAGCATTGCTTCTGAATTACATCCAGCGACATTCCTACGTTCATATATTGCCTTAATCATGAAGTAACGTCCAAGACAAGAACAATTTTATGATTGAAATGATTGTAATCGGAAAAGTGGTCAGAAGAGAGCTTGAAACATTAAGTCTGAATTTTACCAACGTGCAGCCAATGGTTTGTTCAGCAACAGCACTGACGCAGAGATGAAGATTGGGGAGCTTAGGAGCTTGGAGTGGACAGGTTTGGTGACAGAGAGTACAGAAGACATAAATCAGTTCAGGGCAAAAAGGGATCCCGAGGTTGTGCACAATTTTGTTCTCAGATGTTGGTGAGGGAGTGGTCTGCAATTCATGGGTAATGAATGGAGACTGCAATTGAAACTGAAGACAAGAGTTTCTTTCTCTGACAAATATAGATAACAGAAATTGCAACGAAGTTCAAACTTGTTTATGAGATTAATGAATGGACAGAGGTAGAGAATACCGACAAGAGGTTAGTAATAGGTTAGTAGCACACCTTTCACCCCGCGCAGAATAACAATCAGCACTGCTGATATCCGATAGGGTAGAAATTCCCAACAGGGGGAAATCTTGAAAAGATTCAAGGAAAACCTCCTCTCCATTGTTGTAATGTTCCAGTCCGTTATTCTCAGATTCAGCTCTGTCCTCTCTGTGTCTAGGCAGCTGTTGATCTCTGTTACTGTTGAAATTGATGCATCTGCTACTACACTGGGATAGCACAGTGAATGAAGTCCCTCAACCAATAGGAGAGGGAAACCCTCCAGTGACACAGTTACATTGCATGGAGACTGACATTAATCATAGTCACTGAGCAACCAGTCCCAGCTTTCAATACAGCACATTCAGTTCACAATATAACTGGACTGGACTACATGTTGACATTGCTGGCGATTGGTCAAATCTCCCATCACCAATTGCTCTAGTGAAGTCAGTTGTGAGGGAGAATGTCTTTTGTCTTTTGTCCGTTTACTATGCTCTTACCATCTCTCCCCAAATCCCTCCATCCACCAAAAGAAACACAATCAGGATGTTGTTACTGTGCTGATCTCTCCTCCACGGGAACAACCGTCAGCCAACACACTGTCACTGGGCACAGTCGCCCTGAACATAGACAGGAAGTGTGGACTTCTCTGAATGTTACTCTCACTGCTCTAATAAGGCAACTAGGGAATATGCTTCAGTAATTTATTTATGCAAATTGACAAACTTCTAAATGCAGTTTTATTTGCTGTAAAACTGTACTTTTTTGCGCATTTTGGCCTCAGTCCAAACCAAAAGTGGTAATTACAATGCACTTATTCATTAAGACTTATGAATTAATGAGTCAGGTTCGAATGAACATGTCATTCGCTGGGAGATAGGACAGAATGGGATAGTGGCTGTGGAGACTGCTTGGGGGGTGGGGGGGTGGGGGGGTACAATGATATTCCCCAGTCATCATCCCTCTTTCTGACCGACAGAATTAAATCTAATGCATAACAAGGAAACAGCAACATTTGAGAGATGCAATGCTGAATGACAATATGAACTGAACAGGATCATTTTAAATGTGATAAAGTGAACTATATTTAATGTGCACACCACTTAATCATTGGGAATACAGTTCGATTAGGATCACTGGACCAGAAACATTAACTTTGATTTCTCTTCACAGATACCGCCAGACCTGCTCAGTTTGCCCTCTAACTTCTGCTTTTTTTTTGTTTGAGCTTGATCATATGTTCATATATGGCAGGATACTTAAAATTAAAAGCACACACTAATAACAAAAATGTGGAGGGCTATGGGGACAGTGCGGGAGACTAACAGTAGAGATATAGTCTTTCCAAACTGGAAGAGACAATGGGCTGAGTTACCACCACTTTTGCTGTAAATAATTCTGTGATATGTAATCAAAGCCTTTGGAGAGGGGGTAGACAAGCTAGTTCAACGAAAGACACGCCGTGCTCCACCATCAATAATTTATTCCTGTCATCTCATGAAATTTCAGCTAAAAATGCCTCTAAAATGTCTTTTCAAACAAATTGGAGTTCCTGAGATTTACAGGATATTCAAAAAAGTATTTTTGTTTCTTTGAATCTTAAAGAAGCAACAGATTTCGGCCGTAACACAGGTGTCACAGACACACCAACTATAACAGGAACAGGAAAGGACTACATTGTCCACATATAACCAAATTCAGCATGTAGCCCTGTCAAAAAGCATGAAATATAGTGATACAGAAACATGAAAAACAAATAAAAAATGGTGAAGAAGTGCCACAGATGAGGAAGTATCTGCAGAGATAAACAAAGTTAACATATCGAATATGATGTAACCCTGTTCTGAAAAAGTCATATTGGAATCAAAGGTTAATTCTGCGTATCTCTGCTCAGAGGGTGCCAGACCTGCTGAGCTACCCTCTATCGTTTTTTTCTTTTCTTTCTGAACTGTCACAAATTGACTGATCTGAATGATATAAGCAAAGCTGCTATCTGAGTTGAATCTCGAGTAAGTTGTAACCAAAAGAGAAAATGCTGGAAAATCTCAGCAGGTCTGGCAGCATCTGTAAGGAGAGAAAAGAGCTGACGTTTCGAGTCTAACTGCCTCTGTGCAGAGAAATCAGAATTAAAGTTTCTAGGTTAGTGGCCCTTCCTCAGAAAGGATGGTAGCCCTGAAAATGTTTATTTATATACATAAGAGGCTGAATAGCTGTTAGTGGAGACTGTTAGTAGCTAACAATAAGGGGTGAGTACTAGGCCTGGTGTATGGGTAGGGGGCATTGAGGAGTTCAGTCCCTAAAATTATTGAATATTATTTTGTCTGAAGGGCTGCATGGTCCACCCGCGGAAAATGAGGTGTTGTTCTTCAAGCTTGCGTTGAAATGCCCTGGAACACTGCAGCAAGTCTGACTCAGAGATATTGGCCAGGGAGCAGGATGGGGTATTAAACTGGCAGGCAACTGGAAACTCAGGGTCTTTTGCACAGGTCCAGTTTGGATATACTGTGAAGTGTTCACCCAGTCTAACTTTAGTTTCCCCAATGTAGAACGGTGGCACAGTGGTTAGCACTGCTGCCTCACAGCGCCAGAGACCTGGGCTCAATTCCCACCTCAGGCGACTGACTGTGTGGAGTTTGCACATTCTCCCCGTGTCTGCGTGGGTTTTCTCCGGGTGTTCCGGTTTCCTCCCACAGTCCAAAGATGTGCAGGTCAGGTGAATTGGCCATGCTAAATTGCCGTAGTGTTAGGTAAGGGGTAAATGTAGGGGTATGGGTGGGTTGCACTTCGGCGGGTCGGTGTAGACTTGTTGGGCCGAAGGGCCTGATTCCACAATGTAAGTAATCTAGAGCAGACCACAACGTGAGCAGCGAATGTGGGAAATGTTGATAGGATGCTGCTTCAGGTGGGAGGTATGTTTGGCCCTTGGTTAGCGAGGAGGGAGGAGGTAAATGGGAAAGTGTGACACCTCCGGCAGGGGAAAGTGACGTGGACCTGTGTTGGGAGGGGGGGGGTGTGGAGGTGGGGCGATGTGTTGGCAGTGAATAACGAATGGACTAGGGTGTCGCGGAGGAAATGGTCAGAAGGCAGAAAACGGAGAGTAGACAAATATGTGTCTGGTGGTGGCATCTCGCTGGAGGTGGAGGAAATGCAGACTGATGATCTTCTGCATGTGAATGCTTGTGGGATGGTAGGTAAGGACAAGGAGAACTCTAACACTGTTGCATGAGGGAGGAGAGAGGGTGAAGATAGAAGTGCAGGAGGTGGGTCAGAACTGGTTGAAGGCCCTGGCGAGAACAGTGCTGGGGAATTCTCGGTTGAGGAAGAAGGTGGACATTTCAGAGGCCACATTTTTGAACTTGACATCATCAGAAGCAATGCGGTGGAGACGGAGGAACTGGGGAATGGAACGGAGCATTTGCAGGAAACAGGGTGTGAGGGTGTATACTCCAAGTAGCTGTCGGAGTCGCTGGCTTAATACTGGATATCAGTGACCCGTCTATCCCCAAAAATAGAAGCAGAGATGTCGAGGAAAGAAAGGGAGGAGTCAGAGATAGACCTTGTGAAAGTGAGGGATTTGTGCAAATTGGAAACGATGACCTTTTCCAATTCTGGACAAGAGAGAGGAGCAGCAGCTATGATATCATCTACGTATCGGAGAAGCAGTTATGGATGGGGACTGGAAAGAACTAGAACAAGGAATGGTCTACGTACCCCATGAAGGAACAGGTATAACTTTAGCCCACGGGTGTATCCATGCACCCCCTCTGTGTGGCAGGAGCAGGCTGAAGCAATGGGTCTGCCCAGGCAGTTCTGTTTGTGGATTTTCAGGAGGACATAAAAGCGAGCTCTGCTATCAGAGGACCATCAGCTTCAGGACTGTTACGTAGGGGCGAGTGGGTGGGAATCTCCAGTTGAACTGTTGTCAGATTTAGTTAATAACATGGCCTGATGTGCCATGGCAGGGTTATGGAGCTGCAGGTGATATGTGGAGGTATCTTAGAGCTGGCACTCAGCCTCTGAAATGGAGAGATGAGTCCACCAGACTACAGCAGCAGCACCCTTATCGGCACAGGCTGAATAACACAGTCAGGGTTGGATCCATGCGTACAGCGTACAGTCTGCTTAGAGGGTGATAGGTTGGATAGGGTGACAGGAATGCAGAGAAATTAAAACAACCAGTATCACATTGAAAGTTCTCAAAGAACAGATTGAATAAATGCCAGAGGAATGGGTCTAGGTGGAGGGAGAGTGTGGGAGCTGGGGGAAGGGTCTGTGGGATGGGGAATGGACTCGTGCCCAAAGAAATGGATACTGAGGAGAAGACGGTGGAAGAGGAGTTCAACATTATGTCGTTCCTGAAATTCATTAAAGGGGGTGCAGAGGGATAACGCTGAGACCTTTGCAGAGTACAGAACATTCGGCATTACAGCGTGGCAGTTTAGGAGGAATGGTGAATACACGACAGGAGGTGGCCTTGGGGGAGGGGATGGGCTCAGAGCGCAGGGCATGGGTGGGGTGACAGGTTCCAGAAGCTCATCGGCATCTCTCAGTTATTCCACCTTGCAGTCCTCGTATAGCTGGCGAGCACAGCGAATGAGCTGGAGAATGATGTAAAATTGTGGAATGGTGCAGCCTTGAGTCAATTTGATGAGATGCTATTGGACAGAGAAAATATTGATCTCAGTGGCACTGACATCGCACGATCAGTCCACAGAAAGTAACTGATTGAAAATTAGCGTTATCTTATTGTAATGCTCTGATTTCATTGGGGTGCAAGTCAACCAACAAGATCTTACTTTTCTGAGACTTTAGACCAAACCGTGAAAACAAATGATGTTATTAATAAGACAAATCCATCCATGGTTTTCGAAGGCAGTAGCAAAGGCAGAGTTTATTTGTCATTCCCAATAGCTCTAGGAAAGGTGTCATTGTTCATTGAGGAAATTACCAGCACAGAATTTCCTCTGATTCCCGTTAACCACAGTTATCTAGGGTGAATGATGCTTCATGAGTCAAATATTACTTTGATGTGAGGCAAGTTACTCTAATCTCACCTCTAATGACATTGGAAAATCAGTTAAGTTGGTAAAGACCAAAATGATAGTACAGGGCTTATTTGATCTTTGTGGTCACTGTCCTCACAACGTTTAAGGAAAAACTGATGCATGGTCGTCTGATTCTGAGGAGAGGTTTGTCCTATTTATGATGAGGCTGTTTGGTTAAGCGTTGTCACACAGAGACAGAAATAAAGTTCCACTCTCTATAGGGAACAGAACCACCATGTTCACTGTGCATTGGACGGTGACAGACACACACTATTGTCTGTTCCTGTTGGACATTGATCATCTCAATCTCATCATTCACTGATGAACAATAGCAGCACAGAAGCCAGCAGTTCCCATCACCCCTGTTGGAAAGCAAACAGGGAAAGGAAGGGCCAGTGGAAGTGGGAGTAACTAGGGAAGTGGTCTAACTTACAGTGGGAGTGGGAGAAGAAAGATGTGAAGAGATATCATCAATGGAAGAGTATGTAGCTGCAGATGGAGCAGTGCAAGGGAAGGAGGAGTGTAAGAAAAGAGTAAAAAGGCCGAGGAAGAATGGCTAATGAAGTTTTAGTGACTGGGAAAAACTTGCTTTAGCAAATGTGAGTTTGGTTGAAAAATATCACTGTTCAGGAAAATTGGGATCTGGTTCCATTGAAAATTAAGATTTGATGTATTTTATTTTCTATACTTGATTCTTGTTCAGATTGCACATTCACTCTGTATTTTTGTATCTCCATCAATTGCGGGTTACATGTTTTTTCCCCCTAGTATGGTATCTCATTTTTGAATTTTTTAACAATATGTATTTGCTTCCAATTCAAGGTAGACATGAGAACATGATTTGATCTCCTGCAGTTTGCCCATAACATAGAATTTAATTGAATAGTTATCCTCATCACAATCACTGATTCAAGCATTGACTCAGTATCCATCCTGCAGATGAAAAACTTCTTCAGCTCTGACTATTGATAAAAGAACAGTGCCACACAAATGGCTAATGTTCCAGTGCAAGGTGCCAAACCCTAGTTCATCTTAAATTAGGTACACGCTTTATGAATAAGACATGCTGAGGGGCAGAGTGTAAAAGGTGAATTCAACTCTGTGTCGAAAATGCGATTAGCAGCTCCCTCATAATAGGTGTTAACTACATCACTTTGTAAATTACCCAAAATGAGAATAGCAAAAGACTGGAATTCTTAATTCCTCTTCTGTGAATAACATCGGGAGAACAGGAAGGAAATCAAGGTTTGTTTGTGATATTCATAAATGATGATGGTGAGAATGTGGAAGATGGATAACAAATGTTGGGGATGACACAAAGATTAGCTGGGTGGTTCATAATGAGGAGGAAAGGGTAAGGCTACAGGACGATATAAACAGATGATTTCTATATCCAGATTAATGGCCGATGAAGTTTAACACTGATAAATGTGAGATGATGCACATCTGAATTAACAAGACAAATGAGAACTCAAACTGTGAAGTGTGAGGGCGAAATTTGCTCCTTTTTTCATTGCAGCAGGGAAGATTGAGGAGGAAACCTGGTACAGGTGTACAAAAGCATAAGGGGAATGGAGAGGATGAACAGACAGCAGCTGTTTCCCTTACTCGAAGGGTCAAAAACAAAGGGATACATGCTTAAAGTGAAAGGCAGGGGATTGAGAGAGGATTTGTGAGTCAGTTTTGAACTGAGAGGGTGGCACAGACATAGAATATAAAATTTCTACAGTGTGGAAATAGGCTCTTTGGTGCACAAATCCACACTGACCCTCCAAAGAATAGCCCACACAAACACGTTCCTCCTATATTTACCCCTGACCTATACATCCCTGAACACAATGGGCAATTAAGCATGGCCAATTCACTTAACCTGCACATCTTTGGATTGTGGGAGGAAACCGGAGTACCTAGAGGAAACCACGCAGACACGGGGAGAATGCGCAAAATCCATACAGGCTGTCACCCGAGGCTGGAATCAATCCTGGGTCCCCGCGCTCTAAGGCAGGAGTTCTAACCACTGAGCCACCGTTCTGCCCCTGGTGACATCTTCACCCGTGCCTGGTCCGGGGTGCAGATATATGGAGTCTGGGACGCAGGTCAGGTTTCATCACCATAGGTAACTTGTATGGTGTGATTCTGGCTCTCAATGTCAACACGTCTGCTCTCTGGGCCAGGCTCTGACTGAAGATGAATTTCAAAACCTGGTTGCTCATCAGCCATTAGTATTTAACCTGGACAATATTTGTACCTACACTGAAACCAGTGATAGCCTGTTGGCGAGTTATCCCCCTGCCCAAGGAAGATTTCAACTTACTTGCTTTGAAATAATGTTTGACTGGCTGCCCTGAAGCAGGTTAGAAACTCTATGCACAGATTTTGGAACAGGCCACTCAGTCTCTCTGTAGCACAGGCAGCAGTGAGTTCCAATACCACTGTAAATGATTTCAGATAAATTGGAAGCAAGTTTCAGCGTAGCTCACTGCAAGATGTTGAGTTTACTGACCCCGAACAATAATCGGATATTTGCTATAGTTCATGAATTGGGCAACAATAAGATGAGGTAAAAACAATGATAGCAGATGCTGGAAACCAGATTCTGGAATAGTGCTGCTGGAAGAGCACAGCAGTTCAGGCAGCATCCAAGGAGCAGCAAAATCGACATTTCGGGCAAAAGCCCTTCATCAGGAATTAGGCAGTGAGCCTGAAGCGTGAGGACGGTGGGGGTGGGGAGAAAGTAGCATAGAGTACAATAGTTGAGTGGGGGAGGGGATGAAGGTGATAGGTCAGGGAGGAGAGGATGGAGTGGATAGGTGACAATCTATTGCAGTGCCTTGTGTCTCTAAAGCCGTAACTACTAAATGTCATCTTCACATTCTCCAGTATCAAAATAAAATTGTACATCTCTATGAATGGTCAGAGTTACTACATGGATCACACAGTAGCAGTTATGTGAAGTAACCAGCAGCAAACGGCAATCCACAAATCACATTAATAACTGAACTTGGCGGATTCTGTCTGGGCTAAGTAACCACACAGATTATACTGGCTTTCTGGTGACTGTAACAATACACACTACAACTGGAGGTTTTGGCCTTACACTCCTCCAAAGCTTCCTGATCTCACACACATCACTCCCGCACACATTCAACAATTTAAGGGGAATCCACAAGCTTGTGAAACTGGAAAGATAGAACAGTGCAGCATGTACAGGCCTTTTGGCCCTTGACGTTCTGTTGACTTTTTATCCTACTCTAAGATCATACTAACCTACATACCTTTCATTATACTATCATTCATGTGCCTATCCAATTAAATATCCCTAATATAGCTGAATTTACTACAACTGTTGGCTGTTCATTGCACACACCCACCACTCCCTGTGTAAAGAACCTACCTCTGACATCTCCCCTAAACCTTCCTCCAATTACCTTAAAATCATAACCCCTCGAGATAGCCATTTCCACCCTGGGAAAGAGTCTCTGGCTATCCACTCTATCTATGCCTCTCATCATCTTGTACACCACTGTAAAGTCACGTTCCATTCTTCTTCGTTCCAATGAGGAAAACACCCCAGCTCCCTCAAGTTTTCTTTGCAAGACATGTCCTCCAGTCCAGGCAGCATCTTGATTAATTTCCTCAGCACTCTCATCAAAGCTTCCACATCTTTCCTACAACGAGGCAACCAGAACTGATCACAATATTCTAAGTGTGGTCTCACGAGGGCTGCATATAGTTGGCGCATAATCTTCCAGCTCTTAAACTCAATCCCTCGGCTAATGAACACATCAAATACCTTCTTAACCACCTTGTGAACCTATGTAGAAACATTGTGGGAGCTACGCCGTGGCCCATATGATCCCCCGTTCCTCCACAATGTAAGAATCCTGCCTCTAACCCTGTATTCTGCATTCAACTTCGACCTTCCAAAATGAATCGTATCCCACTTTTCCATATTGAACACCATATGCCACTAAGCAGCTGGGTCCTGCATTCTGTCAATGTCCTGTTGCAAACTACAACAGCCCTCTACACTATCCACGATTCCACCAACCTGTGTTACATCATCAAACTTACGAACCTACCCTTCCAATTCGTTATCCAAGTCATTTATCAAAATCACAAGCAGCAGAGGTCCCAGAACCGATCCTTACGGAACACCACTGCTCACCTAGTTCCACACTGAATACTTCCCATTTACCACCACCCTCTGTCTTCTATGGGCTAGCCAATTCTCTATCCAGACGGATATGACTCCCTGTATGTCAGGGCTCCTTACTTTCTGAATGAAACTACCACGGGGAAGCTTATCAAACACCTTGTTAAAATCCATGCACTCTGCATTCACTGCTCTACCTTCTTCAGTGTGTTTAATCCCCATCCTCAAAGAATCCAATAAGAGTTGTGAGGTATGACCAGTCCCTCACAAAGTCATGCTGACTGTTTCTAATCAAACTATGATTTTTCAGAATCCTCTCCAATACTTTGCCCAACACTGATGTAAGACTGATTGGTCTGTCATTCTCAGGACAATCCCTGTTCCCTTGCCTGGACAAGGGACTAACATTCGCCTCCCTCCAATCAACCGACGCTACTCAAATGGAGAGTGAAGACGCAAAGAACATCGCAAAAATCACAGAAATCTCTTTCCTCTCTTCCTGTAGTAACTTAGGGTGTTTCCTGTCTGGATGAGGGATTTATCTATCCTTATGTTTGTACTTCAATCAGTCTGTATTTCACCTCAACTTGTTTACTCCCTGTCTAACCAACTGATTGACTGCTTTCCATTTCAGGGCTCTGTACAGTACTGCCTTCCTGAGCAAGTATGGTTCCAAATATCCTGTGTATTATGGAATGGAAAACATAGGAAGGCAGAAATGCCTTTCTCATGAAGGGGAGATGCCAAAACTTTGACTCTGCTGCTCCTCAGATGCTGCCTGAATAGTTGTGCTTTGCCAGCGCCACACTTTTCGACTCTGATTACCAGGATCTGCAGTCCTCACGTTGCCCATTACTGAGGGCTGTTCCCTCTGCACACTGAGCAGGGAACTAATCAGCAGAAACCCGTTGTAGTTAGAGTTGACTGTACAGTTCTGGAAAGCTGCATTTGATCAACACTTTTATTAAAAATGAAATTACAATTCAACAAATATTCATTCAGTCGCAGAGTTACAGTTTTGGTTCATGAATTTGGCAGCTTGATAACAAAAAGTGAATGACTGAAGAACTCCGAGATACAGAGTATTCCAGGTACTATATTCCAGGTTGGATGTTCTTTACCTTTATGCTGGGAATATAATCAGACAGACAGATATGACAAGGAAATGAGATGACATGTGGAAGTGTGTCATTTTTACCATTACAGAGATGAGTTTGAGGGAGGTCATGGCTGACAACTCAATATTCTGTGGTACCAGAACTATTGTCAGGACAGGAGATAGAGTAAAAGATGAGGTAGTGTTGTCTAATAAATTATGGAGTCAGTTACTGGCTTAAAAAGGAACGATATCTTGAAAGGATCATCTAATGAGGTTTGGTGGTTAAAGCTCATTGTCAAAACCATGACAGAAACACTGCTTGCGACACACTGTCGAACCCCAGATAAAGGAAAGTACGGGAGCAGGTATATAACCAAGTTATTGAGGTGTGTAAAAACAATAATAGGATCATTATATTCAGGCATTTCAATTCCAAACATTCATTATGGTAGTGATAACTCCTTAAGAGGAACAGGTGCTTTGAAATTTATTCCCGAGAGCTTCTTATATCAACATAGAGCAGTTACAACAATGGGCAGTGCAGCGCTGGGCCTCACTGTGGGGAACGAATCCAGTCAGGTGTTCCAGGCAGAAGTGGGAGTGCATTATAGGACCAGTGACTGTGATATCACACATTTTGACTTTGCTAAGGAAAAGACCCCAAAATGTTTGAATCATAAAAGCTTTTTGGATTGGGTAGACAGAGTTTATGAAAAAAAATGACATAATCCGAGCAAAGTGCAATTGCGTCTGGATGAAACGATAGCAGAACAAGTTGGGGCGGAGGTTGGGGATCATTTGATTAAAATCAAATTGATGACAGTGTCGGCCCAGCATGTTACACCGAAGATAAGATTTAGGAAAACAAGCCCAGAGAACATCAGATGTCGACACAAATCCCGAACAGGATGAAAAAGGAAAGAGAAGCTTAAAGCAGGTTCCAGGTGAGCGGGCCAATGAAGGTCCTAAAAGAATATAGAAAGTGGAGGGCTAAACTTAAAAAGGAGGGGTGATAAAACATTAGTGGGTAAGATTAGCAAGAATCCAAAGTCATATTTTGGTATATTAAGGTGAAGACGATAACATGGGAAAGAATGGGAGTGTTAGGGACTAAGGGGACAGCCTGTTTACGCAGCCAGAGAATATTTTAAATACATTCTACGAATCGGTCTTCAGTTTGGAGAAGCTGTTTCTGGATTCAGGGAGAGTGACCGTCTGACCCTTGAGCAAATTGATACAGGAGCTGAGGAAGAATTGGAAGTTTATGTAAGATAGATTGGGCAAATCACCAGATTAAAGACCACCAAGTCTCACATCAGTGAGAGGGAAACAATTGTATAACATTCGGAGGGCTGTTGAGGCTGGATCATTAAATACCTTCAAGGCTAAGAGAGACAGACTTTTATACAAGTGTTATCGGAAATTGCAGAAAAGTGGAATGGGGGATTAACAAAATAAAAATAACCTAATCGAAGAACAGCAGTCTCAGTTTGAGGATACACATATTGTTGTCCCTATGTCTAATGGTGTTCTTTTCCAATAGCCCTGTATTCACAAGAACATCACCTCTCTCGAGGGATTCAAGGAATTCATAAACCGATACTAATAGACAGAAAGCACGAGAGGGCTGCGACAACACAGAATGCCTGTTGGGGTGAGGATTTGCATGGACAAGTCACCACTACCAGAAGGAAGACCCATGCAAGACACCCTTCAAGGCCAAGCAGAGATCTGCACTGGGGAGCAGGTAGTCTGTGGCCAGTTGTCAAGGAGTGCTGAAGACCTAAACACTGCATCACTGTCGTGTCCCCTTCCTTCGCTGGCCAAAGCCATATATGGAGAGGTAGAGAGACATGCCGTTGTAGCAGAGTAAGCAGTAAGGCTTTGATACGAGAGGCGTCGGAAAGCTCCACCTCAGCAAAATGTACAGGGAAACTGAAATAAAGTCCTTTTAACTTTATTGTTATAGCCGTCGAGATGGCAGTTAGGGCAGTCACACGATCCTCTTGTTTGATGTGGGAGCTCACGGAGATTTTCACCGTCTCTGATGACTATACACTGTGGGATCATTTGATTAAAATCAAATTGATAACAGTGTCGGCCCAGCATGTTACACCGAAGATAAGATTTAGGAAAACAAGCCCAGAGAACCTCAGATGTCGACACAAATCCTGCACTGTGGACTGTGCACCCAGCTTCATCTCCTGGGAGACCGTGTTAGGGAGCTGGAGATAGGCTGCATGATGGCTCAGTGGTTAGCACTGCTGCCTCACAGCACAAGGGACCAGGAGTCAAATCCTGGCTCGGGCAACTGTCTGTGTGGAGTTTGCGCATGCTGCCCGTATCTGCATGGGCTTCCTCTGGGTAATGCGGTTTCCTCCCACAGTTCAAAGATGTGCAGGTTAGGTGATTTGGTCGTGCTAATTTGCCTGTAGTGTCGGGGAGTGGGTCTGGATGGGCTGCTCTTTGGAGGGTCGGTGCGGACTTGTTGGGCTGAAGATAATTTTGGATGCACTCAGGGTCATCCGAGATACTGAGGAATTCATAGATAAGTGCTTTGGTGTGGTGGCCACACCCAAGACACACCCCTAGTTATGTTTCTTTAGTGACTGTAATATTCCAGTCTAACGTTCATCGCTCTCAGTTCATTAGCTTTACTTGTCAGTCCTGTTGTATTTAAATAAACACAATTTAATCCAACAGGCGTTCCTTGATTCCGTCATATTCCAGGTAGAGAGTAGCTGTGCGACCACCAGGAATGGCAAAGGGAGTCCTCAGAGAGTACAGAAATAGCCTGTGGCTATTCCTTTCCATAACATGTAGACCATTTTGGATTGTTGGGGGCGATGTCCGTTCAGGTGAAAGCAGCAATAGTCAAGCTGGTGGTATTACCACTGGCTCAGGGGCACAGCGGGAAAGGGTAAAGGCAAACAGGACGTTAAAGATAGGAGGGTTGATTGTTAGTGGGACAGATCGGAGATTCTGTGGCCACAAACGGGAATCCAGGATGGTGGATTACCTCCCCGCTGCTCGGGTCCAGGATGTCTCCAAATGGCTGCTGAAAATTCTCAAGGTTTGGGTGAGCATCCAGAAATCATTATGCACGTTAGCACAAATGATACCCGTTGAAATAGGACCTAGGTTCTGGAGCGAGATTACAGAGAGCTCGGAGAAACATTTTTAAAAAAACCTTGACAGTGGTCATCTCCTTAGAGGGAGATTACCGTCCGAGACCTGCACTGGAAGGGACACCAATATCTTGGCTGTCAGTTATGCTCGTGTTCCGAGGGTTGGTTTAAACTAGATCGGCAGGGGGGAGGGTATCCTCAAGAGAGGGAGACAAGTGCGAGGCTGGATGGAGATAGAGTCATCAGAAATAGTAAATTTAGGCTCGAAAATGACAGAGAGAAATGCCTTTTGGATTAAATTGCACTATTTCAATACAGGTAAGGCCAATGAACTCAGGGCGTGGATAGGTAGGTGGGACTGGTATAGTCTTGCCATTACACAAACATGGCCAAGTGATGGATAGGACTGACAGCTTAATGTGCCAGGGTACAGTTTCTTTAGGTGAGACAGAAATGTTGGAAGGAGGGGTGGAGAATTGCATTTCTGATTAAGGGGAGTACCACAGCAGTAATCAGAAATAAAATAACTGATGAATCACCCAGTGAGGCTTTGTAGGTGGAGTTAAGAAATAGGAAGGTGTTCGTGAGGTGATTAGGGATGTGCTATAGGCCCCCAAATAGTCAACAGGAATGAGAGTAATAAATATGCAGGGAGAGAGGGGAAACCTGCAAGAGCAATAGGGTTTTCAAAATAGGGGCTTTTATTTTTTCGAATACAGACTGGAACGGCCAGAGCGTTAAGGGATTTGATGAGATAGAATCTGATAAAAGCTTCAGGAAAGTTTCTTCAAGCAATATACAGAGAGCTCTACTCGGGAAGGGACAAAACACGAAATTTCCTTAGGAAATAGGGCAGGACAGGTGACTGAGTTAACAGTGGGGGAGCAATTTTTGACCATTAACCGAAGTTCTATTAATGTTCAAATAGCTATGGAGAGGGATAAAACTGGTCCACAGTTTCATGTTCGAACTTGGGGCGTGGCTCAGGTCCAGGCAGCTGGGATCAAAGGAATTCCTGGAGGTATATAAGAGATAATGGAGTTTACTGCAGAAGGAAATCAGTAGGGTGAAAAGAGGGCAAGAAAGAGCCTTGGCTGAGAAGATTAGGATGAATCCAAAAAGGTACTTTAAATATATTTTTTAAAAATCAAAACAGGAAAGAAAATAGGACCCATCGAAGATCAATGTGGACAAGTATGTGTGGAACTATAAGTGATGGGTGAAGTCCTCAACGAATATTTCTCCTCTATGTTTACCGTGGAAAAAGACATGTTGACTTAAGAACTTGAGGAAGTTAGTGATGATATCTTGGAGCCAATCTATATCATAGTTGAGGAGATTTTAGACGTACTAGAATGTTTGAAAGTGGATAAATCTCATGGTCCTTACCCGATATATCCAAGAACACCTCAAGGGGCTCCAGACGAATTTGCGAGGACCCTGGCTTTTAATGTTTATCATCAGTAACCACAGGTAATGTCCCGGAAGACTGGAGGATAGCAAATGTTGTGCCCTTATTCAAGAAGAACTGAACAAAAAAAAAGCCTTGGAACTACAGATCAATAGGTTTAATATCCGTGGTAGGTAAGTTACTTGAGAAGGTTCTAAGGGATAAGATGTACATGGATTTAGAAAGACAGGCTTTGATTAGGAATAGTAAGTGAGGCTTTATGTGAGGAAGATTGTGCCTGACAATTCTCTTAAAGTAAGTGGATGATGTGACCAGGAAGATTGATTTCTGTGGGGCAGTAGATTTTAAAACATGTGGTGTTGGATAAGCACAGCGGGTCAGACATATTCGAGGGGCAGAAGAATCTATGTTTCGGACATAAGCCTTTAATCAGGAACATCCAAAACATCGATTCTCCTGTTCTTCTGATGCTGCCTGAACTGCCGTGATTTCCAGTGCCACACTTTTCGACACTGATCTCTAGCATCTGCTGTGCTCAATTTCTCCATTGGCAGTACATTCAGTCGATATGGATTTCAGTTACAGCAGAACAGAGTAAGGCTTTTTAGCCCCTGGAGCCTGATGTACAATTACAGGAGGAGACCAATAAGCCCCTCGGGCCTATAAAACTGTAACCAGATCATGCAGCACCAGTATCCAGTTGCACTGCGACAGGATCAATCTATTCAGCTAATTGAATCAGTAACACAGGAAATGGAAGAGGCCACAAAGTGACTGGACTATCAGGTATACTGGAATATAACCAGGCCACATAGCCCCTCAGACCTGCTCTTCCATTCAGTAAGTCAGGGTTGATTTGCACTCGGCCGCAATTTCTCTTTAATGCCCAATTCTTTGTAGCCCTCGACTCTCTGACGGGTCAAAACCCATTGACACCCACTCGCTCCCCCCAAACATTTCAGTGATGTAGCCTCCCCTAACTGTCTGGCCCCAACCATCACTACTCCCTGAGAGAAGGAAACACTCCCCACACATATACATTGACATGGATAGAAGATAAGAACACAGCATAAAGTGACTGGTCCTGATATCATGGTAGTATTTGATTGAGCAAGATGTCAAGGAGACTAAACAAAACTGAACTTGATGAGAATCAGTTGTAAACTCCCCGCTGGCTGAATCATTCAGAGCACAATGGGGCTGGTGGACATCAATCCTCCCAGTCCCTGGATATCTCTGTGGGCAATCCTCAGGGTAGCTTCTTTGGCACAAACATCATCAACTACTTCATCAATGTCTTTCCCTCTTTCATGCAATCAGAGGTGGGGATATTCTTTCAAGATTATACAATGTTCAGAACAATGGGTCACCTCCTAAGGTACTGAAGAATCAAATCTGGACAACATTCAAGCTTGTGCTGTGAATGTATAGGTAATATTAATCAAAAGCACTGCTGGACAATAAACATTTCCACGGTTAAAAGAAAGAGGAACACCTTCAGCAACTCTAACTAGTTTCACCATAACATAAGAAAACCATTCAGCCCATCAGATCTATTGGATAACAAGAGGCGCAATGCATTCACTCACTCCTGCCTATTACGCAAGAAGCCAATTTAAAATAAAAACAGGTGTTAGAATCTAAAATACACTCGCAGGAATCTGGAAGAACAGAATAAGCAAGGCAGCATCAAGACTTTGAGAAGTGAACGCCTTGGATATAACCCCTCGTCAGGACTGTGGATGGGAGTAGGGGGGTATATAGATAAAGTGCGGGTGAGGGAGGAGGAGGCAGAGTGGCGAGGTGTGGATAAGTGGACACAGATAAAGGAATCAGTGTGTTGTTGATCGAAGGGCTGAATCCAGTTGGTAGCTGGACAAAGGTTGCTCAGAGGAATGGAATGGAGGGGAGGGCTTGGGAAGGGAGTCGAGGGACTGGAAGGGAGGTTATTAGAAATTGAAGAATTCAATGTTGAGTCCCTGGGGTGCAGGCTGCAAAGGTGACAGATGAGATCTTGTTCCTCCAGATTTTGGTTTGGTTCATTGTGGCAATGGAGGATGCCGAGGATGGCCATGTTGGAAAGGGATTGGGAAAGAGAATTGAAATAGAAAGTGACTGGGAGGTCTTCCATTCCACCTAACGACCCTACCTTTCAGTTCCCAACCTGATTCATCCCTCCCATCGCCCAACCAGGTTGCACCAACCACTTGTGTACACATAGCCGTAACTGACCATCCCCTGATCTCCCCACACCAACCACTCCCATCCCTCTTTATCTGCAGCTCCCCCTACCCCCCAACCCAGTTCTGAAGAACGGTTATACCTGAAATGTTGACTTTCCCAGCTCGTGATGGTGCCTGGCTTGCTGTGTTCTTCCAGCCTTCTGTTTGTCTCCTATAACTCAGGAAGATAGTGTCTGGTCAGCACAACGTGCTGGTAGGCAGGAACCACGGGTTGCCCACTGAAGTCCTTGAACCTCTTCCCTTGGGCCAGGAGGAAGACATTCAGTCCCTCGAGACACTGACACATGAACAGAAGAGGCCATTCAGCCCCTCCAAATTGTTAGACTGAAATAGGACAATGTCATTGTTGCTGCAACACGACAAAACCAATGAGGCACAGACTGCACAGACAGACTGCTCCATGTTGTTCCTCCTGGCTCCATTGCTCATGGTACGCACGTGCTATGTGAACGTGGTTTGCTGATCATGAGGAGGGAAAGTGAATGGTTTGTGCCAAGTTCCAAGGAGGCATTTTCCATCTCCGAGATGTTATGGACTAGGTTAGACACTTTTAAGCAGGCGGCGCAGAGCATACCTTTGCAATTTGTTTCGATAAGTGTACAATGAGAATTACCGGAGGTAATTTAGCTAGGTTGACTACTAGATTTTGAAACAGACAAAACTTTATTCATAAAATTACACAATGAAACACAAAGAACAGAATAAAAAATCACGACAGAATTCAACCTATTTAGCTAGACTTAATTATGCTGTTCCGAATACACACAACTGTCCCAATAAGCAAACACCCAATAATACAAAAAACAGTATAAATGGAACACAAACATTGACGTTTGTGGAAACAAATTAAAGACAAAAATGCCAGACTGTTTAGATGGAGCTTGTTGAAGGTCAGAAAAGTTGAAGGTCAGAAAAGAGAGAGAGTTTCCACACAGCTCACAGTTGAACTTCCCAGTTCAAAACTCAACTGAAAACTGGTCAGCTCAGCTAGTTCAGCTAAAATAGCTCACCACTCTCCGTTGATTATACTGGTCACTTAGAAAGCATGGCCACTTTGGGCTGAAGACCCATCTGTTTCCATATAAACAAAAGACCTCTGAAAGTACTTTTCATCTCTGTCCCAAACCAGACTGACAGGAGCTTGGAGAAAGTGAGGAAGGGATTATGCCCGAAACGTCAATTCTCCTGTTCCTTGGATGCTGCCTGACCTGCTGCGCTTTTCCAGCAACACATTTTTCAGCTCTGATTGGAGCTTGGCCCCGTTTTATTGTTCCTCTTTAAAAAAAAACAAGGCCAGAGTCTCCTTGAGCCAAGGAACACCTTTTCGACAAAAAGGGACTTGCTTTGAATCGACTTAGTGCTATGAAAGCCGAAATTTTCTTTGCTCTCTCTGACAGAGGTCCTTGCCAGTAGCCTCTGAGCAAGTCCAACATAGAAATGTAAGTAGCTTCTCCCACTTTTTCTCCCACATCTCTCCCCACTTAAAAAAAACAACGCTAAAAGGTGGCTGCATTTTTAACCCTTCAAACCCAGTTAGTAGTCTCAAAACTGACAGCTATACTGTACTAATTGTAAACATTCAAACATGCACAAACCCATACAAAACACCTCCGTATCTCATTCTAGTCTCAGTAACTCATCAGCTTTCACGTTTTCGCGATCTGCCACATGCACAATTGTCAGATTGAATGGCTGCAACAACAAGCTCCATCTAAACAGTCTGGCATTTTTGTCTTTAATTTTTTTCCACAAATGTCAATGTGTTGTGATCAGTTTACATTATTGTCTCGGATGCAATGTTGGTAATATAAACACAGTTATAGTGTAATGCCAACACCAAGTTTAAAGTCTCTTTCTCCACCGTTGAACATTTCTGTTGATGAATGTTCGACTTCCCAGAAAAACACCCGATTGGTCTTTCTATTCCCTCAACGTCCTCTTGCAGGAACAACGGACTGACACCCACATCACTGGCAACGAAAGCCACCTTGAAAATCTTCGTGTAATCTAATGTAGCTAATATTGGGGCAGTGTCTAACACAGAGTTTAGGTTGGAAAATGCCTTTTGACAGTCCTCTGTCCACTGAGAGTTCTTGCCCTTGACAATTCGGTGAGTGGAGCAGCCACACTGCTTAAAGTTTGGCCCAAACTTTCAGTAAAATCCAGGCAAGCCCAGGAACCGTAGTATTACATATTTATTTTTGTCGACGGTGTGGAACGTTACCCAACTCCTTTCGTTTTTGTATCTCATGGGGCCATTGGTCCATGTCCAATAACGTGACCCAGGAACGTGACTTAGGCTTTCTCAAATTCACTTTTAGCTAGGTTTACCTGCAAGCCTGCCTTCTGAAGTCAATCAAACCAGTCCGATAAATGCTGTAAATGTTCCTTTCAAGAGTGACTAAAAACTACCATGTGACCAATGTACACCACATAGTTGGGCAATCCGAAATTAACCTTATTAAAGTCTCTGAAAGGTGGTTGGATCGTTTTACATATCAAATGCCACAACTTTGAACTGATGCAATCCATTTAGTGTTATGAAAGCCGAAATTGCCTTTGCTCTCTCTGACAGAGGTCCTTGCCAGTAGCCTCTGAGCAAGTCCAACTTAGAAACGTAAGTAGCTTCTCCCACTTTTTCGACAAAGTTCTCCAAACATGGAATTGGATATGCATCAGTCTTTGTAACGAAGTTGAGTTTGTGATAGTCCGTACCTGTCCACTGGGTAACATCTGGCTTTGGCGCCATGACTATACATGAGCCCCAAGCACAGAAACTCATTTTGATTATGCCATCTTGGAGCGTGTGCTCTATTTCCTTCTGAACCTGTGCCAACTCTAGAGGATAATGCCTTTAAGGATGTTATTTAATCAGAACAGCATCTCCTGTGTCTACATCATGCACAATATGTTCGTACTTCCCAGTTTATTTCCGTATATCTCTCCAAGATACCGTAATAACTCTTTCAGGTCACTATGCTTTTCTTGTGGAAGGTAACTCAATAATTTATCCCAATTTTAGGCAACTTTTTCATTATTCAATTTGATATTAGGAATGTCCAATTCAGAATCCTCTAAACGTGGGTCTTCCTTCTGTGCTGTAATCATTAATACCTTCTCCTCTTGCTTTCCTTCCCTATCGAAATACCTGTTGAGCATATTCACATGACACACTCCGTGAGATTTCTTCCTGTCTGGAGTCCGTATCAAGTAGTTCACCTCATTCAATTTCTTCCCAATTTGATATGGTACACTAAAACGTGCTTTTAAAGGCTGAACTGTTACTGGAAATAACACCAATACCTTATTCCCAATTGCAAAATTGCCAATTTGTGATTTCTGATCCACTTCCTGTTTCATTGTATGCTGCGATACTTTTAAATGCTGTCTACACAACTCCCCAGCTCTATTTAATCCTTCCATAAAATTTGACACATTGTCCAAATGAGTGGTCTCTGAATTCTGCCTTATCATTTTTTCCTTAACCAATGTTAACAGTCATTTTACTTCATGCTCAAAAATTAATTCAAATAGTCTGAATTTGGTCGATTCATTCTGTGCGTCTCTGATCACAAATAGTTCAAAAGTAATTTCCTTATCGCAATCATCTGGATTCTCCTGACCATAAACCCTCAACATGGTCTTCACTGTTTGATGCCATCTCGCTCATGTTCACTGTGATTCCGAATACTACGTAGCAGATTTGAATTGCTTTATTCCCAAGTTATCGATCACCTGCTTGAATAGTTCGGATGTGAGGTTTGATCTATCTGGATCTCTTGGTAATCCGTACCTACGTAAAAAATAAGTATTTTTTTCTTCAATTCTTTTAGCTGTGATGCTGCATAATGGGTCTGCCTCTGGAAATCTAGTTGACACATCCATTATTGTTAAGAAATACTTATTCCCACTTAGTCTTTGCGATAGGGAACCTACACAATCTATCAAGACTCTTGTGAAAGGTTCCTCAAATTTGGAATAGGTATTAAAGTTGCAGGTTTTATTACTGCGTATGTGACATGTTTGAGACATTTGGCAATATTCACTACATCTTTGTGAAGTCCAGGCCAGTGAAAATATCTTTGTATTTCGGCCTGAAATGTCCTCACCCCGAAATGATCTCCAAGTTGTAGCTCATGTGCCACTCGCAGCACTCCGTTTCTATACCCAACAGACAAAACAATTTGATGAATTTCTGTCCACGTCTGATCTGCTTCAATGTGTGCTGATCTCCATATCTGCATTAAAACATCATTTGTTCAGTCATAACACACAGGAATGCATTCATTCTCTTTCTTGCTAAATATCTTTTCATATAACTTCTGTAACTCCTCATCTTCCTGCTGTAATTCAATCAGCTTAGCAGAGCTAAAAATGTGTTCATGTTTTCCTACTCGCTCCGTCTGTTTTCCACTTATCTAATCAAAAAGAAACTTTCGGATAACTCTACGTCAGCTTCGTTATCTGTGCCTTTATCCTGCTTAAACCTGTGCTTCTGTGATCTTCTGGTGATGCAATCAGGGGAAATTCCTGGAGACATATTCTCCAGGTTTCGGTTGCCTGCATCTCCACTGGCTTTTCAACTAGAGTAGGCAGCACGCCTACCAGTGAAGCAGCTATATTATATGCAAGGACAAATTGCATTCCTGGAGCTGAAAGTTAGGGGTCTGGTACACCTACCACACATGCTCCAAACTTCTCTGGACACTCTAGCCTCACTTTACATAACTGAGCAGTTTTTTCCTCACTATGAATTCCTGTTACCAGCACATTTTCTGGAAATAGTCTCTCAAGAGTGCATAAAGCCTCACCCCTCAGCATTACAGACTGAAAAGATCCTGTGTCAATTAATATTGAAACCTTCTTACCAATTAATCCTGGCCTATGTGAATAAACTTTACCCTTTCATGTAAGTTTTGTTTGCAGATTTGGCACGTCCACTGATCATCTTGTATACTCTGAGGCAGTTGCCTTCTTTCCCTTATGCTTTTTGTTACGAGTCCAACAAAACTTCCAGGCTTGTTTGGTTATCCTACATCTGGTTTTCTCCCAGCCCATCAACACTGTGATTTTGTGTGACCCTCTTTTTTACAATGAAATCACGACAGGTTTTTAACTTCTTTGTCCCCCTCAAGGTTTTCTTTATTACTGTGGTAAATTATCCTTATGATCTACACTGTGATCTACCTTTCCCTTTGCACGTGAGGATATCTCTTTGCTCCAATTTCTGTCCCTCAGAGACCAGAACTGGTTCTGGAAGCCAAACCAAGTTTATGGACCAGTTCCTAATCATCAGCCATTTAAGTAGCTAACCTTGCTGCTTACACTCTCTGCTCTTCCACCTGAGTTTGCACTCCTTCAGGCAGTTAAATTTTGAATTCCTCCAAGTGCTAACCTCTTTAAGGGCATCATAGCTTTGCTTGAATTTTAAAGCTCTTATCCAACTATCGAAATTAGTCTGTTTGATCGTAACAAAGTCAGTGTAGGTTTCACCAGGATTCCTCATTAAATTCCTGAAATGTTGCCTATGCAGACAAAATGTTTTTTTAACCTCCTTATACTCCCCAGATACATCCTCTGATAGGGATGTGAATACCTCACCAGTTCTACCTACAAGTTTTGTTTGGATCAACAAAATCCACATAGCCTCTGGCCACTGCATTTGTTGAGCCAACTTTTCAAATGAGATGAAAAGGGCATCACATTCTTCTCATCAAATTGAGGCGATGCTTGAACATACTCAAACAAATTCTCACTAGGCTTCTGACTACCAGGGGCTTGTTCATCCTCACTCTCTTCCTTAGTAAGCACACCCTCAGCCGTTATCTCCATCCTTTTAAAGGGACTTTTCTTTTTAATTGTCAGTTTTTGTTCTTCAAAAGTTCTCTCTTTCTCTCTCCCCTATTGCTCTCTCTTTTGCCATTCTTTCTTTTTACTCTCTGTTCTGCTGCTTTCTTTTTTCCCCCTCTTCTGTATTTTATCGAAAGTCAAATGTTTCATTTTGGATATTAGTTTGATTGGGTTGAGAAAACTTAGAATAGTAATGGCTATTTCAGTCGCCAAGCGTTTTTTGGGTGTGCATGCAGTGACTTTGGAAATTTTACGAAAAATGAATAAGACCAAGTTGCAGGAATCAGCAGAGAAGCTGGAATTGGAACTGACTGCTTCTGTGAGGAAAGGAGAGATAATTACAGCGGTATCTCGTCAATTAAACTTGCTGGAGAAACCAACAGAATCAGAGATGGCAAGAATCCAGTTGCAAATGAAACATCTTGAACTAACGGTGAGAGTTAAGGAAAGGGCAGCCAAATTCCTTCACACTCTCCTCACGATACCATCACTGCAGGGATTAGTCTAGGTAAACTCCATTACACCGTCTCTCTGTAGCAAGGAGATCATTGAGTATAAATGAAAGGAAATACTGTCTCAAGTATACTCCACAACTGCAGGACGGTGTCTTCACTCTTATTCTTTAATCATTTTGTAATGAACGATACGACTCAGTTGTTGTGCTGATTACTTGCTGAGTCATAGAGTTATAGAGATGCACAGCATGGAAACAGATCCTTCGGTCGGACCTGTCCGTGCCTACCAGATATCTCAACCCAATGTAGTCCCACCTGCCAGTACCCGACTGCTCTGCATGAATTCTGTTAGTGCCTCATGATCAAGGACATCCAGCTCCTTTTCACCAAGAGCCCTTCCCATCATCTCGCCTTCTCATAAATACAAAATGAGAAGGATGGCATTTTTTGCCAATCATTTGTTTGCCTTATGAAGCAAAGTCACACCAACAACAACATCACTGTTTCCATTCGAGTTGATTGGTGATGCTGAGGAGGCGATGGGCGAGCTGAATTATTTCCGAATATTAATCCAGGGAATCAGGTAATGCCCTAGACACTGGATCCGAATCCCACAATGGCAAATGTTGGAAATTAAATTCAATAAAATATCAGGAATTAAGAATCAAATGAAACAATGAAACCATTGTCGATTGTCCTACCTTGCACCCCCATGCCCTTCAGGAAAGGAAATCTACCATCTTCAGCTGGTGGGGCTTACATGTAACTCCACAGTAATGTGGTTAACTCTCAGTTGCAGTTTGAAATAGCCAAGCCAGTCACTCAGTTATATCAGCCACTTCAAAGCCTCAAAGAAAAGAAACCGCATGGACCTCAGCACTGACTACTTACAGCCCACAGACTGCAGTGGGTCAGGAAGGCAGCTCACCAACACCTTCTCAAGGACAACGGGGAAAGGGAATTAAATACTGGGCCAGCATCCCATTACTGAATAAAGGAAGATGATCACACTCAGAGAAGAGAGAAAAACAGACATAAATAACTTTAAACAGGGATTTTGACATATACCTTAAATGGTCATGATTATCAATAATATGGGAACAGGTAAAACATAGGTAATGTTTAATTTCAGTTTTTATTTCCAGCACAGCTGACCATCAACAATCCATTTGTTTGTTTCTTTCTCTCTATCTCTCTCCTTTTCCATTTATTCAACTCAATCCTTCTCCCCTTCATAATAGATGTCGGTGTCACCAACATCAATCACACTATTTCCCAACTGTGTTCAGTTCTGATGTATGAATCGAATTGCCAATTCTATTTTTCTTTCGACACGAGGGCGCTGCCAAATCTGCTCAGTTTGTCTGGCACTTTCTCGTTCTTTATTTTTTCTGATCTGTTGCATCATTCTTTGCTTTATATAACCTTTAATTTTGTTATTATTTGGAATGTCTGTATTGCTGACAGGGGCAGCATTTGTTGACCTAACCAAATGTCATTTACTGCGAGGTCATTCTTTCAGGCAGTACAGAACCAAGCACATTGCTGTGGGTCTCACATCAATCTTAAGTCAGACCAGTGAGTAACACAAGATCTAATTACCAAAGGACATCACTGAAATGGATAAACGTAAATGCTGGAGATGTAATGGTTGTTATTAGTAAAACTTGCTTTTTTTCCCAATTCCTGTCTTGTGTATTTACTTTCTGACATCGTCTGTGGTAGGATGTGGAACAGTGTCTTTCTGTGTTATAACCTGTGCATCTGAATTACATTTCTTCGGACATTACTGCTCTGAGAGAGTGTTCCTGTCATTAAGTTATTTTAGAGACAAGAACAAAGATGTGATCGAAATATTTGCAACTCAAAGAGTACTCAGAAGAGAGGTGGAACCATAACATCTGTATTTTATCGAGGCCTAGATAATAGATAATGAAGCGTCAGCATTGAAGCCAAGATGGTGACTGGGCATATAATCGAGCTGGTAGTGGGTTGGTTTGGTGATGGACAGAATACCGAGACATAAATGAATTCAGGGATGATAGATACTTCGGTATTGTGAACAGTCTTGTTCTCAGATTATTTGCGAGGGCGGGGGTGTGGGTGGTTCTGAAATTTGTGGGTACTTAATGGAATTTGCATTTGAAACTAAAGACAATAGTTTTCGTCTTTGACAAATATAGATAACAGAAATAGCAAAGAAGTTCGCCATGATTGAAGAGATTGATAAATGGATAGAGATAAGAAACTTACCAGGAACACCAACAATTGCGAGGATAGGATAGTAACCCGCCTGGATAATCATCAGTTCACCCCATATCCGATATGGTAATGTTGACCAAGACGAGGAAAAGTAGGCAAAACCCGAGGATAAACTCCTGTCCATTGTTGCAGCATTTCAGTCTAATGTTCTCAGATTCTGATCCATTAATGGATCATTCCAGACTATTCTCAGATGTTTAAATCTCCTTTTTGTGTCTCTGCAGCTGTGTCCCTTTGAGCGTTGGAGTTGATGCATCTGTAGCTACAATGGCATAAACCATTGCAAGAGGCCCCTTACGAATAGGAGACGGAAAACATCCAGTGACACAACCAGGATCCATGGAGACTGGCATCAATCACAGTCACTGAACAAACAGCTTCATTTAAAGCCTTTCAGTACGGTTCCTTCAGTTCATAAAAACTACTGGACTGGATTGAATGTTGGCACCGCTGGCTATTGATCACATCTCCCATCACCCATTGCTCTCGTGAAGTTAGTAGTGAGGGAGAAAGATGCATGTTTTCTTATCGAGGCTAGATGATTCTGCTGCGTTGTCCGTTTTCAACACTGTAACTGGCTGAACCGCCCACCACCACAACCCTCAAAAACCATAATCTACATGCTGTTACCTTGCAGATCTCTCCTCCACTGGAACACGCATCCAACAATATATTTACAGTGGATATATTTGCACTCCAATACATAGGAAATGTGAATTTGCCTGGGCATTCCTTTAATTGATCTTGTAAGGCAATTTTGTATTTTCAACTCTCAATGTGCTTCAGCATTTTTAAAAATATAAACTCACAAACACCTTAACACACTTTATTAAGCACAAGTTTCTGAATTTCTCCACATGGTAGCATCATGCCAGGGTTTAGTCTGGACTGAATCGCTGATAAGATCATTCTTTACAAAGTTGATTCAACCTGTACACAATACACCTCACAGTCTCTCAACAAAACACTATTTTTGGGAAAAATACATTTACTCTGGTACTTTAGTCATTTTGCATGATGAGCCACATATCATTTACTTCCTGCTGCGTAATAATTGTGTTTGTGACTTATGACCAAGCACATCCAGGTCTGTTTCAACAACAGCACTTCACAACCTCTCACTATTTAA
The DNA here is from genome assembly GCF_047496795.1 of Chiloscyllium punctatum. Taxonomy (NCBI): domain Eukaryota; kingdom Metazoa; phylum Chordata; class Chondrichthyes; order Orectolobiformes; family Hemiscylliidae; genus Chiloscyllium; species Chiloscyllium punctatum. Next base: position 3,722,958 of record NC_092772.1, read on the forward strand.
TGAACATAAATGTGAATGATGATATTTGTTGTTCATATCTGAAATACTTTATATCTTGCGAAGAGCCATTGCCCAAACACTGATCCTTCTGATACACCAAAGCCTTCACTCCAGATAATTACATTACTCTCTTCATTCTCTCGATAATCCAACTTTTAATACATTCGGTGTATTCCACCCCGACCTACCATGGACTCTAACATTCCCCACTCATCTGTATTCAACCATGTCAAACATCTACTGAAAATTCAAATACTTCATTCCCACTGGTTCTCAATTGTCGATGCCACAACGGACAATCTCGACAAAATCCAGCAGGTTTATCAAAGATCAAGATCATTTCCCCTTCCTGAATCTCGATTGACTCTACTGAATCATGTCATTATTTTCCAAGTGTCTAGTTGTCACATTCCTCACAAAAGGTTCCAATGTTTTTCTCACAGCTTACATCAAGCTAACCATTGTTTAGTTTGCTGTTTGCACTCTCCGTCCTGTTTTAAATATTTAGGTTTACAATAGCTGCTTTCATGTCTGGAGGATACTTTCCAGAATCTAACCAGCTTAGAAGAATAATCAGTAATTCTTTCACTAGCACTGTTTTCATCTCCTCAATACTCTGGGATGTAGCTCATCAGATGCAGCAACATACCAACCTTAAATTCAATGAGATTTTGAAAGACGTACCTTTTATTAATTCTAATTTCCTGCTGTTCCTCATTTTTACCAGTCACTCTGTTCCCTTATATTTCTGGAAGTTTCTTTTAGTATCTTCCTCAGGGAGATGGACACAATATATTACTCTCAGCGGACAGATGGGTTCTGTCAGCCAGTGAATATATCGGAGGACTGCACTCCGGTGATGGTGGATATGTTACTCACTCCTGCCTGGAAAGTTCCAGAATTAATCCAGTTTAATTTATGGTGAGCATTAACACAGTCCTGTCACTGGTGTGAGGCTACACAGTATATTGAAGGAGGGGACACAGCTCCGTGAACACCTCAATTTTGAAACAAACTGGTTTCATACCTGACACTTGGTCCAGCTGAGAACATAGAACATAGAACATAGAACAAAGAACAATACAGCACAGAACAGGCCCTTCGGCCCACGATGTTGTGCCGAACTTCTATCCTAGATTAAGCACCCATCCATGTACCTATCCAAATGCCGCTTAAAGGTCGCCAATGATTCTGACTATACCACTCCCACGGGCAGCGCATTCCATGCCCCCACCACTCTCTGGGTAAAGAACCCACCCCTGACATCTCCCCTATACCTTCCACGCTTCACCTTAAATTTATGTCCCCTCATAACACTCTGTTGTACCCGGGGAAAAAGTTTCTGACTGTCTACTCTATCTATTCCTCTGATCATCTTATAAACCTCTATCAAGTCACCCCTCATCCTTCGCCGTTCCAACGAGAAAAGGCTGAGAACTCTCAACCTATCCTCGTACGACCTATTCTCCATTCCAGGCAACATCCTGGTAAATCTTCTCTGCACCCTCTCCAAAGCTTCCACATCTTTCCTAAAGTGAGGCGACCAGAACTGCACACAGTACTCCAACTGTGGCCTAACCAAAGTCCTGTACAGCTGCAACATCACTTCACGACTTTTGAATTCAATCCCTCTGCTAACGAACGATAATACTCCATAGGCCTTCTTACAAACTCTATCCACCTGAGTGGCAACTTTCAAAGATCTATGTACATAGACCCCAAGATCCCTCTGTTCCTCCACCTGACGAAGAACCCTACCATTAACCCTGTATTCCGCTTAGACAAATGTCCCGGGAATTCCCAGGAAAGATAATGTACTGTCCTGCACCTCCCTAGTTATAGAGCTTTTCTTCCGTGGAGCCTCATCTCCATTTGTTTACCATGGACCCAGACACTCTGTAAATGCAGTGTACAGAGTGGGGTCACCAGACCCAGCAGCTGACAATACAAACCCGAGATAAGCATCCACAGAAACTCCACTGATTTTCCAATGACAGGAACAAGTCAATTCCCCACATGGAACGTGCACGCGCTCAGTGTTGAAAACTATTTCCACTCCTGAGTTTCTCTTCCTAGATGAGAAAGCCGTTGCATCTCTGCATAGTCCCACAGTAAGAGGTTCTCTCTCCAAAGAAGCAGTTGACAATGTAGCATTAACTTCCTCTATATCTCAGCAATTATAAGGGCAGCACCAGTATTGCTAATGGATTCGATCATCGCACTCAGAGAAGAGAGATAAGGGAACCTAATTCACTTTAAACAGGGACATATCTAAACGGACGCGGCATTCAGGAATATGGGAAATGGAGTAATGTGAGAATAACTTGCCTTTTTTTTCCTTTCAGTTCATCATCAGCAATCCCTTTGCTTACTTTTCATTTCTTTTCCTCTCTTTTTCTGGCCATTTCACAATCTATTCAATTTAAACCTAGCCCCCACCTCTCTCTCCAACACAAACATCCATGATACCAGGATAAATGATATTATTTCCCAGTTTGCTTTCAGTTGTGAAGCAGGGTCAAAACATTACCTGCATTTCTCCTGACAGAGGCTGCCATACCTGCGAGATTCTCTAACACTTTCAGACTCTGGAGAATTTTATTTTCGATCTTTAGAACCCACCATTCTTTGATTTATTTCACCTTTAATGTTGTTTCACGTGATGCCAGCAACCCCGGCAAGGGCAGCATTTGTTGTCCATCACTAATTGTCCTTGACCACGCGGCCATTTGTCAAGACAAAATGGAGCCAACAATGTTGCTGTTAGTCTGAAGTCACACTGAGCTCAGATTGGGTAATAATGTTAAGTTTCTTTAACAAAGACTATCAGCAAAATAATAAAAATAAATCTTAACGGCTTCTGGTTTCCATGAGTGAAATTATTCCAATTTTTGTCATTCGAATTTAAGCTCTGACATCCGCTGTGGTAGGATGTTAAACACTGCCTTGGAGTCACAGCCCATACCTCTGAATTACCCGTCTAGTGACATGATCACTCTGATACAGAGTCCTTATTGCCTAGTCCGTATTCCCTAGTTCCTGCCAGAGAGAGATGGCGGAGAAATCAGTTTAACTACCAACAATAAAAAAGATTTTGGGGGGAAAAGTGAAAGGGAGATTGAGAGACAAATTCATGTAAGATCACAGGTTTCAGAATGCTGAAATGAAGGCATTTTAACAGCATCCTACAACATGAGCCAGTATTCCCAGGATGATAGGTGAAGGGGATATTGGCGTCAATAAAGATGAGGGAGAGTTTTAGATGAACATTTGTTCTGCAACTTTGTAACTGGGTGTGGGGTCAGCAGAGTCTTCGACTCATTGGGCTGAATCTAATAATAGTTTGTCTCAGTGACATTTTTATTGAGTGTGACAAAGGGATTATCTGTACGAGACTGAACTAGTTTCATGGCGCTATCTTATCGAACTCACCACATTAACTACCCACTCAATCTCATCGCCTTCCTCGCATTCAATGCCACCCCAATTCTCCAACCCAACATGGCTGGAGGGACTCACCATCGCACTGATGCCCCTGGCTATTCTATGATCACTGACACTGGTGCCATCTTTAAAAGGCCAATGGGCACACTGTTGTACTTCCTCAGTTTGAAGCCACCCTGCACAGTTGACCCCGAGCATGGCAGGTTAGGGGAGCTAACACCACGGTTTTTCATCAGAGGCACAGAGGTTCTAGTGGATGGGCTAGTATGGGGGGTCCATTCTCTTCTCAGAGGAGGCCTCACCACCAGCCCCACCGAGCATGGTCTGAGCACACCACCCAGCTCAGTGCAATATCTGTGCTCTCTCTCTCTCTCTCTCTCTCCCTCTCTCTCTCTCTCTCTCTCTCTCTCTCTCTCTCTCTCTCTCTCACACACACACACACACACACACACACACACACACACACACACACACTTTGAATATGGAATTTTCCAGATAGTGTTCCAAAGAATTCCCATTATCAGGTATAGGAACTTTCAGTCATTCAACCACCTGGGTGCAAAAATATACACTTATATTATATCTAATCGCAGTTAGTAATTCTGGCTATTTCACTTTATCTCACTTTATTGTATTCAGCCAAACACTGCTTCTCAACACTTGTCACATTATGAAATACAATTTTGTGCAGAGAACATTTTATCCTAAGCTGTAATCTTGACCGTTATCTGAATTGTACCATTTTCCTTGTTATGAAAGTTTCTCTTACCCTTTGCCTGTGCCTGTTTCTGTCTGTAACAGTTACACTGTCTCCCAATCAGTTGGCTGGACGGCTGGTTTGTGATGTAGAGGGAGGCCAGCAGCGCAGGTTAAGTTCCCCACACTGACAAGGGTACCATGAAGGGGACGCTCTCTCAACAATGGGGAATCGAGCATGGCAAATCCACCCTAAGCTGCACATCTTTGTACTCTGGGAGGAAACTGGAGCATTGGGAGGGAACCAACAGAGATGCGTGGGGAATGTTCAAACTCACCTGAGGTTGGAATTGAAACCAGCTCCTTGGTGATGTGCGGCCACAGTGCAAACCACATATCCATCATACACCTCAGTTAGCTCTGTTAATTACTTGTGGCTGACTAAAGAAATCCAACTGGCTTGTTCTGATAACTGAACTTGACCCAGTATTAGACCTTTATCATCGGCCATATCGCCAACCTGGTTACATTTAAAATTTGTTGTGAGCAGTGGAAGAGTGGGACTAGAAATGGAAACAGTGACACCCTCCAACCTCAGTCAGAACCGGACTGAGGAGAAATTCACAAAGTGGGAATTCAATCAAGTGGGAATTTCCTTGCCCAGAAGATTGTGAGGGCTGAATCTTTATATTATATAGAGGCTGACTTTGTCTGATTTTCCATAGACAGGTGAGTAAGGGAGCATTGTGAAATCAGAGAAAAGTGCAGCTGGGAACACAATGAGATGAGCCATGACCTTATTGACTGGTGGAATAGTGTCAAAGTTCCGAATGGCCCAGTCGTGTCCGTTCCATTCAGCCCTTCGGTCCTGCTGTGCAGGAGCAGATTGAGGCCACTCCGATGGTTTGGTGTTGTTTGGCAAATGTATCGGAAAATCCAGGCTGGGTCAGGCAGTGACTCCCCTCCCTCAATCCCTATTTTCAGGATTCCCCGCTCTGTAACTTCTGCTCCTGATGTAGGTCATGTTACAGGCTCAGATTCGCATTGAATACAGCCCCCATGCTCCACACAAGGTCACCTCAGACAAACCCTCTGCCGTCTCTGAATGCAACATTTTACATCATGACTTCCAGGAAAATAATCAAATATTTTCCAAAAACATAAATAAGAACAAAAGAAATAGGAACCTGCGCTCATTCAATAAGAACATGGCTGATCTACTCCACGGCTCAACTCCACTTTTCTGCTAACCCCTTGCATCCCTCAACTCGCTGAAATATCACAAACCAATCCATCCGTCTGTAAATATAATCAGTGACACAACCTCCATATCTCTCGGGGTTAGGAAATTCCAGCCATTCCTACATTCTGAAAGAAGACATTTCTTTACATCTCAGTTTGAAATCGATATTCCTTATTCTGTATCTACATATCTGACTTCGAGACTCTGCTCTGGTGTGGAACCACATTCTCAACAACGACCTTGTCAAGCCCCCTCTGTATCTTATCCGTTTCAGTAATGACACTCTCATTCATTTAAACCACAATGATTAATCACCTCAGCATTTTTGATGTATTCAATAATTCAAACCTTTCATTCCAGGAACCAGTCTAATGAACCAACATTTCTGCATCAGCATGCTGATGTAATGTTTCATATACAGGAACAGTCCAATCCGTTGTACTGCTCCTTTTTTGGGAGTCCCCTCCATTTAATAACAGCCTGCCTTTTGGTTGTCAGTGTCATCCTCAAATTCAAATGTATATTGCACTCAGCTCCCGTCCTCAGGAGCTGAGTGCAGCTGTTGTAAGCAGCTCTTGCCGTCGGACTGATATTTGTGGTACTCCAGTAGATACATTTTTTTTCATAAACATCGATGAATCATGACTCTCCGATTTGTAAGTGTTTACCAAATGCCATCCCATGGTAATGCATTACCCATCAGACTATGAGCTTCTGTCTTGTATAAGAACCTTTACTTTGTGATACCTTGTGGAAAATCTCTAGAAAGCCTCATGTCTACTAGTCCCCCTTTATCAAGTCCACTTGTTACATTCTCATGGAATTCCAGAAAAAATTTGCATTATTTTACAGGCAAAATGTAGTTCTCCTTTAACAAGACCATGCTGACTCTGTGTGAAGCTTTTCTTAATGCTCTGCATTTCCTTCCTTAATAACAGACTCTCACAGATTCCCAGCAATAATGGTTAGGCTAAGTGTTTCCTGCTTTCAGTCTCGCTCGTTTCTTGACGACAGGCACCACATTGGAGGGTCTCCAGTTTCACTGGATCACTCCTTTAATCCAGAGAGCTATGGAATATTTAACACAGAGCCACCAGCCACTCTGTGACCACTTCTTTTAAAACCAGCTATGAATTGCTGATGATCTGTTTACCCTTGGTCTTATCAGTTTGAGAATTGTCTTGTTCCTCATGTTAGAGACAGCTCAATATTTTCCCTGCTCTTACCATTTTGCTTATGCCATTGAAATATTTACAGCTCCTCTACCTGTGAGGAACGATGTGAAATACAGGTGTAAATTATCTGTCTGTTCCCTGTATCCACTTCCCCAGTCACACCCTCCAAATATCCTCAATATACTTTCCTGGCTTCCTTTTTATCAAAGATCACATACACACACACACACACACACACACACACCTCTTTAACTCTTCTTACATACATGGAAAAGCTTGTGCTGCTTATTTTTATATTTGTTGCCAATTTACTTATATCACATCTTTTCTTCCCTTTTCTTCGCTTTCTATATTCATACAGCCTTATCATATACAAACACAATCTTTGGTCCAACTTGTCCATGCCGGCCAGGTTTTCCAAACTAAACTATTCCCATCTTCTTGCATTTGGCCCATATGCCTCTAAACGGTCCCCATTCACATATTCAAATGGTCCAAATGTCTATTAAATGTTGGAGGTGGACTTGCATCTGCCAGTCTTCCTCTGGCAGCTCATTCCATAAACACGTCACCCTCTGTGCAAATAACAGTTCCTTCTTCGTCCCTTTTAAATCTTCCCTCTTCCACCATAAACCTATGGCTCTATGAGTTACTTTAGCTATCCTGTGGAAAAGACCTCGGCTTTTAACCCTGCCCAAGTCTCCCCTGATTTTGTAAATTATTATAATGTCACCCCTCAACCTCTTATACTCCATCTGATACTAACTTCAAGAACAAGCATTTAAAGATCAGCACGGTAAGTTTGAAATAAAATTAAAAGTGACAGGTAAACAACGCTCAGCCCAAACTTCATACTGTTATTTGTTTTCTTCTTTATGTTACAATACTAAGGCAGCATGAAAATCTTACTAGTGCCAATAAGCCGTCAAGCATCTGAAATCCTTTGCCTGACGACAGTGATCTCTGCAGTGAAAATGTATCTCTGGACAGATCTATATAATACCACATGTTCAACATTCTCCCTCCTGGCCTCCATATGACCTTATGTGATTGTGTCTTCTTTATCTTGCACTCAATAGAGAGAACCCCTTTCCCCCATTCACATCTTAATTTAATCTCATTTTATACAATCTTCGCTTTTCACCACTGCTAAAAGCCTGTTTATCTGTTGTCACACCCTCTTTTCCCCGTCACCTACCCCCCACCTCTGGCAAGGAACTAAAATGCCCAGTTTCCAATCCTTTTCAGTTCTGAAGAAGGATCACACTGGACTTGAAACGCTCACTCTGTTTTTCTGTCTCTGCAGATGCTGCCAGACCTGCTAAGTTTCTCCAGAAATGAATAGGCACAGCACAAATTTTCAATTAAACAAATAACTATGAATACTAGAAATAAAAATGCACAAATTGCTGTAGGAAGTGGGAGCTTTATCGAAGGGTCGCTGGACACGAAAGTTGAACTCAGCTTTCACTTCACAAGATGCAGCCAGACCTCCTTAGTTTCTCCAGCAGTTTCTGTTTTTGAACATTTTCCAAAGACGTGTGTTGAATCTGCTCCAACGCCCTGTCCACCAGAGAGCGCTATACATTGGGAAGGGAACAAAAACGCAAAGTGCACAAGTTCATTGCCTCTGAAATGACAAAGGCTGGCATCACTGACACGACCGAGGTCTTAATCATGGTCAGGGAGAAAAACAGAGGAAAAAACATTCACTTCAAACAGAGAAGATGTTATGACGGGAAAGAAAATGATTCAGATTATTATGTTAAAGTAACGTAACAAATTGGAGTCATGACATCAGGGAGAGACCCTCAGCAGAATGAGAATATGAAACTGGATGTGTTCGCACATCAGAAACCAGGTTAGGTTACTGAGTACAGGGCTGATGGGTGAATGGGTATGGGTGTGGACTGGGGGAAAGTCAGCAAAATTGATTTGTTGTGCAAATATCACTGGATTACTGATAATCCAGGATAATTCTCTGGCAGCTGGTGGAAGTTGAAAACAATAAACAAAATATCGAGACATAAAATCTGGTGCCAGTAATATTGACCTTGAATCTAATATCCATTGTAAACATCTGTTCCCTCCCCAATGTACTTTCAGGAAGTGAATCTCCCGTGCTTCCCGGTCTGGTCTACAAGTGTCTCCAGACACACAGACATGTGCGACACTCTATAATGGTCTCTGAAACGGCCAAGCAACACACTCAATTGTATCAAATTGCTCTGAGTTCTTAAAGGATAAAATCAGACAGAACACCGACAACGAGCTTCGGAAAAGGGAACGGGAAACACAGTCTTTTCAACCAGACAGATGCTGCCTTCCTAATGTTTAAGAGCTTATGAAAACAATGACAGAGCTTTCCCACAGACTGCACAGAAACATCAGGAAGGGAGCAGGGCATTAGACAGGTTTAGCTTCCCTGTTCTAGAACACGGAGACAAGTTTACTTTTATAACCCTGGTTAATACATTCTTCAGAAACTCATCAATTCCTGTCTTCTGCTGCTCAATGATTGACCGTCCAACCCATACAATCACAGAAGCACTGAATCTGTACTGTCAGAAATACAGCAGGAACTACATTAGTCCCACTTTCCGATACGAGGCCTATAGCCATGTGTGTTATGGCAATTCAAGGGCACGACCATGTATTTATTAACGGTTGTGAGGTTACCTGTGCAAACTGCCCTCTCAGGAAGTGCATTCCTGACCCCAACAGCCTCTGGATGAAAACCAATCCTCAAATCCTCACTAAACATCAAGCCCTTCACTTTAAAATGATACTTCCTTGTTCTTCGCCCTTTGACTGAAAGGAACAGCTGCTGTCTATCCATCTTGTCCGTTCCCCTGGTAATCTTATCCTTCTGAAGCACGTCCCTCTCAGCCTTCTCTGCTTCAAAGTAAACAACCCGAGCTGATCCATCCAAGGGAACATCCTGGTGAATCTCCACTGCAATTACATACTTTCTGTAATGTGGCTCCCAGAACTGTACATAGTATTCCAGTTGGCCTAACCAAAGTTACACATAGCTCTTATTATCTGTGCCTCCATGAATAGAGTCTATGTTTATGGTCGCTATGATTTGTCAACTTGTGCATTAAGCTGTTTCATCACATTCACGGGGATTAGATTAGATTACTTACAGTGTGGAAACAGGCACTTCGGCCCAACAAGTCCACACCGATCCACCGAAGCGCAACCCACACATTCCCCTACATTCACACCTTTACCTAACACTCCGGGCAATTTAGCATGGCCAATTCACCTGATCTGCACATCTTTGCACAGTGGGATGAAACTGGCGCACCCGCAGGAAACCCATGCAGACACAGGGGGAATGTGCAAGCTCCAAACAGTCAGTCGATTGAGTCGGGAATTGAACCCGGGTCTCTGACGCTGCGAGGTAGCAGTGCTAACTAGTGTGCCACCGTGCCGACTAATATGTGGAGCAGCACCCTCTGAGCTTCCTAGTGTGCTGCTATTCTTTGAGTCCTCCCCTGTCCAGTTGCTTCTTCTAAAGTACATCACCTCATATTTATCAGGGTTACATTCCATCAGCCATTGATCCACCCATTTCATCATTCCATCTGTATCTTCCTGTAATATAAGGCCTTCCTCCTCACTGCCAACCAACCAGCCAAGCTTTGTGTTAAACGCAAACTGATTTCTCACACTCACCCTAATCCCTTCCATATTCATAGCTGCATCATTTATGAATACTATAAATAATAAGGTTAAAAAACATTAAACATCAGTTTATAATCCAACAGTTTTATTCGGACGCACTGGCTTTCGCAGCGCTGCTTCTTCATCACGTGATTATGCTCTTCGAAAGATCGTGCCTTCAAATAAACTGTTGGAATATCATCTAGTGTTTGCAACATTTTTAACTTTGCCCAAGCCAGTCCAACACTGGCATCTCCGAATCACAAATAATTTGGGACACACCACTGATCCCTGTGGTACACGATTGGATACTGGTCTCCAGTCAAAAAAACAGACTTCTACCAGCAGGCCTTCTGTCTCCTGCCACTAAGTTGATTTGGATGAAATTTGGCAAGTCACTTATGAGTCCTACCTGTTCCCTGGTTATTCCGTTCCACTTGACGTCCTAGTCGAATATCTGGGGGGATTCTCCCTAATCTTGCCCTGCCAGCAGGTTTCCATGTCCCTGTGTTAGTCAGGCGCCTTCAAATGAAGAATTGCCTTCGTATTGCAGTCTGAAATGGTCCATCCTTTACCTGCCATTATTTGCCTTAAATGTAGAGTAGACAACCAGAGAACAATCCTGTTTATTTCCACCTTGTCATATGTTTAGTAACTTTTCTAAATTTCACTGTGATCACCTCTCATTCTTTGAAACTCTAAAGAACATAGGCCGAGTTTCCACATCAGGCAATCTCACCATCTGAGGGATTAATCTGGAGACTGTCCATTGCACATCCTCCGTGGTCAGTATATTCTTTCTCAGAGTGGGTCACCAACACTCGACACAATACTCTATGTACAGTTTCATTAGCAAGCTGTGAAACTGCTTCAACATGACCTTCCGACTATGTTCTGATTCATTTAAATGAAGGAGAACCTGACTTTAACTTTCCACTTCTATACGTTTCTCCAATTACCATTTACATTACTTTATTTATGAATTCGCTGCATGAGTTCTGATTTTAAAAAGCCATCTGAAAATCGAAATATGCCATTTCTATGTTGCAATCAACAAGTTCATATCATTCTGAAGTTTGTCAAGGATGAAGACTCTGTTAGACTCTGTCAGTGTATAAGATCCTCTCCAATGTTGCTGTTAATTTCTAAATATCCAATATCACATCCAACATAATAGATTCCATCAGTTTCCCCACAGATGTCAAGTTAATCGGTCTGCAGTTCTCCACACTATCTCTTCTTCCCTTTGCAGATGCTTGAATCCCTCCCATTTATCTACAATGCTTGGAACACATTTACTAACTTCCAGCCTCTGCTGAATTTACACGGAAATAAAACAGTCATCGACAGCGCAATTAATGCGTCTATTGCTGATTTATTTCTAATATTTTGATACGAAGTACAACTGGCTCATAAGACTTAGCAATGCTCAATCCAGCGACAATACTACTATGCTAGCCTTCAAGTTCTACCTTGTTACTGATATGAATTGATTTTAGGTCTTTAGTTCCACAAGTTCCATGTGATCATTTGGTATTTCTCCGCGATTTTCTGGATCTTCCTCCGTGATGACAAATGCAAAGTAACTGGTTACTTTCTTGGCAATTTCCCTGTTCTCAACAATAACCTCTCCTCTCCAGATTACAAAATTCCACATTTGACCCTGATTTTATTTTGTTTTCTTTGCAATACAGATTGTAGATTTATGTAGTCTTTGTGTTCTTCTTTCACAGAATCATTAAAAGCACACAGTGTGGAAAAGGCCCTTGGGCCCAACAAGTCCATCCTGCCCCTCTGAAGAGTAACCACCCAGACCCATTCCCATCCAATTCTACATTTTGCGACTGATGCACCTAATCTACACATCCCTGAACACTTTGGGCAAATAAGCATGTCTATTTCACCTAACCTGTAAATCTTTGGACTGTGGGAGGAAACCAGAGCACTCGAAGGAAACCCACGCAGACACGGGGAGAATATGCAAACTCCACACAAACAAATTTCTGAGAATTCTCCATTTTCCACAATGTCTAAATTTCTTCTGAACTCACTTCGTATGATTAATATAATCTTTAATTTATTATGTAAACCTTCATTAAGTCACGTGCCCTTTCTTTGGTGATTCTACATTAAAGAAATAGACATATTTGTCAGTCATTATAGTATTTATGTAGATCTCATAGTCCTGACCAGGTGTATCCAAGAACACAGCAAGAGGCGAGAAAAGATATTGCAGGGGTCCTGGCTGATCTTTTTGCATCATCACTGGCCACGGGGGAGGTCCCAGAAGACGAAAGGATAGTGAACGTTGTGCCCTTGTTCAAGGAGGGCTGCGAAGAAGAACCTGTGAATTATAGGCCAGTTAGCTTAACAACTGTGACATGTAATTTACTTGAGAAGGTTCTGAGAGATAACATATACATGCATTTGAAAAGACACTGTTTCATAAGGAGCAGTCAGCACAGCTTTGTGCAGAGGATATCATGGCTCACAATTCTTTAGCGTTCTTTTGAGGAAGGGACCTGGAATGTTGATGAAGGTAGGGTGGTAGACGTAGTCTATCTAGATTTCAGAAACGCCTTTGATAAGGTTCCACATGATAGGCTGCTCTGAAAGGTTCGATGGCATGGAATCCAGGGGGATCTAGCAAATTGGATATTCATTTGGCTTGATGGTAGAAAGCAGAAGCTAATACTGGAAAGATGCTAGTTGAACTGGAGGCCTGTGACTAGTGGAGTGTCTCAGGGGTCGGGGCTGGGCCTATTACTGTTTGTTATCTATATCAATGATTTGGATGAGAATGTACAAGGCATGATTAGTAATTAGGCTGATGACAGTAAAATAGGCAATAGTGTGAACAGTGAGAAAGGTTATCAGAAATTGCAGCAGGACCTTTATCAGCTGGGGAAGTGGGCCAAGAAATGGCAAATGGAGATTAATATAGATATATGTGGGGTATTACATTTTAGAAAGTCAAATCCAGGTTGGAGTTTCGTGGTGAATGTTAGACCCTGAAGGAATGTCGATAAACAGAGGGACCTTGTAGCTGAGGTCCGTGGTTCTCTGAAATTAGTTGCATGTAGTCAGGCCAGTGAAAAAGGCTTTTGACACACTGGCCTTCATCAGTCAGGGCATTGAGTATAGAAGTTGGCGAGTTATATTGCAGTTGGACAGGACGCTGGTGAGGCATGCATTTGGAGTATTGTGTTCGGTTATGTTCACTTTGCCATAGGAAGGATGTGATTAAACTGGAAAGAGGACAGAAGACATGTACAAGGATGTTGCCAGTACTCGACAGTTTGAGTTGTAGAGAGAGTTTGGACCGGCCATAACATTTTCCTTTGAGTGTAAGAAACTGAGCGGAAATCGTACAGAAAATTATAAAATCATGAGATGCATGGATAAGATGAATGCACTCATTCTTTCTGCCAGTTTTGGGAATCCAGGTCTAGAGGTGAAAGAATAAAAAGGATCCTGAGCACCAACGTTTTTATGCAGAGATTGGTACACATATGGAATTAGCAGACAGCGGTTTGGTTGAGGCACGTCCATTAACAACGTTCAAAAGACTTTTAGACAAATATGCGGATAGGAAAGATTTAGAAGAATAAGGGCAAGGGCAGGGAAATAGAATTCGCAGGATTGACATTTTGGTCGGCACGGACCACTTTGGTCCAAAGGGCCTGTATTCATGCTGCAGGGTTCCATGATTCTATGACTCTAACACCATGGCGTGTCCACCACTTCATGCTCAAACGTTCTATATTGTATGCAGGCGCCTCGTAAAATACAATATATTAACGTCTCTAGTCCTCAGAGCAAGGTTAATAATGAGTCACAACGTACTCTTCAACCAACCTGTTACACGCTTATGGAATTTATTTTGCATAACATTAGCAGTCACTTAGTTAACGCAGTTTAGATGCAATTTGAGATCATGCAATAATACTGCAGCACCCACAATATTTGTATCTCTAATTTCCAGAGCATACAATGCACATAATTTGCACGAGAGCATTGGTTTAGATACATAATACACCAATGCTTGGTTCTCTTTCCTATTTGTAAGATCCACCAAAACTGATTCTGTGGAATCTGAGGGACAGGGTCTGTGGCATTATTAGTGGTTGACTTGGACAAGACATTCGGGCAGTGTCATCTCGACGCTGACATGATCTGAAGAAATGACCAGCATCCAGGACAATTATCAATATCTTCCCCACTCTGTCAGGTTAACTGTCACCGTACTCTCTCTGCTCCCTCACACTCACTAACTGTTATAGCAACTACCACCTAACAAGGCTCACACTCTATCTCCAAATAAGGCTCACGCACGACTACTCTCACGATTGATTTCAGCACCCTCAGTCATCAGTATTAGAACTTTTTTCTTTGTAAATAATGTGAAGATCAGATTCAAGTATAAATCTACAATGAGGACTGAGGAGAGCAAATATTACTAAAGATCGTATGACCAGAAGACATAGGAGTAGAAACTTGGACATTCAGCCCACCCAGTCTGCTCAAACATCAATCAAAGCTGATAAATTTCTCAAACCCATTCTTCCCAAAACCCTTTATCCTGTTTATAATCGAGAACCTATCTACGCAGGCTTAAGTATACTCAATGACCTCGCCTCCACAGTCTTCTGTGGCAGTGGATTCCATAGACTCACAATGCTCTGGCTGAAGAAGTTACTCGTTATCTCTGTTCTAAGAGGTCTTCGCTCTGGTCTATGTCTGTGCCTCGGATCCTAGTCTTTCCTACCAATGGACAAAATTTCCCAAATTCCACTCTGTCCAGGTCATTCAGCATTCTGTAAGTTTGAATTAGATTCCCCCTCACTCTTCTAAACACCATCGAGTATCTACCCAGGCCCTCAAACGTTCCTCATATGTTAAACTTTTCATTCCTGTGACCATTCCACTGAACCTCCTCTGAACTCGCTCCAGGACCATTACGTACCTGCTGAGATATAAGACCCAAAATTGCACACAATAATTTAAATGTGACCTGACCAGAGCTTTTTAGTACCTAGTAAGTACATCGCCGCTTTTAACTTCAATTCCTCTCGAAATAAATCCCTTCATTGCACTTGACTTGCTAACTAATGACTCAACTTGCAAGTTTACCTTGAGAGACGCGTGGACTAGTATTCCCAAGTCTCTCTGCATTTCAGACTTCTGAATCTTCTCCCCATTTAGTAAATCATCCATGCCTCTATTCTTCGTTCCAAGGTGCATGACCTCTTACTACTCCATGTTTTACTTCATCTGCCTCTGCTTTGTCCATCTTCTAACCTGTCCAAATCCTTCTGCAGCTTTGCTGCCTCCTCACTGTTTCCTGTCCCTCTACATATCTTTGCAATGTCTGCAAACTTAGGCAGAATTCCCTCCGTTCCATTCTCTAGATCATTAATGTACAATGTGAAAAGTTGTCCCAACACTGAGTCTTGCAGAACACATTTTGTCACCGGCTGCCATCCTGAGAAGGACCAGTTTATCCCCACTACCTGCTTTTATCCAAGCAGCCAAAGTTCAATCCATGCTAGCACTTTGCCTCTGTCACCATGGGCCCTTATCTTAATCAATAGTCTTCTGCGTGGCACTCGTCAAAAGCCTTCTTGAGGTCCGGGTAATAACATCCGTTGGCGTTCCTGGGTCTACACTGTTCGTTACTTTCTCAAAATGTTCGAGTAGATGCATCAGGCATGACCTCCCCTTGATGTTACCATGCTAACTTTGCCCTATATTACTATACACCTCCAAACATTCAGAAATCTTATTCTTCCCAATCGGTTCCAGGATCTTACCCACGACTGAGGTTAGGCTATTTGGTCTGTAATTTTCTGACTTCGGCCTTATTCCCTTTTTAAACAGAGATTTTACATTAGCGTTATTCCAGTCCTCTTGGACATTCCCTGATTCTAATGATTTCAGAAAGGTCACCACTAACTCCTCCACTACCACTGAGCTTTCTCCCTTAGAACTCCGTGGTGTAGTCCTTCTGGTCCAGGTGATTTATCCATGTTATTTATCCATGTTAAGCCCATTTAGCTTTTCTACCCTGTTTGTCTTGGCGATGGGTGACATACTGAGCTTTGCCCTTCACAATCTTGAACTATTGGGAAATTATTCGTGTCCTCGGCCATTTCTTTGTTCCCCACTACTGTCTGTCCTGTGCCATTTTCCAGCAGCCCAATGTCCACTTTTGTCTCGCCTTTGCCCTTTTTATATCTAAACAAAATCTTACAATTTTCCTTGATTTAACTGGCAAGCTTACCCTCATATTTAATCTCCTTCCTCCATATTTCTTATATTGTTGTCCTCTGTTGGTCTTTGTGAGCTTCCAAATCGTCTAGTTTTCCTCTGCCCTTCGTCACTTTACACGCTTGCTCTTTTGCTTTTATTCTGTCCCTGACTTCCTACACAAACACCTGTTGAAGGAGCCTCACTCTGAAAGCTTGTGTGCTTCCAATTAAACCTGTTGGACTATAACCTGCTGTTGTCTGATTTTTAACCTAGTCAGCCATGGTTGTTTCATCTTCCCCTGTAACATTATTCTTTTTTCTCGGGAAGAATCTCCGTTGTGTTTCCTGAATTAACTCCCAGATACTCCTGTCATTGCTGTTTTACTGTTTTTCATGCTAGACCCCATTCCAGTCAATTCTACCCAGCTCATCCCTCATGCCTCTGCAGTTGACTTAATACAGCTTAAATACCATTACCTCTGATTCTATCTTCTCCCTCTCAAATTGCAGAATAAATTCAATCATATTATGATTACTGCTTCCTTCGTGTTCCTTCACTTTAAGTTCTCTTAAATAGTCTGCCTCATTGCACCACACTAAACCCCGTCTTGCCTCTTCCTGAGTGGGCTCCACTACAAACTGCTCCAAAAGGCTCTATCGAAGATACTCCACAAATTATTTTTCTTGTGAACTACTACCACACTGATTTTTCCAGTCCCCCCGTGTATTGAAATCTCCCATGACTACTGTACTTTGCCTTTTCTATGGATCTTTCCTATCTCCTGGTGTATATTGTGCCGCAGCTCCTGACTACATTTTGGAATCCTGAAAATAACGCCATCTATGTGTCTTTATTCAACCTTTCGGGATACTCTATTCGACCCACACTGATTTTTTTGCCATCTGACCTTACTATATGTCATACGGTCAGAAAGTTATACAGTCAGAGAGATGTCCAGCATGGAAACAGATCCTTCAGTCCAACTCGTCCATGCCGACCAGGTTACCCAACCTAATTTAATCCCATTTGCCAGCACTTGGCCTATATCCGTCGTACTCCTCCTATTTACATACCCATCCAGATGCTTTTTAAATATTCGAATGGGAACAGTGTCCACTACTTCCTCCCACAGTTGTTTCCATACACACACCACCCTGTGCATGAAAAAACTTGCTCCTTTGGCCCCTTTTAAATCTTTCCCTTCTCTACCTAAACCTATACTCTCTAGTTCTCCCCCAATCCAGGGAAAATACTTTGTCTATTTATCCTATGCATGCCCCTTGTGATTTCCTAAACCGCTATAAGGTCACCTCTCAGCCTCTCACGCTCCAGGGCAAACAGCCCCAACCTGTTCAACTTCTCCCTGTCGCTCAAATAGTCCAATCCTTGTAAATCTTTTCTGATTACTTTCAAGTTTCACAACATTCTTCCGATAGCAAGGAGACCAGGATTCTTACGATTGATTTATTTTCATTCTTACTCCCCTCACCAACCTATCTTTTCGATAGGATGCATACCTTTGAATATTGTCAATCTGATCCCCTTTCAGCACGTCTCTGCCAATTTCAATCTGAGCTACAAGATCATTTACTTTATTTCTTATAATGCATGCATTCAGATATAACGCTCTCAGTTCTGTATAAACCGTGCCTCCTCTCAATTTCATTTGTCTGTCCAGTGTACTTGAAGTTTGATTGTTTACACTTTCAATACACTCTGTCCCATTTGTGCCTGTGGTGGAGATTTTAATAAACCCTCCTGCGTTCTGCACTCTTACCTCCTATTTTGATTTGGATTTTCTAATTTCCCCTATAACTGAAACCCCACCGAAGCCTAAACATTTGTTGGAAAATCTGACCGCAGCCCTAGTTATGTGATTTGTTAGGACTCTGGTCCCAGCCATTGTTCAGATGAAGACCATAACATCAGAACAGGTCCCTTCTTCCCCAGTAATACAATATGCTTATGCAACACAAAATACAGGGACAAAATGACTTTTTGTCCATTCCAAAATATGGAAAGTACAAACATATAAGATTGTAAAAATACACTCATGACCTTGAGCTATATAAATTGAAATGTGAATTCCAAAACCATGGAAGTGCTGTGCAAACTTTATCAATCATTATTCGGCCCAAAGCTGAGATGTTGATTTCCCCTTTGTCAGTGTTTCCCTTCACTGAGATTCTCTGGTCCAGTCCCACACACAGTATTTCGGGGCTTATCAGTTCCTGCTGCTGTTAGCCCAGTGTATTTAAGTTAATCCACCTTGTCCCTGGAACCAATCAATTGGTCTATTGGATTCCGTTTAACTG
Organism: Chiloscyllium punctatum; assembly: GCF_047496795.1. Classification (NCBI taxonomy): domain Eukaryota; kingdom Metazoa; phylum Chordata; class Chondrichthyes; order Orectolobiformes; family Hemiscylliidae; genus Chiloscyllium; species Chiloscyllium punctatum. The sequence goes on from NC_092772.1 coordinate 3,741,755, forward strand.
TCAGCAACCGAGCTCTGTGATGTTATTGGAGATAAATGATCTGGGATAACAGCCAATATCAGCACAGTGCTCACAGGGTAATGCACCAGACAAAGGCCTTCAGTCCAGCTTCACTCTCTTCTTACACCCATTTCTCCCACTCAGTCAGTCGCTACACTTTCTATCCACTCTGTTGATCTCCCATCACATTCTTTCTGTTTCATTCTCTCTCTCCCTGTCTCTCTCTCTCTCTCTCTCTCTCTTTCTGTATCTCCAATAACTCTCTTTGCTTTCGCATAGTGCAGTTGGAGAGCTTGAGGATGTAGGATAGGCTAAATTTCCTCCGTCTGTGCCATATTAATTCTGAAGGTCTCTGACCCACAATAAAGACTTTTAGTGCCTGGAGAAACAAGCTGGTCCTGCGAAGAACACAGTACGCAATCATCCATTATCTCTTACTGTTTTCTGTCATTCAGTGTCCTGCAAATATCTGTTCAAACAAAATAGATTAAAATTCGAGCATTTGGGAGGACACTTTCCAGACGATAGTGAAATCAGGAATTAATAAACAGTTCCACCATGCAAAATGCGATTTCGCCTGATAGCAGCTCCTCCTAATTAACAGCCCTTCGCTTCTGCCTGATGCGGATTTGCCTTCCACCAATTTATTAACTTCCTCAAGGTCCTGACTTATTCCATGATCGTTGCTATCTCAGACCTGACGGCATTGTGATCACTGTTTCCAAAATAATCTTCTACTGAGTGGTCAGTCACCTGGACAGCCTCATTTTCTAATACGAGGTTCAGTATGGCCCCTACTGTAATTGGACAAGCCCCATACCGCTGCAAACAACTTTCTTGGGTGCACTTAAGAAATTCTACCCCGTCTAAACCTCTTGCTCAAAGGGATTCCCATTCAATATTGGGGATGTTAAAGTCACTCACTATGGCAACTATGTTTTTAATGCACGTTTCCATAATCGACCGAAATATTTGTTCCTCAATCTCTCAGTGGCTGTTGGAGGGACTACAGTACATCCTAACATATGCATCCATCATATCTTGAGCTCTCTTCATGTTGCCTCAGTAGATGAGCCCTCTAATACGTCCTAAGTGCAGATGTAACAACCTCCCAGATTAGTAATTCAACTCCTCCTCCTCTTTTAACTTCCTTCTATCTCATCTAAAACAACAAAATCTTGGAAGGTTGAGCAGCCAGTCCTGTCTCTGTCTCAACTAAGTCCCTATAATGTTTGCAACATCGTAGTCCCATGTAGGGTTCATGCTCTAAATTCATTTGTTTCCCCATAATAATACTTGCATTGAAATAAATACACTTCAGCCAAAAACATCAGACACTGACCTGATATTTGGTTTGAGATTCCCTGAAGTATTTTCTGCTGCTATTTTCCGGTGAAAGGAGATTACAAAAGATTATCAGTAAAGCAGAAAATATTGTGGACAGACAATTCCAGTTTCCTCCTTCTTTTACTTCAATCTGTACATTACATTTCACATGTTCCGATTTCGATAGAGTGCTGGATATTTATTTCACATTAAACGACTGTCTCCAGCCACTCACTGCATATTCAGTAACTATTGTTGGACCCACTGGATTGATTGCTGTATTGTCTCTCTCTCAGTAAATCTCTGTAATGTTTACATTGGAGTTATATGTACTTATCCAATCTCTAAATTCTTACCTGCCAGATTCCTCACTTTGAACTAATAATACTTCAGGTTGCCAGCCCCATTGTGTTCAGTGCCCTCTGCGTCTTTGTTGTTGGTCTTAGGTGCACTGGTTTTAGTCTCCAATTCCTCCTCAGTCACTGTGTTGTGGACCTACTGCTCTGGTTCCCACTCCCCCCCCCCACCCCCACCACACTAGTTAAAACCCTCCTGAGTGACAATAGCAAACCTGCCTGCCAGGAGATTGTCGCCAGTACAGATCCATTCTGTCTTTCTTGTTTAGGTCCTACCGACCCGTGAATCCCAATCATCCACATATTGGAGATTGCTGCCAGTTCAGGCCCATCCCTTCTTTCTTGTGTATATCCTACTAACCCGGGAATCCCAATGATCCACATATCAGAGATTGCTGCCAGTTCAGGTCCATCTCGTCCTCCTTGGTATATCTTACCGAGGCGGGAATCGCCATGATCAACATATCAGAAGTGCTACCAGCTCTTTAGCCATGTATTTAACTGTTCTACCCTCCTATTCCTAATCTCAATGGCACGTGACATATTCTAGCATCTCCAAAATTCAAATATCCTTTCAGCACAACTCCAGCAAGACCTTTTCTTCATAGTGGATAGACGTGATAATAAAAACGTAAGTGTGATCTCATTAACCAGGAAGGTGGAGCCCACTGGCTCAGTCCAATGTCCAATATCTCTCACCTCCAACAAACCTGTTTGACAAGATAGACATATAGACGATTTATTTGCAGATTGACGAGGATGAACAGAAGACTACAAAATGTCAGAACTGATGGATGTCATTCAACCTGTTTACTCTGATTTGCTATTAAATTGGATTTTAGTTATTCTATACCTTTCAATGGCATGGTCTTTACCCAGCATCCCCAGCGGGTGAGAACGTGCCCATTGTCGTTGTGTGCACAGTCCTGCGAAGGGAGTATCCAGTGACAGGCAATGGGGTGTGGGGAGTCCCAGGGGTGGCAATGGAAAGGCTGCATGCAGTGACGATGGACTGAAGGAATGAAAGAGATGGAATGAGTATCCAGGGACACTGCACTCAGACAAGCGGCCGGGCAAGATTCCTAAACACCCAGGGTGTCCGTGAACCACGGCTGCTTTTACAAAAAGCTGTCACATTTGCAGCATTTCTCCATCAAATAAAAGAAAAAAAATGTAGATTGTAGAAATCCGAAATAAACATAGAGACATACTGTGGAGAGAGAAAAGAGCTACTGCTCCCAATGCAGACACGGGAAGAATGTACGAAGTCCAAACAGACAGTTTGCAGAGATTGGAAATGAACCCGAATCCCTATCACTGTGAGGCAGCATTGCTGTTTCACTGTGATACCCAATTATGGATAATTGCGGGTAGTATAGTTAGAAGCATAGATAATATTCTCTGTGACCAGGATTGAGAGTCCTGAAGGTTGTGCTGCCTACCTGGTGCTTGGGTTTGGGATATGTCATCTGGGATGCAGAAGAAGTTGGAGTGGAAGGGGAATTAGTCAGTGGCCAGGGTTCATGTAGGTACCAACGGCTGGACAAGCAAATGACAATGAGAAGACGGACGGTAAATACTGAATTGAACTCTTATATCGGAATGCAAGCAGGAGAAGGAATAATGTAAATGAACTTGTGACGCATACACAAATTGGCAGGTATGAAATGGGGGCAATCACAGTGACACCACTGCAAGAGGATCAGGATTCAGAGCTGAATATTCAAGGATATTCATCCCGTCGAAATGATAGGCAGGTGGGCAGAGAGACAAATTTGTCTTATTAGGAAGAAATGGAATTGAATCAATTAGAAGAAATGAAGTTAATCAAATGGTGTAGAATCTGTATCGGTAGAATTGGGGAATCAAAAAGGTGAAAAAATGCAGTTGGAGTTATGTACAGGCCGCCAAACAGTAGTCAGGAGCTGGGGTGCAAGATACACCAGGAAATAGAAAGATCTGTAGGAAAGGCAAAGTTACAGCGATCACGTGGGATTTCATTATGCAGGTGGACTGGGAATTCAGTTTGATAGTGGTTTGCAGAAAAAGGAATTTGTAGAATGTCTATGACATGGCTTTTTGTAGCAGCTTGTGCAGGCAGACTCGGCGAGGGGAGCTTTGGATGATCGAAATCAAAGGAGGCACTGATCATAATATGATTGAACTTACTCTGCAATTTCAGGTGGAATAGGAGGTAATGGTATTACAGCGGAATAAAGGCAATTACAGAGGCATGAGAGAGGAGCTGGGTAGAATTAACTGGGACACAGGTCCAGAAAGAAAGACAGTGGAACAACAATGACAGGAGATTTCTGGAGTAATTCAGGATGCACCAGAGATTTATGCTGAGGAAAAAGAGGCATGATAGAGGGAAGATGAGGCAATCATAGCTGACTAGGGAAATCAGGGACAGCATAGAAGCAAATGAGAACGCATATAATGTGGCGAGGGTCAGTGGGAAACCAAATGATTGGGAAGCTTACAAAGACAAAACAGACAGCAAAGGAAATAAAATAAGGAGGGTAATTATTAAATATGGAGGTAAGCTAGACACTAATATAAAGGAAGTCTGTAAGAGCTTCTTTCAATATATAAAGTACAAAAGAGAGGCAAAAGTGGACATTGGACTGCTGGAAAATAATACTGGAGAGGTAGTATGGTGAACAAGAAAAGGGCGAGGAACTGAAAAATTAGTTCAGGGTGGAAGATATGAGTAATACCTTAACATTCAAGATAGTGAGGGGCCAGAGCTGAGTATGCTGGCCACCACCATGGAGAGCGCGCTAGAAAAAAACTGAATGGCCTGGAGTTGGTTAACTATCCTGGACCGTTTGGACTACATCCCAGAGATATAAGGAAGATAGCTGAAGAAGGTGTGGGGGGATAGTGGTGATCTTTCAGGAATCACTAGAGTGTGGAACGATCCCAGAGCACTGGAAACCCACTAATGTGACACCCCATTGTAACAAGTGAGTGAGGAAAAATGCTAAAAATAGCCTCAGTTAATAGCTTAACTTCTGTCGTGGGTAGAATCCTGCAATATATTGTGAATGATGAGATTTCTGAATGCTTGGGAGTGTTTGGCAAAATTGGGCAAAATCACTTCATCAAGGGGAGGTCATGTCTGACAAATCTGTTGGAATTATTTGAAGAGGAAATGAGCAGGCTTGACCAAGCACAGCCAATGGCTGTTATCCATCTGGATTTCAAGAAGGCCTTTGACAAAGTGTCACACAGGAAATGACTGAGTATGATAAGGGTCCGTTGTGTTAGAGGTAAGGTAGCAGCATAAATGGAAGCTTGTCTGCCTGGCAGAAAGCAGGGAATGGGGATAAAATAGTCCTTCTCAGGATGGCAGCCGGTGACAAGTGGTGTTCTACAAGGCTCAGTGTTGGAATCGTAACTTTTTATTTGTTACATTAACAATCTAGACGATGGAACTGAGAGTACTCTGGCTAAGTTTTCAGAAGATACATAGATCAGCAGATGGTCGTATTGAGGAGGCGGAGAGGCTGAAGAAGAAGATTAGCAGATGCATTCCAACATTGGAAAGTGTGTGGTCATGCACTTTGGCATGAAGAATAGAGGCATGGTCTATTCTTTTTTTAAAATGGGGAGAAAATTCAGAAACCTGAAGTGGAAAGGGACTTGGGAGTTCTAGTGCAGGGTTCTCTCAAGGTAAACTTGCAGGTTGAGGCAGTAGTCAGGAGAGCAATTGACATTTATTACTGATGGCATTTATTATGGGAGGAATTGAATATAAAACAGGTTGTACACGTCTCTGGTCAGACCACATTTTGAGTATTGTATGAAAATTTGAGCCCCATATCTCAGGAAGGATGTAGTGGCCCTGGAGCTTGTGCAGAATATTTTCATGAGAATGGTCATAGGAGTAAAAAGTTTATCATAGGAGGAATGTTTGTGGGCTCTGGGTCTATCTACGGTAAAATTTAGAAGGATGAGAGGGAATGTAATGGAAGCACATAGTACTAAATTAACTGGACAGAGTTGATGTTAGTACGATGTTTCCATTTGAGGAGAGCTCGAGAGCAGAGACTTAGATGAAAGGGAACACCTTTTAGAACAGTGATAAGGAGAAATGTATTTAACCAGAGAATGTCGAATCTTTAAAATTTATTGCCACAGAAGGCAGTGGGGGACAAGTCATTAAGTACATTTGAGAGGGATTTAGATAGGTTATTGATTATCCAGGGATGAAGAATTACGAAGAGAGGGCTGGAGAATGCATTTGAGAAACCTATCAGCGATGACTGAATGATGGGCAGACTCGACAGGCTAACTGGCTTAATTTCTGCTCCTGCGTCTGATAGACTAATATTCTGAATCTTAAGGAGGCAGCTTGCATATCTGAGAAGATGGATTCATGTTCTTCGTGAATGTCAGATGCTGGTGGTAATACTTAACTGTTTTATACTGAAGGTATTGTGGCTGCAGTCAGGATGGTGGATAATATGACATTCAGTGCAGGATCACACACCAACTGCACTGTGTTAATGTGGTGATAATTTATTCAAAACCTGGACCTCTCTGTCTCTCTCAATCACTGTCGGGAGTGGAGGTTGGGGTGGGTGGGCGTAACTTCATCAGAGGCACTTAAACTATCCAGAATCATGCATTCTGAGTGAAAGAGCAGACATGGAATTTATCACCTTCTGATTGACTGTTTAGAATATAATTAGTGATTGCCCATTCCGCTCAGTGTTCAATGCAATCACCTCTTATTCTCTGAGCGCACTCCAGATCAAACTTTACTCACTCTTCATGATGCCATTATCCCAGGGATTAATCTGGTGGAACTCCTCTTCACTCTCTCTGTGGTTAGGAGATCACTCCTTATAAAGGAGAGAAAATCTGTCTACAGTGCCTCAAATACTGCCTCAACTACACTCTCAGGTTTGATCGCAATAATTCCTTTCCCACACCTAGCTCGCTCCATTTCCTTGATGTGACAAAGGACACCATTCATTTACAATCCATTGCCACTGATGAGGAATGTAAAACATCCTTTCATTTCAAGGTCATCATCAATAAAGCCAGCACCAGAGGTGCCTATCGAGATGGACATCACTCTCGGGGCGAGACCCAATCACAAAGAATGCTCCGAAAACAGCGAATGGCCACCTACTTGAATGGAAATCAGCTGTAGGATTATGGGAAATAGGCAAAAGAAGGGAGCTGCCTTCACTTCTGTTCTTCCCTCACGGGATGTTTGCAGTCCTGGTCAGGCCAGCATGTTATACCGATCTTGAACTGAGTGGCTGGTTCAGCTGTTCCACAGGACAGTAAATAGTAAAACAAACTGCTGTAAATTTGAAGTTAAACAGAGACCTGACCAGGGAAGTATGACCCACTGCCTTCTCTAATGGGCATCAGGCAAGCTTATATTAACAGATTATTATTTTGTGCATCTATATTACGAGCCAAATACGTGACCACCATACACCATCTTCCCATCATTCAGATTCTGTACAGAGAACAAATTAAACATCTCAAGTTCAATTATTTAGCAATGGACACGTGGTGAGAAGGGACTTGAAACATGTATCCAGAATTAACAAAGGCGCAAACAATGGTTTATTCAGGAGTTGCACTGAGGCTGAGGAGAAGACTGGGACGTCTTAATGTTTGTTCTGGACAGGATTGGCATGTGGGGAGGATATGGAGACGTAAACTTTGCAGGAGAAAATGAATCAAGATGGTTGAGAAGAGTGTGATTTATCCTCGCATATTGGGGAGTAATCTGTAAATAATAATTTGCTACTGATTATTTCTAAGGAATGGAATCTTTGGTTGGAACTAAAAAAGTTGACTTGCATTTTTCCAAAATTTACATATCATCAGCATCAAATCAGTTCAATCGGCAGACTGAGTGACTTACCAGGAACACCAACTATAGCAAGAATAGGATAGTAACCAGCTTGAATAACCAGCAGTACATCTTGAATCCGATATGCTAATGATATGCAAGGCTGGGAAAGCCAGTACAGACCATTGGATAAACTCCTGCCCATTGTTGGACCATTCCAGTCTTATGTTCTCACAGACTGATCTCTCCTCCACATCTCTCTGGAGCTGCTGATCCCTGTTACTGGTGGGTATCATGCTCCCGCTCATTCTATCGGATAAAACACTGAAAGCATTCCCTTATTGATAGAAGAGAGAAACTCTCTAGTGATGCTTAGGATCCATGGAGACTGACATAATCACAAGCGCTGAACAAATAACTCCAGTTAACCGATTAGACTTCAATACTGTTTTGTTAAAGTTCAAAATAACTTTGAACGTTTATGCATTCTTGGTGTGATATGTGAGTGTGACTGAAGGAAGAAATGTTGAAGATGGCAGATTGATTGTGTGTAATCATTCAGTCAGCATTGGATATGGAAGTAATGCCAGAGGTTTAACGGAACATAAACATGCTTCTCTGCTCATAAATAGAGATACAAATCCTGTAACTACAAATCAGTCATTGCAATATCTGTAAAACATTGAGAAAACATCTTTCGTCCATGATCTGATGGCAAAATGTGCCTAAGGAAACGTGGGTTACAATAAACAAACGGCATGGATACGTTAACAGAGAATTGTACGTGACAAACACAATTCAGATTGTCATTCCAGAATCAGAGAGGGCAGGTGTGGGTCATGTTGTTGATGGTATCCATGTTAACGAACTGTGATGAAGTGTCATTTAATAGACTTCAATTACATTGTGATTATGACATTGGGGAAAGACAGAAGATGGAGAGGACTGGGTGACATGGATGTTTAGACTGGGTGGAGGGGCAGTGATGTTCTCCAGTCACCAGTATTGGAACGTTTCACTTTATAACTCACATGAGGAACAGATTCCAGCATACATTTACAATGAGGAATTAGCAGAGACAATATTAATGAAGTGAATTCATACAATATAAAATCCAGAAACAAAATGATTTTCTGCACGTACCAATAAATGCAATGTGCAAAGAGATAAGGTTGTTAAAATGCACTCCTGATACTGTGCTATATAAACTGAAATGTGGATTACAAAACTAGGTAAGTGGTGTGCAAACTTTATCAGTCGTTATTTCACCACAGCTGAAATGATGATTCCCCTCTGTCAGTGACCCCCCTCACTGCGATTCTCTAGCCCAATCTCTCACACAGTCTGGCGGGGGCGGGGGGGAGGGATCATCATTTCCTGCTGCTCTTGGCACAGTCTATTTAGAAACTCTGCTTTCTGCATGGGACCAATCTATTGCCCTAATGGGTTCTGTTTAGCTGTCAGTAAATTCTGTGATATTATTGGAAATAAAGACTCTGGGCTAACCGCCATCATCAGCATAGTGCTCACAGGGTATGGCGCCCAGACAAAAGGGCTAACAGTCCAGAGGAATTTCTAAATAAAGCTTCTAACTTCTGTCAGTCCATATTCATCGACCCTAATGCGGTCTCCTGATCTATTTAACTTCACCCTCATCTAACACCTCTCCCACTCAGTCAGTCACTCCCCTTTCTATTCTCTCTCAGTTTATCCCCCTTTACTTTCTTTTTCTCTGTTTATTTATCTCATACACCATCTATCTCCACACAATCTCTCTATCTCCGTTTGTGCTGTTGGAGAGCTTGTGACTCCTCGATGGGCTGAATGGCCTCCATCTGTGTTCTAATAAATCTGACGTTCTCTGACCCACAATAAGTACTTTGGGTGCCTTGACAGACATGCTGGTCTGGTGACACATACAGTGCACAGTCAGCCATTCTTACTTCCTGTTCTTTTCTGCTGTGCAGCTGCCTTGAAATGTCTGTTCAAACGAAACAGATTGAATGAAATTCAAGCAGTTGAGAGAACGTTCATGAGTGTGTATTTCTCTCAGGATTCATAGATGAATAAGATTCCAGAATAACAGAGGCAATGAATGAAAAACAGGGCAACACAAGAAATGACAGATGAGTACAACATGTGGTTCCAAGTAGGTCTCATTAAAAATAGATTACATATCCAGCCAATCAGCTCCTGTTCTGTGGATCCAGGTACGAATCCCGCCACTGCAGATGGTGGAAATTCAATTCAATAATTTTAAAATATCCCTGGAATTAAGAATCTACAAATGAGAATAAAATCATTGCCGATTTTCAGAAAAATCTATCTGGATCACTAATATCCTTTAATGAAGGAATCTTCCATCCTCACCTGGTCTGGCTGACATGTAACTTCAGACCCAAAGCAACGTCATTGACTCCCAATCGCCCCTGAAATGTTCCAGTGAGTCCTTCAGTTGTACCAATCATTACAAATTTTCTAAGAAAGGAAACCGGCTGGACCATCTGGCATCAAACTGCGCTGGAAAAGTCAACATTAGAAATATCCCTGTAGAACCTCCAAAGTCTTCCTTACTATCATCTAAGGGGTAGTGCATAAATTGGGATGATTGCCTTACAGACTAGTCAAGCAACAGCCCGACAAAGTTATACTCATGGAATCCTACCTTACAAAAATAACCCAGCCACCACCATCACCATCCCTGGATATGTCCTGCCCCAAATGCAGGATCGATCCAGCAGAGGGGGCAGCTCAGTGTGATAGAGTCGGTAGGTAGTTGCTCTGGGAGGCACCAAAATTTATTCCAGACCTAATGAATTCCCATGGCTTCAGATTAAACATGGACAAAGAATTCTCTTACTGGTTACCACGTAACGTCGTTCCTCACCTGAATCAGTGCTCCTCTATGTTAAACAACACTTGGAGAAGGCACTGACTGTGGCAGGGCACAAAGTGCATTCTGGCTGGGGATATTGTGGCTGAAGAATGGTTTGGCAGCAGTACGACTGATCACGCTGGTCGGGTCCCAAAGGACATAGCTACTAGATTGGGTCTGCAGCAGGTGGTGAGGGAAATTCAAGAGGGAAAAAAAATCATACATGACCTCATCCTTACCAATCTACCAACTGCAGACGTATCTGTCCATGACAGTATCGGTTAAAGTCTCGTAGTCACATTCAGAATAAACTCTATAGTGTTGTGTGGCACTGTCACCATGCTAAATGGCACAGATTTCGAAGAGATCTAGCAACTCAAGACTGAGCGTCCATAAGTCACTGTGGACCATCAATAGCAGCAGAACTGTACTCAAGCACAAACTGTCATGTCATGGACCAGCATGTCCCCCACTCAACCATTACCATCAAGGCAGAGGATCAACTCTGGTTCAATGGAGAGTGCAGGAGGGCTTGCCAGGAGCAGAACCAGGAATATATAAAGATAAAATGTTAATCTGCTGAAGCTTCCAAACAGAAATACTTGCGTTCCAAAAAACATAAACAGTAAGGGACAAACAGAACTGAGCTATCCCACAATGAATGCATCCGATTTAAGCTGTGCAGTCCTCCTAATCTGATCATGGATGGTAGTGGATGATCAAACAACTCACTGGAGTAGGAGTCTCCATAAATATCCCCATCCTCAATGATGGAAGATCCCAGAACATCAGTGCAAAAGATAGGGCTGAAGCTTTCGCAGAAATCTTCAGTCAGAAGTTTTGAGTGGATGATCCATTTCGGCCTCCTCCCGTGGTCCCCAACATTACAGATAGCAGTCTTCATCAAATTCGATTGACTGATGTCAAGAAACGATTTAAGGTACTAGATACTGCAAAGGCTATAACCCTGATAACATGCCGGCAATAGTCCTGAAGACTTGTACTCCAGAACTTCTTGCTTCCCTCGACAAGCTATTCCAGTACAGTTACAAACTGACAATGGATAAAAACTATGCAAGTATGTTCTGTACATAAAACGCAGGACAAATTCACCCCGGCCAAATACCGCCTCATCAGTCTACTCTCCATCATCAGTAAAGTGATTGAAGTTGTCATAAATAGTGTTATCAAGCAACACCTGCTCAGCAATAACCTGCTCAGTGACGCCCCTTTTGGGTTTTGCCAGAGACACTCAGCTCCTGATCTAATCACAGACTTGGTTCAAACATAGAAAAAGGAACTGAAATCCAGCCCATGACATCAAGGCTGCATTCTTTCAAATGTGGCATCAAGGAATCCCAGCAAAAAGGGCATCACGGGCCAACACTTCATTATTGGTGTCATACCTGACAGATAGGAAAACGGTCATTTTTGGAGGTCAGTCATCTCAGTTCCAGAACATCTCTGCAGTAGTCCCTCAGGATAATGTGAATGCAGGTTTGCTCCATGAGCTGGAATGTTCATTTATAGACGTTTCATCACCATTTTACGTAACACCTTCAGTTGCCTTCCGGATGACACCTAGGTCCAAACATCTTCAGTCGCTTAATCAATGTCCTTCTCTCCATCATAAGGTCAGAATGGGAATATTCGATGATGACTGCACAATGTTCATCACCATTCACAAATGCTCATATACTGAAGCAGTCCATGACTAAATGCAACAAGATCTGGACAATCTCCAGACATGAGCTGACAAGTGTCAAGTAACATTCGCATCACACAAATGCCAGACAATGACCATCATCAGTAAGAAACAATGTAAACACTTGGTATTCAGCAGCATATTTGTCGCTAAATTCCCCTCCCTACCCATATCAATACATTTGTGGTTACCATTGACCAGAAATTCAACTGGACTCGCCACAAAAATATAAGAGCTGATCAGAGGATAGGAATACTGAGTGAGTAACTCACCTCCTGTCTTCCCAAAACATGTCACTCATTTACAAGGCACAAGTCAGGACTCAGATAGAATACTCCCCAATTGCCTGAACGAGTGCAGCCACAACGACACGAAAGAAGCTTGACACCATCCAGGACAAAGCAGCCCATTTGATTGGCATCACATCCACAAGCATTCACTCCCTTCACCTCCAACACTCAGTGGCAGCAGCGTGTACTATCTACAAGATGCACTGCAGAATATTCACCAAAGATCCTCAGACAACATCTTCCAATCCTACAATCACTTCCATCTAGAATGACAAGGGCAGCAGGCTTTTGCGAACATCACTAAATTCAAACTCCCTTCCAAACCAGTCAACATCCTGAGTTGGAAATATATCACCATTCTTTCACTGTTGCTGGGTCAAAACCCTGTAATTCCCTCCCTCATTGCATCGTGGGTCAACGCACTCCAGGTGGACTGCAGCGGTACAAGAAGGCAGCTCAGAGGGCAACGAGGGCACCTTCTCAAGAGGGCAACGAGGGACGGACAAGAAATGATTGGCCCATCCAGCGATTCCCGTATCCAAAACAAAAGTTTAAGAAGTTCCAAGTTGAGTACCTCGATGGGACAGGTTGTCTGATTTGAGCATGAACAGGAAAGCAGTGTTTCTGATGATGAACATTTTAGACCTTTCTTTTATTAGAAGGGTGTTCAGTGTTCCATGACGTATTGTTGTTGAGCACTGTGATAAATTGCACCAGTTTGATTAAATTCAACAATATTAGCGTAGCAGGATCGATCATTCAAAAATACCAGACTGAAAATGGCAATACTCGTAGAGACAATGTACTCCCGCTAGATGAGACTGACAGATAGCAGCTTATATTCAACATATTATTGCGCTACAGTCTGACACTGAATCCTGCCACTGTCCATATTACAGGGGTTACCATTGACCAGAAGGTGAAGTCAAATCAACGCATAGATACGAGGGCTACAAAAGCAGGTCTGAGACTTACAATTCTGCACTGAATAACAGACTGTATGACCATAAGGGCATGAGATATAACAATAAATTTAGGCCACTCAGCCGTTCTCTTCACTCTGAAACTGTGCCATTTTTTCATACTCTCTAAGACTAGTGGAAATATCTTCTATACTCTAACTGTATCCATTTTGGCAGTTATCGATCAGTTTCAACAATATGCACCACCAATTATTCTAAATTCAATTGAGTACAAACATAGAGCCCTCAACTGCTGCTCGTATGACAAACCATCATTCCCAGGATAGATCATGTCCAAAACCCGTAGATCCTTCCCCAAAACAGCTCACAATAATCCAAATGTTTTCTGACCATAGCCCATTATATTCTCAGCAGCATGTCTCCGTTTTTGTATTGAAATGAATGTTAATATTGCATTTGCTTTCCTAACTGCCAACTGAACCTGCACATCAACCATAAGAGAGGACGAGTACTCCAAAGTCCTTTTGTGCTTCAGATTTCATGAAGCCTTTTAGAACATAGTATCTGCCTGTATTCCGCCTACTGCAGTGCATAATCTCACATGTTCCCATATTATGTTCCATCAGCCATGTGTTTTCCCAGTGCCCTAAACTGTCCAAGTCTTTCTGTACTTTCCCCACTTCCTCAATATCACCTGCCCATCCAATCATCATTGTATCATCTGCAAACCTCGCAAAACTTCCATCAGGTCAGATGGTTCACATAAATGTCACTTTCTGACGACCTAGGGACTGTCCACCATTGAAAAGGCACAACACTCAAGATGCTTGATTCCATTCAGTTTTAAGCAGTGGATTGACTGGAATTACACCTGCAAAGCCTTCACTCCTTGCACCACTGGCACTGGCACCCTGCACACCATTTTATTATGAACTTCCCCCATTATGGTGACACAGAACTTGATGGCGCACGATCCCAGTCTATTAATGGCAATCTGTCTCAATGCTGACTGTGTGGTGCTCACACCGACCAATGTCATTGTGTATTAAAGACGACAGAGGGTGGTGGGGGGAGGGGATGTCGATCATAAATGACTGTGTGACTGTCACTGAGGGCTGACACCAGCCGAGAAAGCCCCAGATGTACCTGTGACTGTTGTCACCGCTGCAGGCAAGGTCAGTCTTTCAGTGAGTCAAATCAAAGAAAGTGATAGGCCTGGAGAGTTTTCCCGGCTAAGCACTCAGATCCTGTGTACCAACTAGCAGAGGTATTTACATACAACTTCAACCTCTCCCTCCTGAAGCCGAAGTCCCAATCTGATTCAAGAAGGCCATCATCATCCTAGTAAGTGAGAAAGCACATGGAAAGTGCCCTTATAGACGATCATCCAGTGGCTCTGACCTCAATAATCATGAAGTGCTGTGAGAGGCTGGTTATGGACTACACCAACTCCAGTCTCCCAGCCTGACCTGCTGCCCTATAATATTTGCTGACTGATGTAACGGGTTCACAACTGATGCTATATCCGAGCCTCCACGCATCACTGCAACATCTGGACAACAAGGACACCTACACCAGACTCCTGCTCATTGACTAAAGCTCCACCATCAAAATCATTATCGCTTTCAGACTAATCACAAAACTCCGTGACCTTGGTCTTGGTTCGACCCTCTGCAACTGGTTCCTCAGGTTTCTGACCCACAGTCCGCAATCATGAAGATCGGGAAAATCAACTCCTCCACTCAACACTCAAGTTGCTGAAGGATGTGTTCTCAACACCCAACAATACTCCCTGTACACCCACGGCTGTACCCGCAGCACCTTACTGTATTCCCTGTACATCCACAGATGTGCCCTCAGCCCCCCACTGTCCTTCATGCACACCCAGGTCTGTGCCCTTAGCCCCCTACTGTTCTCCAGGTACACCCACAGCTGTGTCCTCAGCCCCTCACTGTCCTCCCTCTACAACCACGTCTGTGCCCTCAGCCCCTTAGTGTACTCCCTGCACACCCACAGCTGTGCCCTCAGCCAACTACTGTACTCCCTGTACACCCACGAATGTTTCTGCAGCACCCTATTGTTCTCCCTGTACTCCCACGGCTGTGTCCTCAGCCCCCTCATTGTCCTCCATGTACATCCACGGCGGTGTCCTCAGCCCCCTACGATACTCCATGTACTCCCACGGCTGCGTCGTAA
This sequence comes from Chiloscyllium punctatum, assembly GCF_047496795.1. Classification (NCBI taxonomy): domain Eukaryota; kingdom Metazoa; phylum Chordata; class Chondrichthyes; order Orectolobiformes; family Hemiscylliidae; genus Chiloscyllium; species Chiloscyllium punctatum. The sequence continues at coordinate 3,757,253 of NC_092772.1, forward strand.
GCGCCCTAATGTCCTCCCTGTACACCCACGGCTGTGCCCTCAGCCCCCTACGTACTCTCTGTACAGCCACGGCTGTGTTTCTAGATTCCAAACATCGCCAGCTACAAGTTCGCTGATGACATCACTATAGCAGTACGGATATTAAACAACAACGTGCCAGAATCTAGAAAGGAGATAGAGAGCTTAGTGGCATGGGGTATTGATAATGACGTCTCTCTCTAATCCGGCAAACGTAAAGGACTGATCGTTGACTTTAGGAAGAAAGGAGGGGAACATACCCCATTGACATCAACCATTTGAAGCAGTGCAAAGCATCAAGTCCCTCGGAGTGATGATAACTGACAACCTGTCCTGAACTTCTCACATAGGTCCGACGTTCAGGAAGGATCAACAATACCTCTCCTTCCTCAGGTGGTTCAGAAAATTCAGCATGCCCTACATCTACAGATACACCATTGAGAGCTTACTGTCTCGGTGCGTAGCAGCCTTGTATGGCAACTGCTCTACTCAGGACAATGAGAAACTACAGAACGTTGGGTGCACAGCTCTGACCAACACGGACTCTAACATCCCAACCATTGATTCCATTTACATGGCTCGTTGCCGCAGGAAGGCTGCCAACATCTACCCCAGATTACTGAGGGAAGGGAGAGAGGAAATAGCTGGAGGATTAACAGATATCTTGAACACGCCTGACGTACCAGAAGACTGCACAATTGTTAATCCCCTTGTTTAAGAAAGGTAGGGATAGTCCAGTCAATTATAGACGGGTGAGACTGATGTCATCGATAGGGAACCTGGTGAAGAAGATACTTAGGGTTAGGATCTATTCTCATTTGAATGAAAAAAAGTCTTATCAGTGATAGGCAACATGGAAGCAGACAAGGTCATGTCTTTCCAACTCAATAGAGTTCTTTGAGGAGGTGACAAAGTTGATTGATGGGGGAGAGACTGTAGATGTCATGTACATGGACTTCAGGAAGGCGTTTGGTATATTTCCCCATGGTCGGGTTATGGCGAAAGTGAAGTCACATGGTGCGTTAGCTCGGCGGATAAAAAACTGGGTGGGCAACAAAGGCAGAGAATTGTCAGGGAAGGGTGTTTCTCAAAATGAAAAACTGTGACTTGTGGTTCCTTTAAGATGTCTCCGGAAAGATACATAAATGCGCAGGGAACAAAGGGATACAGATCCTTAGAAAATAGGTGACAGGTTTAGATGGAGGATTTGGATCGGCGCAGGCGTGGACCACCGAATGGCCTGTTTCTGTGCTGGAATGTTCGTTGTTCTAACATTATCAAATACCAATCAAATCCCAGTAATGGTCTCCTCCAACCTCTTCTATCAGGCTAAAAGGTACAGAAGCTTGTAAACACAGAGCAGCTTTTTCAGGGACAGCTTCTCTCTGACTGTTATTAGGCTGATGAATGTACTCTCTCTTCTTAGATAATGCTGATCTTGTTCATGTTGATCTCGCCTCGCGCACGCCCTGTGCAGCGCCACCTACAGGCCTCTCAGGACAGCCATTGTTTCCATATCCTTGCTTACTGTGATTTGCCTGTATATCTTGGTACAGGTCAAAATAAAATCTCACCACCCTACCCCAGCTCCTTCCAGTTCTCACTCAGAGCTCTCTCCGGTCCTCACCCCCAGCACCTCCCATTTTCCATCCCCAGCTCACTGTGACCCCATTCCCAACTCTCTGTGTGCTTTGTATCGCACTATTTCTCTCACACTGTCTGTTTCCCTGTGTTTTCGTTTTCTCTGTCTTCTGTTTCTTTCCCTGAACTTACTATCTCCCCTTCTCCCTGTCCATGTGATTGTTTTTTTCTTATTTTGTTACCTTTTTCTGTTTTACTGATTGCCCTTCAGTTTCCCTCGCTATGTTTTTTTTCTCTCTCTCCTTGTACGTGTCTGTCTCTTTCTCCCTTGTTGTGATGGTGATGGCTTCTCTATTGTTTTGAAGCATGTGATGGCTCTTTGGTTGGATGTTCGCAATACAATAAACTCAATTGTGTTTTGGTATCTTGGACATAATTTAAATTTATTGGTTAAATTTCAATTGTTGTCAAAACAGCAACCAGAACTTGAATATCCATTTAACGGTCAATTGTTACAGGTAAATATTTTGGAACTGCCTTCTCACAGTGCTCTGCATACTGGCAACTGAAATCATTCTATTCACGTGCATAATAGTGTGACGGTAACTGCTCTTCCCAGGACCATAAAAACTACAGACGGTTGTGAGCACAGCCCAGACTGTCATGGAAGACAACTTTCCGTCCATTTATACTTCTCATTGTCACCGAAAGGATGGCAACATCAAATGTCTTTCCCAAACTGGTAATAATCGCCGACAACTTCTTCCAAAAGGGCGGAGATACAGAGGCTTGAAAACATGGACCAGCATGCTCAGAAACACCTTCTCCCCTACCGTAATTAGATGGCGGATTGACATCTCTACCTTGTCAAATAATCAATGTACTTTAAACATAATTTTAGATATATACAGGTTTCCCTCAGTATCTGAAAGTAGAGTGTTCCTACAAATCCTTTCACAAGCTGATATGGTGTAAAGCGAAGTAGCATTAATGTATGTGGGAAAAATTCACCTTTCGTGGTAAAAGTGAAAATCCTCTTCGGATTTCTTTTGATTAGCGAAAACAGGACCTAATGGAGGTCTTTCAGAAAGTGAAGTGGCAAAAAGCGAATTTTTGGAAAGTGGGGAATGCATGTACCGACACGGGGATGATGTTCAGGAAAATGGGAAAAGTTAAAAATAAATGAGGTGATTCTCACATTTTATTTCCACCCCAGCTGATCATCATTCCCTTTGTTTGCTCTTTTCCTTCTATCTCTCTCTATCTATCGATTCAACTCGCTCCTCCTCCCCTTCAAAGCTGACTTCCCTAACACCAGCATTATTTTCACTATTTTCCAGCCGCTTTCAGGTCAGAAAAGCTCCCTAGCACTTTCTGTTCTTTTATTTGCATTTCTTATGCAATTTCAGATCACCAGCATCTTTCTTTATTTGGTTTAACCTTCAAATTTGTTATTCCATGGGAAGTCGGCATCTCTGCCAAGGGCAGGATTTGTTAATCATCACTAATTGCCCTGACTGTGAGGCCATTCCACAAACCAACATAAAGTCAAGCACATTGATATGGGTCTGAATTCACACTTAACCCAGACCAGGTAGGAACGTTAGATTTCTTTACCGAAGGTCATCAGTGAAACAGGAAAATTTTCAGACAAAATGTGGGTTTTTAGGTTGCTTTTCGTGCAATTCACTTTTATTCCAATTCTTATCATTTTTATTTAAGTTCTGCAATCAGCTGTAGTAGGACTTGAAACAAGTCGCTTGAAACAATGTCTTTTGTTTGATAAGCTTTGCTCCTGAATTACATCCAACGACATTCCTACTCTGATACATTGTCCTAATCATGAAGTAACGTCCGAGACAAGAACAAGTTTGTGATTGAAATACTTGCAACTGGAAAAGTGGTCAGAAGAGAGCTTGAAACATAAAGTCTGAATTTTACCAACGTGCAGACACTGGTTTGTTCAGCCACAGCACTGACCCAGAGATGGAGACTGGGGATATTATGAGCTGGTAGTGGATAGGGTTGGTGACAGAGAGAACATGAGACATAGATCAATTCAGGGCCAAAAGGGATCTCGAGGTTGTGCACAGTTTTGTTCTCAGATGTTTGTAAGGGAATGGTCTGCAATTCAGATGAATGGAGACTGCAATTAAAATTGCAGATAATAGTTTCTTTCTTTGACACGTACAGATAACATAAATTGCAAGGAAGTTCAAAATTGTTTATAGGATTAATGAATGGACAGAGGTAGAGAATACCAGAGATATTGTGAGCTGGTAGTGGACAGGATTCATGACAGAGAGAACAAGAGACATAAATCAGTTCAGGGCAAAAATTGATCTCGAGGTTGTGCACAGTTTTCTTTTCAGATGTAAGGGTGTGGTCTGCAATTCAGATGAATGGAAACTGCAATTGAAATTAAAGATAAAAGTTTCTTTCATTGGCAAATATAGATAACAGAAATTGCAATGAAGTTCAAAATTGTCTAAGGGATTATTGAATGAACAGTAATAGAGAAACACCAACAACAGCGAGAATAGGTTATGATTTGGAGATGCCGGTGTTGGACCGGGGTGTACAAAGTTAAAAATCACACAACGCCAGGTCTAACAGGTTTAATTGGAAGCACACTAGCTTTCGGAGCGTCGCTCCTCCACCATAGGTTAGTAACACACTCTCCACCCCGCCCAATCAGAACCACTAATTTCTGATAAGGTAGAAATATCCAACAGAGGGAAATGTTGAAAAGACCCAAGGAAAGCCTCCTCTCCATTTGTGTAATTATCCAGTCCACTATTCGCAGATTCAGATCTGTCCTCTCCACGTCTCTGCAGCTGCTGATCCCTGTTACTGTTGGAGCTGATACATCGGCTCCTAGGCTGGGATAGCGCACTGAGTGAAGCCCCTCACCAATAGGACACAGTTACAATGCAGTCACTGAGCAAACAGCTCTAGCTTTCAATACAGCACATTCAGTTCACAAAATATCTGGACTGTACTGGACTTGATGCTGACATTGCTGGCTATTGGTCACATCTCCCATCACGAATTCCTCTAGTGAAGTCAGTTGTGAGGGAAAATGATGGACGTTTTCTTATCGCAGGCGAGATGACTCTGCTCTGTTGTACGCTTGCAATGCTGTCACCATCTTACCCCGAATCTCCGCCCCTCCACAAAAAAAGAAATACAATCAGGATGTTGCTACTGTGCTGATCTCTCCTTCACGGGAAGACACCCCAGCCAACAGACTGTCACTGGGCACAATTGCCCTGAACATAGACAGGAAGTGTGGACTTCTCTGAATGGTCCTCTCACTGCTCTAATGAAGAAACCTTGGACCTTCCGTTTAGAATATGCTTCAGTAATTAATTTATACAAATTGACAAACATCTTAATGCAGTTTTATTTGCTGTAAAGCATAATTTTTTACCTTTTTTCCCCTCAGTCCAAAACCAAAAGTGAACTTATTCATTAAGACTTATGAATTAATAAGTCAGATTTACCGAGTAGATCGGGCGGAATGGGGATAGTGGCTGTGGAGACTGCATGGGGAGTACAATGATATTCCCCAGTCATCATCACTCTTAACGTCAGATAGAATTAAATATAGTTCACAACAAGGAACGAGCCAACGCTTGGGATATGTAATGCTCAATGACAATGTGAACTGAAACGGATAATTTTAAATGTGATAAAGTGAACTATATTAATATACACACCATTTAATCATTGGGAATACAGATTAACTCGTGTCACCGCATCTGAAGCATTGACTTTGATGTCTCTTCACGGATACAGCCAGACCTGCTGAGCTTTCCCTCCAACGTCTGTTTTTGTTTGAGATTGATCATCTTGTTCATATCTGATAGGATGCTTACAATTAAAATCAAATGATATTAACAAAATGTACAAGGCTACGGGGACAATACAGGAGAATGATAGTAGAGATATCGCTCATTCCAAACTGGAAGAGACAATGGGCTGAGTTTTCACCACCTTTGCTGTAATAATTCTATGTTAATCACTGAAAGCGTTTGGAGATTGGGGAGACAAGCTAGTTCAATGAAGGATACAAGTGTTCAAAATCTATCCCTATTATTTCATGAAGTTCAGCTGACTCTAAAATCTATTTTCAAACAAAATAGATTTCCTGAGATTTACAAGATGTTCAGATTTTCTTTTTACTTTCTATCTTAAAGAAGAAATAGATTTCGGCTCTAATTCAGGTGTCACAGACACACCAACTGTAACAGAAACATGAAAGGACCACATTGTCCAAATATTACTAAGGTCAACATGTAGACCTGACAAGAAACATGAAATATAGAGATAATGGAAACATGAAATGCAAACAGAACATGCTGAAAAACGGAAAAGGTGAGGAAGTGTCTGCAGAGAGCAACAGAATTAACATATGTCATATGATGTGACACTGTTCTGAAAAGCCCTATTAGAATCAAAGGTTAATTTTTTGCATCTCTTCTCAGATGTTGCCAGATTTACTGAGTTTCGCTCCAGCTCTTTTGATTTCTTTCTTCTTTCTGAAACGTGACAATGTGTCTGATCTGAATGATAGCAGCAAAGCTGTTATCTCAATTGAATCTTGAGTAATCTGTTATGGACATTAAATGAGAAATTGCAAAGCTCCTATGTTTGACAGGGCTCTAAATATCGGTGACGTATTGCATTGTGAGACCTTGCGATGAAAATGTTGAAACAAAACAGAAGTTGCTGTAATCGCTCAGCAGGTCTGGGAGCATCTGTGCCAAGAAATCAGAGTTAACGTTTCAGGTCCAGTGCCCCTTCCTCAGAACTGATAGTAACACGGAATATGTTGATTTATATGCAGAAGAGACTGGATAGCTCTTGATGGAGACTGGTATTAGCTAACAATAGGGTGTGAGTAATGGAAGGCTATGTGACAACTCGGCCTGGTGTATGGATAGGGGGCTCGGTCTTTGGGGAGTCCAGGCCCGAAAACTATTGAACTTGATATTGAATCTAAAGGGCTGCAAAGTCCTCACATGGAAAATGAGGTGTAGTTCTTTCAGCTTGCGCTGAATTTGCCTGGAACACTGCAGCAAGCCTGACACAGAGATATTGGCCAGGGAATAGGATGGGCTGTTAAACTGGCAGGGAACTGAAAGCTCAGTGTCATTTTCAGCCGTCCAACTTGGATGTTCTGTGAAGCGGTCACCCAGTCTACCCTTCATTTCCCCAATGTAGAGGAGACCACATTGTGAGCAGCGCATGAGGTAGACTGGATTGTGGGAAATGTTGGTAAGGTGCTGCTTCACCTCGAAGGTATAGTTGGGCCCTTTGATACTGATGAGGAGGGAGGTAAATGGGAATGTGTTACACCTCCGGCAGGGGAAAGTGAAGTGGACCTGTGGTGGGAGTGAATAAAGAGTAGACCAGTGTATCCTGGAGGGAATAATCCCTCTAGACGGTGGACAAGGGGGGAGAGGTGAATATGTGCAGGTGGGGACATCTCGCTGAAGGTGGGAGAAATGTGGGCTGATGATCCTCTGCATGTGAATGCTGCTGGGATAGTAGGTAAGGACAATGGAAACTCTGTTGCGAGAGTGAAAGGGAGGAGAAGTGCAGGAGATGGGTCAGACTCGGTTGAGGACCCTGTTGACAACAGTGATGGGGAATCCCTTGATTGAGGAACAAGGTGGACATTTCAAAGGCTTCCTTGTTGAATGTAGTATCATCAGAAGCAATGCGGTTGAGATGGAGGAACTGGGGGAATGGAATTGAATCTATGCAGGAAACCAGGTGTGAGGATGTGTACTCCAGGAAACTATGGGAATCGGTGGGTTAATACTCGATATCAGTGGCCTGGCTATCCCCAGAAGTGGAAGCACAAATGTTGAGGAACGGAAGGAAGGAGCGAGAGATAGACCAGGTAAAAGTGATGGAGAGTTTCAAATTTCAAGCGAACTCGGTGAACTTTTCCAATTCCTGACGAGAGAGAGAGAGATGCAGCAGCGATGATATCATCTATGTATTGGACAAAGATTTGTGGATGGGTGCTGGAGTAGAACTGGAACAGGGAAGGGTCGACGTCCCCCAAGAAGAAACAGGCATAACTGGGGACCAAGTGTGTATCCGTGCACTTCCTCTGTGTGGCAGGAGAAGGCTGAATCAATGGGTCTGCCCGGGCAGTTAAGCTTGTGAATTGTTTTGGGGGGGGGAGAGAGAGAAGCGAGTTCTACTATCAGAGGACCATTAACTTGGGGGCAGTTGGGGGGAGAGATGAGTGGGGCAGGAATCTCCAGATGCAAGATGGTCAGTTATCATAGTTGCTACAATGGCCTGATGTGCCATGGTAGGATCATGGTGCAGGGGGAGATTAGAGGAGGTATCTGAGAGTGGGCGTTCAACCTCTGCAATTTCGAAACCAGTCCACCAGACTTATCAGGACAGGTTGAGTAACACAGTCAAGGTTCGATCTAAGCACATGGAGTGTAGGCTGATCAGACAGCGACAGGTTGGATTTGGTGAGGGGAGTGTAGAGAAATTAAGACAACCAATGTTATGTGGAGATTTCTCAATGAACCGAGTTAGTTCAGGTAAAGGCCAAAGGGCGGGGTCCAGGTGGAGGGAGAGTGATACAGCTCGGAAACGAGGTACACGGGACAGGAAGAGGAATCTTTCATAAAGAAATGGGCACTGAGGCGAAGACAGTGGAAAAGCTCAACTTAATGTCATCCCTAGAATTCATTAAAGTGGGGGCACAGAGAGGTAAAGTTCAGATATTTGCTAAGTACAGAACATTCAGCATTAGAGAGTGGAAGTTCAGGTGGGATGGTGAATAAACGACTTGAGGTAGAGTTTGGGGAGAGCATGGAGTCAGAGGGCAGGGTATGAGAGGGGAGGAAGGTTCCAGAGGGTTAAGGGCATCACCACGTTGTTGAAAATTGTGTGCCCAGTACATCTGGTTAGCACGACGAATTAGCCGGTGAATAAATTAGAATTGTGAAGTGGTGCAGCTTTGAGACAAAATGATGCGTTGCTGCTGAACAGAGAAAACGTTGATCTCAGTGGTACTGATATCGCACGATCAGTCCTCAGAAAGTAACTGACTTAAAATAGCTGGGAAGGTAATCTTATTGTAACGTCCTGATTTCACTGGAATGACACTCGAGCAGCAAGGTCTTACTTTTTAGAGACTTTAGACCAATCTGAAAACATCATATATCTTTATGTTATTAACAGGACAAATTTATCCATGGTTTTTGAAGGCACTAGCAAGGACCGAGTTTTTTTTGACATTCCCAATAGCTCTGGGGAAAGTGTCATTGTTCTGTGAGGAAATTACCAGCGCAGAATCTCCTGCGATTCCCATTGACCACAGTTTACTCAGGATCCCGGATGTCACATGAGTCAAATACTACTTTGATGCAATGCAAGTTACTCTGACCTCACCTGATATTGTAAAATCAGTGACATGAATAAAGAACAAAAGGATAGTACACGGCCTGTTTGAACAATGTGCTCACTCTCCTCACAATGTTTAAGGGAAAACTGATGCATGGATTTCTGATTCTGAGGAGAGGTTTGTCCTATTTGTGATGAGGCTGTTTGGTTAAATGCTGCGACAGAGAGACAGAAAGACACTCCACTCTGTACCATGGGGAACAAAACCAGCCTGTTCATGGTGTATCAGACAATAACAGAAACTCACTATTGTCTGTTCCTATTGGACATTGATCATCTCAATCTCATCATTTACTGATGACAAATAGCAGCACAGAAGCCAGCGGCTCCCACCATCCCATTTGGAAAGCAAAAAGGGGAAGGGATGGCCAGAGAAAGTGGGAGTAACGGGAATTGGTGTAACTTACAGTGGGAGTGGCAGAAGAAGAGTGTGAAGGGAGATCATCAGTGGAAGAGCATGTAGCAGCAGAAAAGGTAGTGCAAACGAAGTAGGAGTGTAAGAAAAGAGTAGGACGGAGGGGGAAGAATGGCAGATGAAGTTTTAGTGACAGGGAAAAGCTTGTATTTGAGTAAGTGAGATTGGATGAGAAAACATCACTGTACAAGAAAATCGGGATCTGGATTCCATTCAAAATATCGAAAGGATTCCTTGTACTTTCTTTTCTATCACATGATTCTTGTTCAGGTTGGACATGTACTGTATATTTCTATATCTCCATCAAGTGCAGACGACATGTTTCTTTCTCCCCTACGTGGTGTTTCAATATTTTTGATTTTTTTACAGTATATATTTGCTTCCAATTCAAGGTGGATATGAGAATATGATTTGATCTTCTGCAGTTTGCCCATTACATATAATTTATGTAAGTGCACTCATCACATTCGATGATTTATACAAACAATGAATGAGTCCATGTCCATCCTGCAGATGAAAAATGTCTTCAGCTCTGGTTATTGCGGGGAATGTTACAAAGAACAGTGCCACACAAAATGCTAATGTTCCACTGCAAGGTGTCAAACCCTAGTTTATCCTAAATTATTTACAATGCTTATAAATAAAACATGCAGAGTAGCAGAATGTAAAAGGTGAATTCAACTCTGTGGAAAATGCTATTTGTGGATCCCTCATAAGATGTGTTAACTACATCACTCATAACTTCACCAAAATAGGAAAAGCAAGAGACTGGAATTGTCAAATCATCCTCTGACTAACATCTGGAGAACAGGAAGGCAATCACGGTTTGTTTGTGTTATTCAGAAATGACGATTGTGAGAATGTGAAGGTGGGGAACAGTGAAATGATGAGCAATGTTATGAATGACACAAAGATGGGCTGGGTGGATCCCAGTCAGGAGGGAAGTGTTAGGCTACAGGAGGATAGAAACAAATTATTCAGACAGTCAGATCAATGGCCTGATGAAATTTAACGTCGATAAATTGGGAAGATGCAAGTCAGAGGTAACAAGATAAGAGAATACTCAAAAGTGAGTATGAAAGAGGAGGGCTAAATTTGCTCGTTTTTTCTTTGCAGCAGGGAAAATTAAGGAGGGAATATGGTAAAGGTGTACAAGAGCGTAAGGGATATGGAGAGGATGTACAGACAACAGCTGTTTCCCTTGTCAAATGATCAACACATTTAAAGTGAAAGGCAGGGGATTGAGAGAGGATTTGTGGAATGTGTTTCGAACTGACATAATGGTATGAATCTGGAATGTGTTGTCTAGGAGGGTGGATGAGGCAGGTAACCTCACAAACTTTTAAAAAGCCTTTGGATATTCACTTGCTGGCACAGGCGTGATTGGACTGTTTTTCATTGCACGATTTTTTGCAGTGGCAGCCATGAACACTCTGATATATCCGGAAACAATAAGCAATGGCAGTTGCTGCTTTGTTCCTTTGTCTGTACTCAGTAAGTATCTATATTACAAACCAGCATCATCTCATGCAGCTTCAGCACTTACTCAACCAAAGGCAGCCAGCCATCTCTGGGAACATCCAGGGTAATTTATATGCTGACTGTAAGCATTGTCCAACGACAGCACTGATATTATTACAGCTGTTTGCCACCATTAGTATAGCTACAGCCATAATATGAACACAGCTTTTCCTCTATTATAATGCAGACCTCTAGCAAGAAGGGTGTTATTTCTCTAAAGCATAATAAATTCTTTCCCAGGTATTCACATTGACAAATAGCAAGTTTTCCTGTGTTTTTCTGCCAGTTGTTAATCACACAATTCCCCAACCCAACCTCTTACCCCTTTAACATTTTCTTCTGCACTGTCTCCCTGATCTCACACACCTCATTCCCTCACAACCCCCACACTCTCCATCCTTATTTGTTAAGTATGTATTGACATTTATTCCAGAGAGCCTCTAATATCAACATGTAGCAGATACAACAATGGGCGGGCCTGTGCCGGGCCTCACTGTGGGGAACGAAGCCAGTCAGGTGTTGCAGCCAGAATTGGGAGAACATTGTCGGACCAGTGACCGTGACGCATGTACTTTAGCTTGTTAAGGAAAAGACCAAAAGATAAAGGTTTGAAAAGTAAGAATAATTTGGAAGAGGGAGGCAGATTTTATCAAAACAAAGACAAGGATCTGGCCACAGTGCAGTTACTTCTGGGTGAAACTGTAGCAGAACAGCGTGGGGGTGGGGGGGGGGGGGGTGTCACATGCTCAAAATGGAATTGATGAGAGTGTCACCGCAACATGTTACACGGAAAATGAAATTTAGGAAAACCAGCCCAGTGAAGCTTGGATGTGTACAAATATTCAGAACGGATTACAAAAGGAAAGATAAGCTTAAAGGAGAAATAAAGTGAGCAGGTTAATGGAAGTCCCAGAAGAGCAGAGAGCATGTAGAGCAAAACACAAGAAAGTAAGTAGAAGAGAAAAAAGGGGGGTGGGGGAGATAAAAACATTACTGGGCGATATCTTCAAGAATCCAAAGATATTTTATTAGTTTACTAAGGGCAAGAGGGTAACAAGAGAAAGGATAGGGAGTATTAGGGACCGAGGAGGCAACCTGTGCACACAGCCAGATAATATGCAAAACACTTACTACATATTGGTCTTCATTTTGGAGAAGCAGTTCTTGGATTCACTGTCTGTTCCTGACAGTGTGCAAATTGACACAGAAGCTGAGGAAGAATTGGAGGTTGATGCAGGATAAAAAGTGGACAAATCCCTCGATTTGGATAAACTGTATCTTAGCCTGATGTGGAAGATCAGGGAGGGGATTGCAGGCTCTTTAAGTTTGTGTTGTTTTTTGTTTTGCCTCTGGCAGCAGAGGTGGTGTAGTCCAACAGGACAACATCTAATGTAGGTTCAACTTCCACACAAAGTGCTAGAAAAAATGTCATGGGATTAAAGACGACCAAGTCTCATACCAGTGGGATGGAAACAAATGTAGAAAATTGTGAAAGTTTTTTGAGGCTGGATCACTAAATATCTTCAAGGCTGAGACGGGCAGATTTTTAAACAAGAGTTGCGGGAAAAACGCAGGAAAATGGAATGGAAGGTTATCAGAATAAATATACGCCAATTGAAAGGAAAAAAAAACAGACTCAGCGAGAGGATGGGTATACTGTCACTCATTTGTCTAATGGTAAACTTTTTGTCATAGTTTGTATTCACTGGACCATCAACCTTTCTCCCTCCGGAGTGAGACACAGTTTGGAATGCAATCAATAGATTCAAGTAATTCATAAATGCAGTACTAATAGACAGAAAAGACCAGAGGACTGCAACAACGCAGATTGACTGTTGGGGTGACTATTTGCACCAGCGCAGTCACCACTTCTAGAAAGAAGACCTCAGCAAGACAAAGTCTAAGCATGGGCCTGGTGTTAAGAGTGCATAAGGCCCAAATGCTACATCAGTCTCGTGTCTCCCTCTTTCCCTAACCAAAACAAAATGTGGAGTGGTCTATTGACGTGGTGCTAGTCGCAGAGTCGGTAGTAATGTTTTGGTTCGAGAGGTTTCGGTAAGCAGCAGCTCACCAAAAAGTACAGGTACGCTCAGGTAAAGTCCTTTTAACGCTCGTCTGACAGCTGTTGAGATGGCAGTTAAGGCAGTTGCACGTTCCTCCTGCAGGATGTAGGAGCTCAGGGAGATTTCCAATGTCCCTGATGACTACACGTGTGGGCAGTGCAACCAACTACAGCTCCTTGGGAGATCGTATTCTGGAGCTGGAGCTGGCTGCTCTTCGGATCACCCAGAAACGGAGCACTTCATCGATAGGAGCTTTCGTGAGGTGGACACACCTAAGTCCCTCCCTTAGCCAAGTTTCTGTAAAGACTATAATATCCCAGTCCCATGTAAAGATCCACTACCTGAATTCATCATCCTTGCCTGTCAGCCTTGTTTGATTTAAATAAGTGGAATTGAATCCAACAGGCTTTCATTGCTTCCTGTCGTGTTCCAGGCAGAGAGTAGCTGGGCGACCACCAGAAATGGCAAAGGGAGTAGGCAGGGAGTGCAGGAATCCCCTGTGGCTATTCCTCTCAAAAACAAGTATACCATTTTGGATACTTATTTTGTGTGTGTTTGGGGGATGGGGGATGGGTGTCAGGAAATGACCGTTCAGGGGACAGCAGCAGTAGCCAGGTTGGTTGCACTACGACTGGCTCTGGGGAGCACCAGGAAAGGATAAAGATAAACAGGGTCTTAGAGATAGGGGATTCGATTGTTAGAGGGACAGATCGGAAATTCAGTGGCCTCAAACGGGAAACCACGATGGTGTGTTGCCTCTCGGGTATCAGGGTCCAGGATGTCTCCGATCGGCTGCAGAGCATTCTCAATGGGGGAGGGTGTTCAGCCAGAAGTCATTGTGCACGTTGGCACAAATGACACAGGTAGATATAGGAATGAGGTCCTACAGAGAGATTACAGAGAGATTGGAGAAAAGTTAAAAACCAGGATCTCAACAGTGGTAATCTCCTGATTATTTCCAGTGTCATGAGCTAGTGAAGGTAAGGATAGGAGGATATGACAGATAAATATGTGACTAAAGAATTGATAGTGAGGAGGGATTCAGACTTTTAGATCATTGTGATCTTTTCTGTGACAGAGTTGACCTGTTCAAGAGGGACAGGTGGCACATGCAGTGGAGGGGGGACCAACAGCTTGGCAGCCAGTTTTGCTCGTGCAAAATGGGAAAGTTTAAACTAGATTGGCGGGGGACGAGGGGGTGGAGTTATCCTCATGATCATGGAGGAAAGTTCAAGGCTGAAAGGACATACAGTAATCAGAAACAGTAAGCAGGAGAGACAGTTCAGGCTAGAATACCATAGTGATCAAGGAATGTCTGCTAATTAAATTGCATTTATTTCAAGACAAAAGAGCTGACTGGTGAGGACAATGAACTCAGGGCGTGGATACGTACGTGGGACAGGGATATTTTAGCCATTACAGAAACCTGGCTAAAGGAGGGACAGGACTGACAACTTAATGTACCAGGATAAAGTGCATTAGGAAGGACAGGGTGGTGGAAGGAGGGGAGGGGGCGTTACGTTTTTGATTAAGGTGAGTATCACAGCAGTGATCAGAGATGATATATAAATAAAGGATCAACCAGTGAGGGTTTGCGGGCGGAGCTTAGAAATAAGAAGGGGATGGTGACTTTAGTGGGGATCTACTATACGTCCCCAAATAGTCAATGTTAATTGAATGAACAAATATGCGGGAGAGAGGGGAGACTTGCAGGAAAAATTGGATTGTCATAATAGGGGTTTTAATAGGGCAGACTGGGTCTGTCAGAGCTTTTAGGGATTTTATGGAATGGAATCCATTAAGTGTGCCAGGAAAGTTTCCTCAAGTGGTATGTAGAGGGTCCTGTTCGGGAAGGGGCAAAGGTTGACCTACTCTTAAGAAATAGGGCAGGACAGGTGATACAGGTGACAGTGGGTGAGCATTTTGCGATCACAGACTATAGTTCTATTGATTTTCAAATGGTTATGGAGAGTGATGATGAAACTGCTCCACACGTTCAAGTTCTAAATTGTAGCAAGATGAATTTTGATGGATTTATACAGGAGCTGTAGGGTTGATTGGAGTAGTTTGTTTGCAGGCAAAGGGAACTCTGGCAAATACGAGACAGTTAGAGTTCAAAATCTACAGTATATGTTCCTGTGAGCGTGAAAGGAAAGTTGACAGGACTGGGGAACCCTGAATGACAAGAATTATTGAGGCTTTGACCTGAAAAATAATGTGGAAGTGTCGCTCAAGTCCAGGCAGGTGGGATCAATGGAACTCCTGGATGCATGTAAGGGATACAGGACTTTACTGAAGCCGGAAATCAGGGCAGCAATAAAGGGCTATGAGATAGCCTTGGCTGAGAAGTTTAGGGTGAATTCAAAGAGGTACTTTAAGTCTATTAAAGGAAAAGCATTAACTATTGAGAGAATAGGACCACTCAAAGACCGAAGTGAGCACGTATATGTGTAACCATAAGAGATGGGTGATGCCTTCAAAATATATTTCTCCTCTGTGTTTAACGTGGAGAAAGACACGAACACTTGGGAATTGGGGAAAGTTGAGTATGATATCTTAGGGACAGTCTATATTACAGTAGAGGAGGTACAGGGTGTATTGGAATGTTTGAAGTTGGATAAATCTCATTGTCCTTACCAGATATATTCAAGAACACTGTAAGTAGCTAGAGGAGCAATGGTGGTCCTGGCTGATAATTTTGATCATCATTTACCAAAAATGAGATCCCGAAAGACTGGGGGATTGCAAATGTTGTACCCTTATTCAAGAAGGACTGAAAAATAAAGTCAGGGAACTATAGACCAGTAGGTTTAACATCTGTGGAAGGTAAATTACTTGAGAAGATTCAGAGGGATAACATACATTTGGAAAACAGGGTTTGATTACGAATAGTAAGCATGAGTGGAAGTTCACGCCTGATGAATTTGTTTAAAGTTCTTTGATCGTGTGATCAGGAAGTTTGACTAGGGTGGGCCGATAGACGTCGAAACGTGTAGTACTGGCAACAGACAGCAGGTCAGGCAGCATCGGAGGGGCAGGAGAATAGACGTTTCTAGCATAAGCCCATTTCAGGAATGTCCAAAACATCGATTCTCCTGCTTCTCGGATGCTGCATGACCTGCCGTGCTTTTCCAGTGTCACACATTTCGACTCTAATCTCCAGCATCTGCAGTGCTCACTTTCTCCAATGGTGGTAGATCTGTACTATATGGATTTACACCAGAACAAGATGAACCTTTTCAGCCCATGGAGCCTGATATACAGTAACAGGAGGAGACTAATCAGTCCCTCAAGTCGATAAAACTAGACCCAGTTTAGATCATGCAGTAACAGTATCAGTCTTTGCAGCTACTTCAAGTCAGTAATACAGGAAATGGAAGAGGCCACAAAGTGAGTGGACAATGGGGTTTACTGGAATAACACCAGGCTACATAGCTCCTCAGATCTGCCCCTCAATTCAGTAAGGTCATGGCTGATTTGTTCTTGGCCAGAATTTCTCTTTCATGCCCACTTCTTTGTAGCCCTCAACTCCCTAACATGTCAAAATCCATTAACACCACCCCACGCCCCCAACCTTTCAATGACGTAGCTGTCTGGAATAGAGAGGCCCCAACAGTCACTATCCTCTGAGAGAAGGAAACACTCCCCACACATATGCCTTGGCCCATTGACATGAGCAAAAGATATGAAAACAATGTCAGAGTGATTGGCCCTCACATCGCGGCAGGATTTGACTGAACAAGGTGTAAAGGAATCTGAACAAGATTGAAATGCCCACTGTTTGGGTCATTGAGAACACAATGTGGCTGGTGATGATCAATCCTCTCAGTCCCTGGATATCTCTGTAGGCGATCCTCAGGGAATGTTTCTCGGCACAAACAACTCTAGCTGATTCATCAATGTCTTTCCCTCTACCATACGATCAAAAGTGGGGATGTTCAGTGAAGATCACACAATGTTCTGAACATTGCTCTCCTCCACAGGTGCTAAAGTATCAATAACAGACAGCATTCAAACTTGTGTTGTTAAAGTGTCAGTAACATTCATGTAATAGTGCGATCAGAACCTACACATTTCCATGGTTAAAAAAAGGAAGCTCATGCAGCATCTCAAGCTGGTTTCACAGGAATGTCAGAAAGCCATTCAACGCATCAAAACTATTGGTAAGAAGAAGCACAGCTCATTCGTTTTCTCCAGCCGACTACACAGGAAGAGGTTTTGAAAAAAAGAACAATCTACACATGTTGGAATCCAAAATAGACATGCAGGAGGCTGAAGATTACAACAAGCCAGGCAGCATCAGTAGGTGGATAAGCAACGCCTTGGGTATAACCCTTCTTCATTACTGCGGGCATATAAGGGAGCTAAAGATAAAGAGGCGGGGTGAGAAAAGAGGAGGCACGGTGGTGAGGTGGGGATAGGTGGATACAGGTAAAGGGGTACCACTCGGTTGGACTATGAGAGGACTGAATCTGGGTGGTAGCCGGGAAAAGGTTTGATCAGTGGAAAGGAAGGGAGGGGAGAGGCTGGGAAGGGAGTTGGTGGATTAGAAGAAAGTTTACCTGAAATTGGAGAACTCAAATGTTGTGTGACTTGCTGTGTTCTTCCTGCCCTCTGCATGTCTACTATTACCGAGGAAGATAAGGAGTCTAGACAGTACATCACACTGGTAAGCTTGAACCAAGGGTTGCCCAATAGTGTCCATGAAACTTTTTACTGAAACTAGGAGGAGGACATTCCGCCCCTCAAAACACTAATGCATGAAGAGAAGAGGGCATTCAGCCCCTCCAGACTGTAACAGAAAGGAGGGTGCCATTGATGCTCCAACATGACAATTCAATGGAGCATAGTCTGCATAGACAGGCTGTTCCATTTTGTTCCTCTTGGCTCCATTGCTAATGGTACACACGTCTTACATTAACGATACCATGTTTGCTGACAGTGAGGAGGGACAGCGGATGGTTTGTGTCAAGTCTCAAGGAGGCATCTCCAATCGCTGAGAAGACAAGCTAGTGTTCTGTATGGAGGTCAGAAGCTAGTGTTAATGGCGAACACTATCAGAGTGTGGCTACTTACAGATTTGTGAACAACGTGACGTTCAGTACAGGGTCACACACCAGCTGCACATTGAGGTAGAGAGAGTTCATTCAGAACCTGGAGCTGTCACTTCACGAACATGAGGCCCCACTCAGGTAAGTATAGTATCATAAAGTCCGACAGAGCGGAGACAGGCCGTTCAGCCCAAACTGGTCAATGCTGACCAAAATGTCCATTTTTGCTAACCCCGTTTGCCTACACTTTTCTCCTGTCCTTCAAATCGTTTCCTTTCTATATATTTGCCCAATTGTGAAAGCATGTATCGCAGATGTTTTAGATAACGCTGTCAATGTTCCGTTTTGAAAATAATGAGTGTTGATCCATAACCCTCAAGTTTTAATACAATTTGTTTTGTAGTGATACAGATTATTTCTTTCACGGTCTCTTCGAAATACCATCACCACAGGAATTAGTCCAGTGAAACTCCTTTACACTGTCTCTCTGTAGTAAAGTGATCATTCCTAATAAAGGAAAAATAATCTGTACATAGTGCCCCAATTACTTTCCGAACAACACTCTACGACAGCAGGAAGGTGTCGTCACTCCTATACGTGAATCATTTTGCAAAGAAGAACAGTATACAATTTACTATGTTGATTACTTGATGCCTGGTATGAATTCTGTTCGTGACTCATGATCAAAGACACCGCGCTCATTTTCGCCAAGGGCATTTCCGATCCTCTAATCTTCAAATAAAGAGAAAATTAAGAAGGAAAATATGTTTTGCAAAACCATTCCTTAGCCTCGTGAACAGCTGTGTTTCAATCATAGCCACACCAACTTCAACATTAATATTGCTAATGGTGATGGTTGGAGATGCTGGGAAGGTGACGTCCTTGAGGTATTATTAATCCAGGGACCCATGTGCTGATCCCCACCCCAGAATCGAATCCCACGACGGCAAGTGGTAAAACTTGAATCCAATAAAATCAAATGAAGCTATGAAACCATTGTCAATTGCCATAAAATCCTATCTAGCACTCTAATATCCTTCAGGGAATGAAATTTACCACCTTCAGCTGTTCGGGTTTACATGTGACTCCAGCAATGCATTTGACTCTCGATTGCCCTTTGAAATGGAAACGCCAGCCACTCATCTATAACACTCACTACAAAGTCTCAAAGAAATGAAACCACATCAACCTAAGCACTGACTATTTACAGCCAAGGACTGCAGTGGGTCAGAAAGGCAGCTCATCAACACCTTCTCATTGATAATGAGGAAAGGGAAATAAATACTGGCCCAGCATCCCACTCATGAATAAGGGGAGATAACGAATGCACTCAGGGAAGAGAGACAAAAGGACATAACTCACTTTAAACAGTGACTTTGGTGTATACTCGACATGGCATGATTTTCAGTAATTTCAGAATGGAAAAAAAATAAATAAGATTAATCTCATTTTTATTTTCTTTCCAGCTGATCATTAACAATTCCTTTGTTTGCTTCTTGTTCTCTCTCCCTGTCTTTATCTACTCAAGTCATTCCTTCTCCCCTTTACCACAGATGTTCTTTTAACTCTCTCTTTCTCTAACTATTCAACTCCCTCCTTCTCCCCTTCATAACAGACATCCCTGTCACCAACATCGATCACAATATTTTTAAGCTGTGTTCAGTTATGGTGGATGGACAGTGGACTCGAAATGTCAATTCTATTTTTCCCTCGACCCAAGGGTGCCAAGTCTGCTCAGTTTCTGCAGCAGTTTCTCGATTTATTTTTGTTTCTGATATCTTGCAGCATTCTTTGTTTTGTTTAAATTTCAATATTGTTATGAGATGGCATGTCTGCATCGCTGGTAAGGTCAGCATTTGTTGACCTCTCTAAATGTCCGTTACTGTGAGGTCATTACTTCAGGCAGTAAACAGCCAAGCTCATTGCTGTGGGGCTGATATCAGTCTTCAGCCAGACCAGGTAATAATGCTCGATTTCTTTACCAAAGACCCTCAATGAAATAGATAAACTTATTGAAAAAAAACTGGTGCTGTTATTGTTGATATTAGTGACATTAGATCTTATTTCCAATTCCTGTCATTTGAATTTAAGTTCTGACATAATCTGAGGTAGGATTTGAAACAGTGTCTTTAGTGTAGTAATCTGGGCCTCTGAATTACATGTCCAGCGGCATTCCTTCTCTGACACACTGTCCCTCTCATGAATTTACTTTAGAGACAAGAAAAAGGTTCTGATGGCCATATTTGTAACCGACAGAATGCTTAGAAGAGAACACGATGCATAAAGTCTGAATTGTACCAAGGCATAGATAATTATTTATTTGGGACCCGCACTGACGTCAAGTTGGGGACTGGGAATATTACGGACCTGGTAGTGGGTATGTTTAATGATTGGGATAATACCGAGAAATAAATCAATTCAAGGCAAAAGGTAATTTGTGATGGTGTACAGTCTAGTTCTCAGATGTTTGTGCGGACTGGGGTGTTGGGTGGTTCAGACGTTTATAGTAATGAGTGCAATTTGTATTTGAAACTGAAGACAATAGTTTCCGTCTTTGCAAATAAAGCTAACAGAAATAGTAATGAATTTCAGCATGGTTTATGGGATTAATAAATAGATAGAGATGGAAAGACTTACCAGGAACACCAATAATTGCGAGCATGGGATAGTAACCCGCCTGGATAATCATCAGTACGGCTTCGATCCGATTTTGTAATGTTGACAAATACCACGAAAAATAGAAAAGACCCAAGGATAAACTCCTGTCCATTGTTGCAGTATTCCAGTCTAATATTCTCAGATTCTGATCCATTAATGGATAATTCTAAACTATTCTCAGATGTTTATCTATCCACTTCCCCTCTCTGCAACTGCGGATCCCTGTTAGTGTTAGAGGTGATGCATCTGCTGCTACTATGGGATAAAGTGCTGTAATAGGCCCCTTAAAAATAGAAGAGGGAAACCATCCAGTGACACATTTGGAATCCATGGAGTCTGTCATCAATCACAGTCACTGAACAAACAGATCAGTTAACTCCTGTCAGTGTGGTATCTTCAGATCACAATAATAACTGGACTCGGTTGAATGCTGGCATCGCTGGCTATTGGTCACATCTCCCATTACCAATCGCTCGAGTGAAGTTAGTTGTGAGGGAGAATGATGGATGGTTTCTTATCGCAGGCTAACTGTTTCTGCTACGTTGTCCATTTGCAATGCTGTAACCGCCTGAACCTCCTACCACCACCCCCAAACACATAATCTATATAGTGTTAACGTGCTCCCCTTCACTCGAACAAGCAGCAACCAGTAGATTTTCAGGGGGCATATTTGCTCTGACCATGCACAGGAAGTGTCGATTTGCCTAGGCATTCCTCTAATTGTTCGAATAAGGCAATTTTGTAATTCAACACACAATGCACTTCAGCATTTTTTTGTATAAATTCACAAACACCTTAATACACTTTTATGGCTTCAATACAGTGAGACTTACATTTATTGAATTCAGTCCAAAGCGAAAGGTGGCATGTTGTCACAAAGCCGGTCCCTTTACAATGTTATGTTGTTCGTGATTTTTCTTAGAGAGGTTCTAAATGACCAATATGTCTGAATTCTTAAAGGTTTATTGGCGTCCTTTTGTTTATACATAACAATAATGCTGCAGGCAGACAACTTTCAAGTCTTTAAAAAGAAACGTGTATTATCAGGAGGACGTGGCCACCTCTCTAGTTGGTCAGATAGGTTCAGTCTGGGGTAGGTTGAGTCAGTGTCAATGTTGAAATTGGATTTTCTCCCCTCCTTCTGCACTTCTTAACTCATAACCTGTTTAGCAGAAGCCTTTTAATCAGAATGTTTCAGGAATCTAAGGAGGGAACCTGGTCAAACCTATTTTGAATTTGAAAGGATCAAGCAAGTAATTTTGATAGATGGATAAGAGCTTAAAAATCAAGAAAATCTACGATGCTCGGTGAGAGACAATTAACTTGGAGGGGTTCAAAAATGCTTGCATGATATAGTGCAAAATCATTTGGAAGAGAAGAAAGGTAAAACAGCTGAAGTGGTTGATGATTATGAATTGATCCATACAACACGGTGTGGCTTCCAGAATCAATGTCAGTCCATGAGGGATAGAAATTAGGCCAAAGAGAAATCCTCACGTGGAAAGGGAAAGGTAGATCACAGTGAAGATATTAAGAACAATTTACCACAGGAAAAAAGGAAACCCATGAAGAGGATAAAGAAGTTAGAAAAGCTCCGGTGCTTTCTTTGCAATAACTTAGGTCCGGGGGGATAAAAGTGCAGATGTAGGAAAACAGAATAAGCCTGGGAGTTTTGTTGGAGCGGTAACAGAAAGCACAGTGGAAGCTATAAAGCTGCAACAGAATGTGCAAGCTTATTGGAGGTTGAAGTCTTTCTGTCTCTGTAAGCAGCTCAGAAAAAGCCGTTTAGACGAGACAAGGCTCCGTTACCAATAAGCCATCGCCTCTCTATTTCCTTTGCCTTATTCAGTGTCTGCAACTCTCCCTGTATCTTTCAGAAACCTGCTTTCGGCACTGCAGATCTACCTACCTCCCCAGATAACCTGTTCCATCTCCGACAGCTCGCTCAATCACTGTAACCCCCTCTTCCCCGTCTAATCCTCCTCTTTTTCACTATCTTCCAGGCACAGCGGTGATCCTGTGAGGGGGCAGTGCAGAATGGGATATTATAAATCTCAGCTCAGGCTTGAGGAATACAATTACTTGGGAGTCACAAAGGCAGAGAACCTGAGAGAGAGCAGCACAGAGTGAGAGAATATAAATCAGCAGCGAGGATCGAGGCCGACTGGGACTTGGAGTTGGAGAAACAGCAGAGGAGGAGGCTCGAAACTAGCACTGAGTCACAGAAGGAGTGATCATGTGAGGGACCAACTTGGAGCAGGAGCATGAGGCCAAATCACACCTGGGAGTTTAAGGCACTAAAGTGGGAGGATATAAATCAGCGTTGAGGATCGAGGCCTAATTGTGCCTGGGAGTCACAGAGTCGGTGACCCTGTGAGGGAGCAGAGTGGAGTGGGAGCTGGAGGATTACACGTACCTGGGAGTCACAGAGTCGGTGACCCTGTGAGGGAGCAGAGTGGAGTGGGAGCTGGAGGATTACACATACCTGGGAGTCACAGAGACGGTGACCCTGTGAGGGAGCAGAGTGGAGTGGGAGCTGGAGGATTACACATACCTGGGAGTCACAGAGACGGTGACCCTTTGAGGGAGCAGAGTGGAGTGGGAGCTGGAGGATTACACATACCTGGGAGTCACAGTGTCGGTGACCCTGTGAGGGAGCAGAGTGGAGTGGGAGCTGGAGGATTACACATCCCTGGGAGTCACAGAGACGGTGACCCTGTGAGGGAGCAGAGTGGAGTTGGAGGATTATATGTACCTGGGAGTCACAGAGACACGCCTTTCTGCGGCTGTGACCCCCTGAATTGATTTTGAAAGTCACACACTCGTCTTCACAGAAGAAAATGTAAGTTCATTCGCTGTTAATAAACCGTTACTTGCTGTAAATTGCTGCAAATTGACATTTTCTTTCTTGGAAGTTGGGCTGAAGGCTGATATGTCAGTAATAAGTGAAAGTCTGAATCAGTATAACAAAGAATCTCAGTCACCTACAGGTCGATAAGCGAAGGAATGTTGAACGTGTGCCTCTGATATTAACTTTATACAACGTAATTCATTGAGTAAGACTAAACACGTTTCAGCTTATGTTGTGGTAGTGCAGGTTGGTTCAATGGAAAACGTTTTCTTTTACATTGGGAAGTCATAGCCACTGCTGATGTTCGAGACGAACACCAAGTCATGCAGCTAATGCCTGGAGATTATGTGAGACATCTATGATGAGAGTTAGGTGGACAACAAATTCATGGAGGGGATCACACTGCTGTCATAACGGCCTGTAAAAAGGAAGGGAATGGGTGATCAGTCAAGAGCTACAGCCAGGGAATACAGGATTACCCTGGAGGGGAGGGGAGGTGAGACTCCCTCCCAATTCAGTTTCCCAGTTTGGAAGCTGATGAAGGTACTGTCTGCTCAGGGGAGGGCAGCCAGAGCCATGTTTGTGGTACCACAAGCAGCCTGACTGTACAGGAAGGGAGGGAGAAGAAAGAAGGAGCAATAGTCACAGGGGAGTCAGGAAATTGAAGAAGGTGTCAGTGTTTCTGTGACTGTCAATGTAATTCCAGGATAGTGGGGTCAAGAATCTCACTGTGTCCATCGAGTCTGCTCCACCATTCAATGTTGACTGATCGGTTTTTCAAGCCCATTTTCCTTCTTCCCCCCTTTAATTCCGGGCAATCAAAAATTTTTCTATCTTTGTTTTAAATCTACTCAATGACCTTTCATCCACAGCACTTAAAAAATGTAAACTGTGAGGAAAACGTTCTCGAACTCTAAACATACATTGCCAACTTCTTAGAAACAGTAGAGAGGTGATTGATGAAGTTTGGCACATTGGAACATGAGAAAATGCTACTTTCTATCAAGAAAATTAAAAGACCATATAAAATAGGCAGGAAAACAGAAGCACATGATGTGCAAAGATCATTGAAGTTTGTAGGACATTAAACATTGGCAAAGCATACAGTATTCCTGTCTTTATAAATACTGACAGTTCAAGAGTAAAGGGGTGATGTTGAACTTGCATCAAACACATTCGACTTCAACTGTGTCCCATGATCGGAAGGATATAAACCCATTGGAAAGGAGAAAGAACTGATCTAAAAGAATATTTCCAGGAATGAGTAAGATCAGTTATGAAGTCAGACTGTTGGAACTGTTCTCAATGAAGTGAAGGTGGCTAAGAGGAGATCGGATGAAGTTTTTCAAACTCATAGGCAGACTGAATAGATTAGATTGGATAAAATGGTACCCACTCACAAAACGAGAGGACACAGATTTCAGGTTATGTACAATAGGGGAACTATGATAGAAGTAAGAACCTTTAAACTTGGCGAGTATCTAGGATACACTTGGAAGTGTTGTAAATGGATGTTCAATGGAATTTTTCAAGAGGGGATTGGATGATTATTGCGACTAAATGAAATGTGTAATTGTTGTGGTTCTGTTTGCCGAGCAGGGAATTTGTGTGGCAGACATTTCGTCCACTGTCGAGGTGACATCCTCAGTACTTGGGAGCCTCCTGTGAAGCGGTTCTGTGATCTTTCCTCCGGCATTTGTAGTGGTTTATCTCTGCCGCTTCCGGTTGTAAGTTCCAGCTGTCCGCTGCAATGGCCGGTCTCTTAGGTCCAGGTCGATGTGTTTGTTGATAGAATCTGTGGATGAGTGCCATGACTCTAGGAATTCCCTGGCTGTTCTTTGTTTGGCTTGTCCTATGATAGTATTGTTGTACCAGTCGAACTCATGTTGCTTGTCATCCGCGTGTGTGGCAGAACACTGAACGGAGAATTCACCACAAAGGTGTACAGGAAAGCCACACACACAGACCAAGTCCTGAACTACGAAAGCAACCACCCCAACACACGCAAAAGAAGTTGCATCAAGACACGGTTGAAAAGGGCCACAACACACTGCAGCACACCAGAACTGCAAAAGGAGGAAGATGAACACCTCTACAATGTATTCGCCAAAAACGGATACCTGTGCAATTTCATCAACAGATGCCTAAGGGAAAGACAACAGAATGAGGACATGCCACAACCCAAAGGACTAGCCACGTTACCATACATCAAGAACATTTCTGAACTGACAGCCAGACTACTACGACCACTAGGACTTATAACAGCACACAAACCAACAGCCACTCTCAGACAACAACTCACCAGAACGAAGGACCCGATACCCAGCATGAGCAAAACCAACGTAGTGTACAAAATCCCATGCAAGGACTGCATAAAACACTACATAGGACAAACAGGAAGACAGCTAACGATCCGCATCCATGAACACCAACTCGCCACGAAACGACACGACCAGCTATCCTTAGTAGCCACACAAGCAGATGACAATCAACATGATTTCGACTGGGACAACACCACTATTATAGGACAAGCCAAACAGAGAACAGCCAGGAAATTCCTAGAGGCATGGCACTCATCCACAGATTCTATCAACAAACACATCGACCTGGACCCAATATACTGACCACTGCAGCGGACAGCTGGAACTGACAACTGGAAGCGGCAGAGACAAACCACTATTAATGCCAGAGGAAACATCACAGAAGCGCTTCACAGGAGGCTCCCAAGCACTGAGGATGTCACCTAGACGGGGATGAAACGTCTGCAACACAAATTTCCAGCTCGGCGAACAGAACCACAGCAGCGAGCACCCAAGCTACAAATCTTCTCACAGACCTTTATAAATGTGTAATGGTACGGGAGAAAGCAAAAGGTCTCTACTCTGGAATCAACTCAGATGAAGAGCTGGTGCAAACATCATGGTTCAAATGACACCCTTCTTGCCTTAAGATTTCTGTGGGGATTGGTGCGATGTCTCAAGACTTCTCCAACTCTAATAATACTGTGTCTCCATAACCTCATTGATCCTGTGCGATCCGTTTTTACCTCTGAAACATCCATCAGTCAAAGTACCCCTACTTATCTCTGTTACTCATACAGGCCATTTTATAAACCTCCTTTCTCTCCAATCTCCTCTAAATACTGCCTCTCTATGTAATAATTCTCAAGGACTTACAGCTTTGTCTGTAATTACTCTGATACATAGAAAGCTCCCGATTTTTACAATCTCCTCCAGCAGACACAATCATCAGTCTATCAATGTCACTAACTCCTTCCCGCCCTGATCGATCTCATGATCTCCATAACCCCCTCCAGCCATTACACTCAAAGGTTTTCAGCTTTTATACAAGAAGGAGAAAAATGCCACGACAGTGAAGTAGCATTGTATATAAAGGCTGGAATCAGTACTTTTGTGATGCTAATCAATTTACACACTACTCATCTCTGTCCTCTCCCCAATCCCTTTGTATTGATTCTCTAGATATTGTCTAAATATCAGAAATTTCTACAACACAGATTACTCTCGAAATTGTCTGCACTGACTAAAAAGAAGGTGGAACCCAGCTTCATCCTTTCCAAAATAAAAAAAAACATTGTTGTGATTCCACAGAGACTGTAGGACTTCACGTTCAGACCAAGGCACATTTTTAAAATTTTCCAGAGTTTCTCCCTCGACTCCGCTTCCATGCATGACTCCCAGATCCCTTCCTTACTCCGGGTGAAATAACAACTTTCCTCACCACTTTTCTAATATTTTAACCAATTAAATTAAATATTTTCTGCTGGTAACTGAGGTCTCCAATAAGAAGAAGACAGTATCTCCCTCTCTATCCAGGCCCTTGACAACACGTGCAGGCTAATCGAATCTCCTCTCAGTATCCTACACTTCAACCTTTCCTCATAACTGCATTATCAGTTTCCCAGAATAACAAATCTCTTCTGTACCACCTCCAAGAGTGAAACATGCTCGAAACATCATTTCTCTGGCACTCTGATGCTACCTGACCTGCTGTGCTTTTCTCACACCACACTCTTTGACTCTAATTTCCAGCATCTGCAATCTTCATATTCTTCCTGTACACTCTCCATTCTAATTCCATCCTTCCATGTGATATAGTGACCAGAACCACATGCAGCACACAGGCTGTGATTGATCTGGTTATTTATACAGTTCTTGTATAAGCTTCCTGCTCTTACATTCTGCACTTGAACTGAGAGAGGAAATGATGCCATTTGCTGCCTTATCTAGATAATTGACGATGCCGGCTATCTTCAGGGTAAAAGCAAATTACTGCGGATGCTGGAATCTGAAGCCAAAAGAGAAAACGTTGGAAAATCTCACAGGTATGGCAGCATCTATAAGGAGAGACAATAGCTGACATTTCGAGTCTAACTGACCCTTTGTCAAAGCTTAAAAAAAGGAGAAATAGGGAGGTATTTATACTAGGATCTGTCCACACTAACAGTACGTTCATTTATTGTGTATTCTTTCCATTGATTGCTGTCCCTAAATGACTTGACTTCGACTTCTCCAGGTTGCTGGTGCATTCAACTGGAGCTCATAGCTTCCATTTTTAAGCAGACTGCTATTTGTTCGCTCATTAAATCAAGTAATTCACATCAACTGTACGAGTCTCTGCATGAAAACCAAATAGCCAGATTAATTACACACAGCTTTCCCTGCAGCAATTCAGGCTGACAGTCCTGGATTCCTTTGGGACTTTCGAAGGGTCCATTCTTCCTGCCTCGCAGAATTCCCATATGTAAGTACTCAGTCAGCCCCTTGCTTCATCCTAAACTAAGCTACAATATCAGCAGGTCTCTGACACTTTGCCTCTATTCAGAGAGGAACCGAAAAAGATGAACAATGAGCAAACATGGCCGGGGATTTTTCTACCTAGCTTCTTTTAATGATGTGAATCTCCTTTATAGGCCCTCACTCTCTTTAAGTATATAACTTACAATAGTTTGCACGACAAAATCTGCACAAGACAAGGGCCTGAAACTTTTGACTTGGCCAATCTCATTTCTGTCATTTTCATGGAAGGTTTGTCTCCACAAGTCTCAGTGAATGTTCTCATGATAACATCCTCAATCTGGCTCATTAACTACCTGCCCTGCCTCAATGTCCCTTCTTTCATCTGGTACGAGCCCAATTATTATTTTCTGCTTTGTTATATGTACCCACTGCCCACATATCCCAGATTGCAGCGGATTCCCTGCTCCAGATGCCAATTTTAAATAAGTCATTGCGCTCTTGGATTGGCAATCTGAAATTGCTCTGGACATGACGGCGGCATTTGGGAAAGGTGTAAACTGAGGGCCCCACGATGTGGCTGAGCCACTGAGGTTCTGGTGGATGGCATGGTGCAGGACAGGGACATTATCTTCCTTCAGGATAAATAGACAAAGTCTTTTCCCTGGGGTGGGTACGTCCAGAACTAGAGGGCATAGGTTTAGGGTGAGAGGGGAAAGATATAAAAAAGACCTAAGGGGCAACTTTTTCACGCAGAGGAGGATGTGTGCACGGAATGAGCTTCAAGAAGAAGTGGTGGATGCTGGTACAATTGCAACATTTAAGAGGCATTTCGATGGGTATATGAATAGGAAGGGTTTGGAGGGATATGAGCCGGGTGCTGGCAGGTGGGACTGGATTGAATCGGGATATCTGGTCGGCTTGGACGGGTTGGAACGAAGGGTCTGTTTCCATGCTGAACATCTCTATGACTCTTTGACTGGCAGGGGAAGCCATAACACCAGACCTGCTAGCTTGTCTGTGATTGACCCGTGGGCCAGTGAGATGCCAGCCTTCTGGGTGAATGCCCAACTGTGTAGGAAGGACGTCAGTGACCAGGGTAAGTGCCAACATCTGCACTTTGTGACCTTGCCCTCTCTCTCTCTCTCGCTGTTACTGCACCCACCTCCAACCAAGACTCATGTTCTCTGACTCTCACTGAATGCAGCACCTTCTCTCTGTTTCTCTCTAACCTCTTCTCTGTCCCGCTCGCCAGCTCTGCCTGGTGTCTCTGCTGCCCACTCACTCACTCATGACAACTCGCCACCTTTCCCTCAGCTGTCCCAGCACTAACAGCTATACCAACCACTTCCACCTCCCGTATACCTCTTGATAATTCTCTCATTCCAGGAGGAACTATCCCACAATAGAGCAGACAGAGAGGTATGAGACAGCCCAACATTCAACTCCTCACCCCCTCACAGAGAAAGGATCCTGACCCTAAAAACTACGAGAGGCAGACTGACCGTGTTCAAGCTCCCGGACTGGGATCTGATACTCTCCTAGACTCAGTGTGCTGGGCACCGTGACTGACTGTGGACAATGATATTAAGCGTTCTGGGTTTGTGTCTGCGCTAAACACCAAGGCAATACAGCAGGCGGGTGAGCTTGGTAGCTCTAGTTGAGGGGAAACACTATTGAGGGCAGGTTAAGACAAGGCAATAATTCTGTGAGCTTTCAAGTTCGCTCAAAGCGAGTGTGTTTAGAAACAGAATGAGCAGTCCAGATGGCCAATCTATGATCTGGGTGAATATTCCGGAGCACAGTGTCCTTGCAGCAGCATTGACTGTGTACAAACACGGAGTGATCAGCCCAGAGGGACAGTCCATGAGCTGGGTGTGTGTCCTTAAGCACAGTATCTTTGCAGCAGCATTGCAATGAGAGTTGTCAGTGCACCCTGAGCTGCAGCATTGAAGTAAACAAGCGTACTGTCAGTGGGTCGGAGATGTGCTGGGGTGGCATACTGAGGCTGGAATGTGTCAGATGCCAGCATTGGTGGGTGTGGAGTACATGCAGCTTCTGTTCATGCAGTGTTCCCGAGAAGCTGGTGTCCAGGATCGAAGTCTGCAGGAGCGAGCAGTGAGATGGAGTCACCAGGTACCAGGTCTGACTTTCATGTCAAATTCTGCATATTGAGTTTCCCAACAGTGGGGGAGGATATGAAGCTGCAATCTGGGGGGAGGGGGCGTGTGGGGGTGGTCGGTGGGATCCACAATAATGTGGCTGTTGATCATCAGTAATCATTCAGTGAGCATCCCGCCACTCCCGCGCTCAAATCTTGACTTAAAGAACAGTCCAGCACAGGAACAGGCCCTACAACCCAGCAAGCCCGTACTGACACATGACGTCTTTCCAAAGTTAAAACAAAGTATTTGCTCCAATATCTTTGATTTCATTCTATTCCTTACTTACTCATACTTGTGCCATGATCCCTCTGAAACCTTGCTATATTGGCTTCTTCCCCTCTATCAGTGCATTTAAGGCACTTTCACATTCTGTCTGGAACAGCAAAAAAAAATCTTACCTATCACATCCCCTGAACTTTCTCCCTTTTACCTAAAACCTACAGTCCAGAGTAATTGATATTTCTTCTCTGAGAGAAAAAAACAAGCCTCTAACTGTCCTTCTATCTATGCCTCTGACAATTTTGTAAATATGTATCCGGTAGCCCCATAGCCAATGATACCCAGGTGCAAACAAGCCACGTATGTTCAATTTCTCCTTCTGGCTAATACCCTCCAAACCAGACAACATGCTGGTAAAACCTTTCCATCCACTCTCCAACACTTTAGCATTGTGTGGCAACCAAGAGTATACACAATATTCTAAATGTACCTCGAAATAACTTTCCCTACAGCTACAAAATGACCTGCTAATTTTCATACTGCACACTCCGATGCATGTTTGAATCTTGCCATCAGTCTTCTTGATCACCCTCTTCACCCATGTTACCACTTTCAGGGAACTGTGGAGCTGTACACCAAGATCCCTTCGGATGTTGATGCAATCAGTAGTTTTTCCATCCACTTTATACTTCTATCCTTTAT
Organism: Chiloscyllium punctatum; assembly: GCF_047496795.1. Taxonomy (NCBI): domain Eukaryota; kingdom Metazoa; phylum Chordata; class Chondrichthyes; order Orectolobiformes; family Hemiscylliidae; genus Chiloscyllium; species Chiloscyllium punctatum. The sequence goes on from NC_092772.1 coordinate 3,788,703, forward strand.
TATACCTTCCAAAATGCATCATGTCACAATTGTACAAATAAAGTTACATCTGTGTTTTCTCTGTCGAAGTCTGCGGCTGACCTATATCTTGTTCTTTCTCTGGCAATCATTCTCACAATCTGCAACTCCGCCAATCTATTTACAGATCTACAGTCACAAAAACACTGTTCCACCATTACTCTGTCTTATATGATCAGGCAGTTCTCCATACTAAGTGACTGCTGATCCCACATCACTCTACAGTGGGAGGTATGTCGTGCCATAATCGTTACTGTACTGTGGGAGGTATGTCGGACCGTGATGGTTATTGTACAGAGGGAGGTATGTCGTGCCATAATCGTTACTGTACAGTGGGAGGTATGTCGGGCTGTGATGGTTTCTGAACAGAGGGAGGTATGTCGGGGTGTGATGGTTACTGTACAGTGGGAGGTATGTCGGGGAGTGATGGTTACTGTATAGTGGGAGGTATGTCGGGGTGTGATGGTTACTGTACAGTGGGAGGTATGTCGGGCCGTGATGGTTACTGTACAGTGGGAGGCATGTTGGGGTGTGATGGCTACTGTACAGTGGGAGGTATGTCGGGGTGTGATGGTTACTGTACAGTGGGAGGTATGTCGGGGTGTGATGGTTACTGTACAGTGGGAGGTATGTCGGGGTGTGATGGTTACTGTACAGTGGGAGGTATGTCAGGCCGTGATGGTTACTGTACAGTGGGAGGTATGTCGGGCCGTGATGGTTACTGTACAGAGGGAGGTATGTTGGGCTGTGATGTTTACTGTACAGTGGGAAGTATGTCGAGCTTTGAAGATTACTGTAAAGTGGGAGGAATGTCAGGCCTTGATGGTTACTGTACAGTGGGAGGCGTGTCTGGCCGTGATGGTTACTGTACAGTGGGAGGTATGTCGGGCCGTGATGGTTACTGTACAATGGGAGGTATGTCGGGCCGTGATGGTAACTGTACAGCGGAAGGTATGTCGGGCAATGAGTGTTACAGTACTGTGGGAGGTATGTCAGAACGTGATGGTTAGTGTACAACCGGACGTATGTCTGACTGTGTTGGTTACTGTGCAATGGGAGGTTTATCGGATCGTGATGGTTACAGTAGAATGGGAGGTATGTCGGACCGTGATGACAGTGCAGTGGGAGGTATGTCAGGCCGTGACTGTTACTCTACAGTGGAGTGCATGTCGGGCCATGACGGCTAATATACAGTGGGAGAGATGTCGGGCCGTGGGGGATACTGTACTTTGGGAGGTATGTCGGGCCGTGATGGTTACTGTACAGTGGGAGGTATGTCGGGGTGTGATGGTTAAATGTTCAGTGGGAGTTAGGTTGGTCCATGACGGTTACTGTACAGTGGAGGATATGTAGGGCCGTGATGGTTACTGTACAGTGGGAGGTATGTCGGGCCGTGATGGTTACTGTACAGTGGGAGGTATGTCGGGCCGTGATGGTTACTGTACAGTGGGAGGTATGTCGGGGTGTGATGGTTACTGTACAGTGGGAGGTATGTCTTGCCGTGTTGGTTACTGTACAGTGGGAGATATGTCAGGCCGTGATGGTTACTGTACCATTGGAGGTACGTCGGGTTGTGATGGTTACTGTACAGTGGGAGGTATGTCGGGCCGTGATGGTTACTGTACAGAGGGAGGTATATCGGGCCGTGATGGTTACTGTACAGTGGGAGGTATGTCGGGCTGTGAGGGTTACTGTGCAGTGGGAGGTATTTGGGACCGTGATGGTTACTGTACAGTGGGATGTATGTCAGAACGTGATGGTTCCTGTACAGTGGGAGTTATGTCGGACCATGACGGTTAGTGAACAGTGGGAGGTATGTCAGGCCATTTCGGTTACTGCACAGTGGGGGGTATGTTTAGCTGTATAGTTTACTGTGCAATGGGTCATACGTCGTGACGTGATGGTTACTATACCGTGGGAGTGTGTCGGGCCGTGACGGTGACTTACAGTGGGAGGTAAGTTTGGCCGTGATGATTACTGTACAGTGGCATGTATTTTGGCGTTTGATGGTTACTGTACAGTGGGAGGTATGACAGGCCATGATAGTTACTGTACCGTGGGAGGTATGTCGGGCCGTGATGGGTACTGTACAGTGGGAGGTATGTCGGGCTGTGATCATTACTGTACAGCGATAGGTTTGTCGGGCCGAGGTGGTTACAGCAGATTGCGAGTCGTGTTCGACAGTGATGGCTACTGTACAGTGGGAGGTATTTGGGACCGTGATGGTTACTGTACTTTGGGAGGTATGTCGAGCCATGACGGTTACTGTACAGTGGGAGGTATGTCGGGCCGTGACTGTTACTCAACAGTGGGAGGTATGTCGGGCCGTGATGGTTACTATACAGTGGGAGGCATGTCTGGCCGTGTTGGGTACTGTGCAATGGGAGGAAAATTGGGCCGTGATGTTTACTCTACAGGGGGAGGTATTTCGGGCCATGACGGTTACTGTACAGTGGGAGGTATGTCGTGGTGTGATAGTGACTGTACAGTGAGAGGTATGTCAGGCCGTGACGGTTACTGCACAGTGGGATGTATGTCGGGCCGTGATGTTTACTGTACAGTGGGCGGTATGTCAGGTTGTGATGGTGACTGTACAGTGGAAGATATATCTGGCCGTGACGTTTACTGTAGAGTGGGAGGGATGTCAGGCTGAGATGGTAACTGTACAGTGGGATGACTGGCGGGCCGTGATGGATACTGTAGAGTGGTAGGTGTGTCGGGCCGAGATCGTTACTGTGGACTGGGAGGCGTGTTCGACCATGACGGTTACTGTACAGTGGGAGGTATTTGGGGCTATGATGGTTACTGTAACAGTGGGAGTTGTGTCGCGCCGTGATGGTTATGGACAATGTGAGGTATGTCAGGCCGTGATGGTTACAGTACAATGGGAGGTATGTCAGTCCGTGATGATTACTGTACAGTGGGAAGTTTGTCGGACCGTGATGGTTACTGTACAATGTGAGGAACGTCGCGCCGTGATGGTTATTGTACAACGGGAGGTATGTTGGGCCGTGATTGTTACTGTACAGTGGGAGGTATGTCGGGGTGAGATGGTTACTATACAATGGGAGGTATGTCGGGCCGTGATGGTTACTGTACAGTGCGAGGTATGTCGGGCCGTGATGGTTAATGTACAGTGGGAGGTATATCGGACTGTGATGGTTACTGTACGGTGGGAGGTATGTCGGGGTGTGATGGTTACTGTTCAGTGGGAAGTATGTTGGACCGCGATGGTTAGTGTACATTGGGAGGTATGTCGGGCCGTGACGGTTATTGTACATTGGGAGGTATGTCAGGCCGTGATTGTTACTGTACAGTGGGAGGTATGTCGGGCCGTGATCGTTAATGTACAGTGGGAGGTATGTCGAGCTGTGATGGTTGCTGTAAAATGGGAGGTATGTCGGTCCGTGTTGGTTACTGTACAGTGCGAGGTATGTAGGACCGTGATGGTTACTGTACAGTGGGAGGTATGTCGAACCGTGATGGTTAGTGTACAGTGGGAGGTAGGTCGGGATGTGACGATAACTGCACAGTGAGATATATGTCAGGCCATGATGGTTACTGCGCAGTGGGAGATGTGTCGGGCCGTGACGGTTGCTGTATAGTGAGAGGTACGTCGGGTCGTGATCGTTACTCTAAAATGGGAGGTATGTCGGTCCATGATGGTTACTGTGAAATGGGAGTTATGTCGGGCCGTGATGGTTACTGTACAGTGGGAGGTATGTCGGGCCGTGATGGTTACTGTACAGTGGGAGGTATGTCGGGGTGTGATGGTTACTGTACAGTCGGAGGTATGTCGGATCGTGATGGTTACTGTACAGTGGGAGGTATGTCGGACCGTGTTGGTTACTGTACAGTGGGAGGTATGTCGGATCGTGATGGTTACTGTACAGTGGGAGGTATGTCGGGGTGTGATGGTTACTGTTCAGTGGGAGGTATGTCGGGCCGTGATGGTTACTGTATAATGGGAGGTATGTCGGATCGTGCTGGTTACTACACAATGGGAGGTATGTTGGGCCGTGATGGTTACTATACAGTGGGAGGTATGTCGGGTCGTGATGTTTACTGTACAATGGGTCGTCTGTCGGGACATGATGGTTACTGTACAGTGGGAGATATGTCGGGCCGTGATGGTTACTGTACACAGGGAGGTATGTTAGACCGTCCGGTTACTGTGCAGTGGGAGGTATGTCGACCGTGATGGTTACCATACAGGGGCAGTTAAGTCGGGCCCTTACGGTTACTGTACCGTGGGAAGAATGTCGGGCCGTGATGGTTACTGTTCAGTGGGAGATATGTGGTGCTGTGACAGTTATTGTTCATTGGGAGGTATGTCGGGCCGTGATGGCTCCTGGACACTGGGTGTTATGTCGGGCTGTGATGGTTAGTGTACAGTGGGAGGTGTGTCGGGCCGTGGTGGTTCCTCTATGGTGGGATGTATAGGGCCATGGCGTTTACTGTACAGCGGGAGGTATGTCGGACCGTGATGGATCCTGTACTTTGTGAGGTCTGTCGGGCCGTTTTGGTTACTGTGTAGTGGGATGTACGTCGGGCCGTGATGGTTACTGTACAGTGGGAGGTATGTCAGGCCGTGATGGTTACTGTACAGTGGGAGGTATGTCAGGCCATGACGTTTATTGTACATTGGGAGGTATGTCGGGCCATGATTGTTACTGTACAGTGGGAGGTATGTCAGGCCGTGATGGTTAATGTACAATAGGAGGTATGTCGTGCCGTGACGGTTATTGTACATTGGGAGGTATGTCGGGGCATGATTGTTACTGTACAGTGGGAGGTATGTCGGGGTGTGTTGGTTACTGTACAATGGGAGTTATGTTGGGGTGTGATGGTTACTGTGCCGTGAAGATTACCGTACAATGGGATGGATGTTGGGCCGTGATGGTTACTGTACAGTGGGAGGTATGTCGGGCCGTGATGGTTACTGTACAGTGGGAGGTATGTCGGATCATGATGGTTACTATACAATGGGAGGTATGTCGGGGTGTGATAGTTACTGTACAGTGGGAGGTATGTCGGATCATGATGGTTACTATACAATGGGAGGTATGTCGGGGTGTGATGGTTACTGTACAGTGGGTGGTATGTCGGGGTGTGATGGTTACTGTACAGTGGGAGGTATGTCGGGGTGTGATAGTTACTGTACAGTGGGTGGTATGTCGGGCCGTGATGGATACTGTACAATGGGATGTATGTCGGGCCGTGATGGTTACTGTACAATGGGAGGTATGTTGCGCCGTGATGGTTACTGTACAGTGGGACGTATGTCAGGCCATGACGGTTACTGCACAGTGGGAGGTATGTCGGGTCGTGATGGTTAGTGTACAGTGTGATGTATGTCGGGCTTTGATGGTTACTGTACAATGGGACCGTATGTCAGGCCGTGACGGTTACTATACAGTGGGATGTATGTCTTGCCGTGTTGGTTACTGTGCAACGGGATGAATGTAGGGTGGTGATGGTGAGTGTACGGTGGGAGGTATGTCGGTCTGTGATGGTTACTATACAGTGGGAGGTATGTCGGGCCGTGATGGTTACTGTACAGTGGGAGGTATGTCAGGCCGTGATGGTTACTGTACAGTGGGAGTTATGTCAGGCCATGACGTTTATTGTACATTGGGAGGTATGTCGGGCCATGATTGTTACTGTACCGTGGGAGGTATGTCAGGCCGTGATGGTTAATGTACAATAGGAGGTATGTCGTGCCGTGACGGTTATTGTACATTGGGAGGTATGTCGGGGCATGATTGTTACTGTACAGTGGGAGGTATGTCGGGGTGTGATGGTTACTGTACAATGGGAGTTATGTTGGGGTGTGATGGTTACTGTGCCGTGAAGATTACCGTACAATGGGATGGATGTTGGGACGTGATGGTTACTGTACGGTGGGAGGCATGTGGACCGTGATGGTTACCGAAAAGAGGGAGTTACTTCGGGCCCTTATGGTTACTGTACAGTGGGAAGTATGTCGGGCCGTGATGGTTACTGTACAGTGGGAGGTATGTCGGGCCGTGATGGTTACTGTACTTTGGGAGGTTTTCGGGCCGTGATGGTTGCTGTACAGTGGGAGGTATGTCGGATCATGATTGTTACTATACAATGGGAGGTATGTCGGGCCGTGATGGTTACTGTACAGTGGGAGGTATGTCGGGGTGTGATGGTTACTGTACAGTGGGAGTTATGTCGGGGTGTGATGGTTACTGTACAGTGGGAGGTATGTCGGGCCGTGATGGTTACTTTACAGTGGGAGGTATGTCGGACCGTGATGGTTACTGTACAATGGAAGGTATGTCGGGCCGTGATGGTTACTGTACAATGTGAGGTATGTCGGACCGTGATGGTTACTGTACTTTGGGAGGTTTTCGGGCCGTGATGTTTACTGTACAGTGGGAGGTATGTCGGATTATGATGGTTACTATACAATGGGAGGTATGTCTGGTCTTGATGGTTACTGTACAGTGCGAGCTACGTCGGGCCGTGATGGTTAATGTACCGTGGGAGGTATATCGGACTGTGATGGTTACTGTACGGTGGGAGGTATGTCGGGGTGTGATGGTTACTGTTCAGTGGGAAGTATGTTGGACCGCGATGGTTAGTGTACAGTGGGAGGTATGTCGGGCCGTGACGGTTATTGTACAGTGGGAGGTATGTCGGGCCGTGACGGTTATTGTACATTGGGAGGTATGTCAGGTGTGATTGTTACTGTACAGTGGGAGGTATGTCGGGCCGTGATGGTTAATGTACAGTGGGAGGTATGTCGGACTGTGATGGTTACTGTACAGTGGGAGATATGTCGGGCTGTGATGGTTACTGTACGGTGGGAGGTATGTCGAGCTGTGATGGTTGCTGTAAAATGGGAGGTATGTCGGTCCGTGTTGGTTACTGTACAGTGCGAGGTATGTAGGACCGTGATGGTTACTGTACAGTGGGAGGTATGTCGGGGTGTGATGGTTACTATACATTGGGAGGTATGTCGAGCCGTGACGTTATTGTAAAGTGGGAGGAATGTCGGGATGTGATGGTTACTGTACAGTGGGTGGTCTGTCGAACCGTGATGGTTAGTGTACAGTGGGAGGTAGGTCGGGATGTGACGATAACTGCACAGTGGGATATATGTCAGGCCATGATGGTTACTGCGCAGTGGGAGATGTGTCGGGCCGTGACGGTTGCTGTATAGTGAGAGCTACGTCGTGTCGTGATCGTTACTCTAAAATGGGAGGTATGTCAGTCCATGATGGTTACTGTGAAATGGGAGTTATGTCGGGCCGTGTTGGTTACTGTACAGTGGGAGGTATGTCGGGCCGTGATGGTTACTGTACAGTGGGAGGTATGTCGAGCCGTGATGGTTACTGTACAGTGGGAGGTATGTCGGGGTGTGATGGTTACTGTACAGTGGGAGGTATGTCGGATCGTGATGGTTACTGTACAGTGGGAGGTATGTTGGGCCGTGATGGTTACTATACAGTGGGAGGTATGTCGGGCCTTGATGGTTACTGTACATTGGGAGGTATGTCGGGGTGTGATGGTTACTGTTCAGTGGGAGGTATGTCGGGCCGTGATGGTTACTGTTCAGTGGGAGATATGTCGGGGTGTGATGGTTCATGTACAGTGGGAGGTATGTCGGATCGTGCTGGTTACTACACAATGGGAGGTATGTTGGGCCGTGGTGGTTACTATACAGTGGGAGGTATGTCGGGTCGTGATGTTTACTGTACAATGGGACGTCTGTCGGGCCATGATGGTTACTGTACGATGGTAAGTATATCGGGCCGTGATGCTTACTGTACAATGGGAGGTATGTCGGGTCGTGGTGGTTACTGTGCAGTGGGAGATATGTCGGGCCGTGATGGTTACTGTACAATGGGAGGTATGTCGGGCCGTGATGGTTACTGTACAGTGGGAGGTATGTTGGGCCGTGATGGTTACTGTACAGTGGGAGGTATATTGGATCGTGATGGTTACGGTACAGTGGGAGGTATGTTGGGCCGTGATGGTTACTGTACAGTGGGAGTTATGTCGGGCCGTGATGGTTACTGTACAGTGGGAGGTATGTTGGGCCGTGATGGTTACTGTACAGTGGGAGGTATATTGGATCGTGATGGTTACGGTACAGTGGGAGGTATGTTGGGCCGTGATGGTTACTGTACAGTGGGAGGTATGTCGGGGTGTGATGGTTTCTGTACAGTGCGAGGTATTTTGGGCCGTGATGGTTACTGTATAGTGGGAGGTATTTTGGGCCATGATGGTTACTGTACAGTGGGAGGTATATTGGACCGCGATGGTTTCTGTACAGTGGGAGGTATGTTGGGCTGTGATGGTTTCTGTACAGAGGGCGATGTTGTAGTTACTGTACTCTGGGAGGTATTTGGGGCCGTGAAAGTTACTATACTTTGGGGGGTATGTCGGGCCGTGATAGTTACTGTACAGTGGGAGGTGTGTCGGACCGTGATGTTTCCTGTACTTTGGTAGTTAGGTCGGGCTGTGATATTCCCTGTACGGTGGGAGGTACGTCGTGCCGTGTTGGTTACTGTACAGTGAGAAGTGTGTCGGGTATGAAAGTTACTGTACAGTGGGAGATATGTCCGGACATGATGGTTACTGTAGAGTGGGAGGTGCGTCGGTCCGTGATGGTTACTCTACAGTGGGAGGTCTGTCGGGCCGCGATGGTTACTGTACAGTGGGAGGAATGTCGGGGTGTGATCGTTACTGTACAGTGGGAGGTCTGTCGGGGTGTGATGGTTACTGTACAGTGGGAGTTATATCGGTCCGTGATGGTTTCTGTACAGTGGGAGGTATGTCGGTCCGTGATGGTTACTGTACAGTGGGAGGTATATCGGTCCGTGATGGTTACTGTACAGTGGGAGGTATGTCGGTCCGTGATGGTTTCTGTACAGTGGGAGGTATATCGGGGTGTAATGGTTACTGTACAGTGGGAGGTATGTCGGAATGTGATGGTTACTGTACAGTGGGAGGTATGTCGGGGTGTGATGGTTACTGTACGGTGGGAGGTATGTCGGGGTGTGATGGTTACTGTACAGTGGGAGGTATGTCGGGGTGTGATGGTTACTGTACAGTGGGAGGTATGTCGGGGTGTGATGGTTACTGTACAGTGGGAGGTATGTCGGGGTGTGATGGTTACTGTACAGTGGGAGGTATGTCGGGGTGTGATGGTTACTGTACAGTGGGAGGTATGTCGGGCTGTGATGGTTACTATGCAGTGGGAGGTATGTCGGATCGTGATGGTTATTGTACAATGGAAGGTATGTCGGGCCGTGATGGTTACTGTACAATGGGAGGTATGTTGCGCCGTGATGGTTACTGTACATTGGGACGTATGTTAGGCCGTGACGGTTACTGCTCAGTGTGAGGTATGTCGGGTCGTGATGGTTAGTGTACAGTGTGAGTTATGTAGGGCTTTGATGGTTACTGTACAATGGGAGGGTATGTCAGGCCGTGACGGTTACTATACAGTGGGATGTATGTCTTGCCGTGTTGGTTACTGTGCAATGGGATGAATGTAAGGTCGTGATGGTGAGTGTACGGTGGGAGGTATGTCGGGGTGTGATGGTTACTGTACAGTGGGAGGTATGTCGGGGTGTGATAGTTACTGTACAGTGGGAGGTATGTCGGGGTGTGATGGTTACTGTACAGTGGGAGGTATGTCGGGCTGTGATGGTTACTGTACAGTGGGAGGTATGTCGGGGTGTGATGGTTACTGTACAGTGGGAGGTATGTCGGATCGTGATGGTTACTGTACAGTGGGAGGTATGTCGGGCCGTGATGCTTACTGTACAGTGGGAGGTATGTCGGATCGTGATGGTTACTGTACAGTGGGAGGTATGTCGGGCCGTGATGCTTACTGTACAGTGGGAGGTATGTCGGATCGTGATGGTTACTGTACAGTGGGGGGTATGTTGGGCCGTGATGGTTACTATACAGTGGGAGGTATGTCGGGCCTTGATGGTTACTGTACAGTGGGAGGTATGTCGGGCCGTGATGGTTACTGTATAATGGGAGGTATGTCGGATCGTGCTGGTTACTACACAATGGGAGGTATGTTGGGCCGTGGTGGTTACTATACAGTGGGAGGTATGTCGGGTCGTGATGTTTACTGTACAATGGGACGTCTGTCGGGCCATGATGGTTACTGTACGATGGGAAGTATATCGGGCCGTGATGCTTACTGTACAATGGGAGGTATGTCGGGTCGTGGTGGTTACTGTGCAGTGGGAGATATGTCGGGCCGTGACGGTTACTGTACACAGGGAGGTATGTTAGACCGTCCGGTTACTGTGCAGTGGGAGGTATGTCGACCGTGATGGTTACCGAAAAGAGGGAGTTACGTCGGGCCCTTATGGTTACTGTACAGTGGGAAGTATGTCGGGTCGTGATGGTTACTGTACAGTGGGAGGTATGTCGGGCCGTGATGGTTACTGTACTTTGGGAGGTTTTCGGGCCGTGATGGTTACTGTACAGTGGGAGGTATGTCGGATCGTGATGGTTACTATACAATGGGAGGTATGTCTGGTCTTGATGGTTACTGTACAGTGGGAGGTATGTCGGGGTGTGATGGTTAATGTACCGTGGGAGGTATATCGGACTGTGATGGTTACTGTACGGTGGGAGGTATGTCGGGGTGTGATGGTTACTGTTCAGTGGGAAGTATGTTGGACCGCGATGGTTAGTGTACAGTGGGAGGTATGTCAGGCCGTGACGGTTATTGTACATTGGGAGGTATGTCAGGCCGTGATTGTTACTGTACAGTGGGAGGTATGTCGGGCCGTGATGGTTAATGTACAGTGGGAGATATGTCGGGCTGTGATGGTTACTGTACGGTGGGAGGTATGTCGAGCTGTGATGGTTGCTGTAAAATGGGAGGTATGTCGGTCCGTGTTGGTTACTGTACAGTGCGAGGTATGATGGACCGTGATGGTTACTGTACAGTGGGAGGTATGTCGAGCCGAGACGTTATTGTAAAGTGGGAGGAATGTCGGGATGTGATGGTTACTGTACAGTGGGTGGTCTGTCGAACCGTGATGGTTAGTGTACAGTGGGAGGTAGGTCAGGATGTGACGATAACTGCACAGTGGGATATATGTCAGGCCATGATGGTTACTGCGCAGTGGGAGATGTGTCGGGCCGTGACGGTTGCTGTATAGTGAGAGCTACGTCGTGTCGTGATCGTTACTCTAAAATGGGAGGTATGTCGGTCCATGATGGTTACTGTGAAATGGGAGTTATGTCGGGCCGTGTTGGTTACTGTACAGTGGGAGGTATGTCGAGCCGTGATGGTTACTGTACAGTGGGAGGTATGTCGGGGTGTGATTGTTACTGTACAGAGGGAGGTATGTCGGGCCGTGATGGTTACTGTATAATGGGAGGTATGTCGGATCGTGATGGTTACTGGACAGTGGGAGGTATGTTGGGCCGTGATGGATACTATACAGTGGGAGGTATGTCGGATCGTGATGGTTACTGTACAGTGGGAGGTATGTCGGTCCGTGTTGGTTACTGTACAGTGGGAGGTATGTCGGATCGTGATGGTTACTGTTCAGTGGGAGGTATGTCGGGGTGTGATGGTTACTGTACAGTGGGAGGTATGTCGGGCCGTGTTGGTTACTGTACAGTGGGAGGTATGTCGGATCGTGATGGTTACTGTTCAGTGGGAGGTATGTCGGGGTGTGACGGTTACTGTACAGTGGGACGTATGTCGGGCCGTGATGGTTACTGTTCAGTGGGAGGTATGTCGGGGTGTGATGGTTACTGTACAGTGGGAGGTATGTCGGATCGTGCTGGTTACTACACAATGGGAGGTATGTTGGGCCGTGGTGGTTACTATACAATGGGAGGTATGTCGGGTCGTGATGTTTACTGTACAATGGGACGTCTGTCGGGCCATGATGGTTACTGTACGATGGGAAGTATATCGGGCCGTGATGCTTACTGTACAATGGGAGGTATGTCGGGTCGTGGTGGTTACTGTGCAGTGGGAGATATGTCGGGCCGTGATGGTTACTGTACACAGGGAGGTATGTCGGGCCGTGATGGTTACTGTACACAGTGAGGTATGTTAGACAGTCCGGTTACTGTGCAGTGGGAGGTATGTCGACCGTGATGGTTACCATACAGGGGCAGTCATGTCGGGCCCTTATGGTTACTGTACCGTGGGAGGTATGTGGTGCTGTGACAGTTATTGTTCATTGGGAGGTATGTCGGGCCGTGATGGCTCCTGGACACTGGGTGCTATGTCGGGCTGTGATGGTTAGTGTACAGTGGGAGGTGTGCCGGGCCGTGGTGGTTCCTCTATGGTGGGATGTATAGGGCCGTGGCGTTTACTGTACAGCGGGAGGTATGTCGGACCGTGATGGATCCTGTACTTTGTGAGGTCTGTCGGGCCGTTTTGGTTACTGTACAGTGGGAGGTATGTTGGGCCGTGATGGTTACTGTACGGTGGGAGGTATGTCGACCGTGATGGTTACCGAAAAGGGGGAGTTATGTCGGGCCCTTATGGTTACTGTACAGTGGGATGTATGTCGGGCCGTGATGGTTACTGTACAGTGGGATGTATGTCGGGCCGTGATGGTTACTGTATAGTGGGAGGTATGTCGGGCCGTGATGGTTACTGTACAGTGGGAGGTATGTCGGGCCGTGATGGTTACTGTATAGTGGGAGGTATTTTGGGCCATGATGGTTACTGTACAGTGGGAGGTATGTTGGGCCGTGATGGTTACTGTATAGTGGGAGGTATGTTGGGCCGTGATGGTTACTGTACAGTGGGAGGTGTTTTGGGCCGTGATGGTTACTGTACAGTGGGAGGTATATTGGATCGTGATGGTTACTGTACAGTGGGAGGTATGTTGGGCTGTGATGGTTAATGTACAGAGGGCGATGTTGTAGTTACTGTACTCTGGGAGGTATTTGGGGCCGTGAAAGTTACTATACTTTGGGGGGTATGTCGGGCCGTGATAGTTACTGTGCAGTGGGAGGTGTGTCGGACCGTGATGTTTCCTGTACTTTGGTAGTTAGGTCGGGCTGTGATATTCCCTGTACGGTGGGAGGTACGTCGTGCCGTGTTGGTTACTGTACAGTGAGAGGTGTGTCGGGCCATGAAAGTTACTGTACAGTGGGAGATATGTCCGGACATGATGGTTACTGTAGAGTGGGAGGTATGTCGGTCCGTGATGGTTACTCTACAGTGGGAGGTATGTCGGGCCGCGATGGTTACTGTACAGTGGGAGGAATGTCGGGGTGTGATGGTTACTGTACAGTGGGAGGTATGTCGGGGTGTGATGGTTACTGTACAGTGGGAGTTATGTCGGGGTGTGATGGTTTCTGTACAGTGGGAGTTATGTCGGGGTGTGATGGTTTCTGTACAGTGGGAGGTATGTCGGCCCGTGATGGTTACTGTACAGTGGGAGGTATGTCGGGGTGTGATGGTTACTGTACAGTGGGAGGTATGTCGGGGTGTAATGGTTACTGTACAGTGGGAGGTATGTCGGTCCGTGATGGTTACTGTACAGTGGGAGGTATGTCGGTCCGTGATGGTTTCTGTACAGTGGGAGGTATGTCGGGGTGTAATGGTTTCTGTACAGTGGGAGGTATGTCGCGGTGTAATGGTTACTGTACAGTGGGAGGTATGTCGGGATGTGATGGTTACTGTACAGTGGGAGGTATGTCGGTGTGTGATGGTTACTGTACGGTGGGAGGTATGTCGGGGTGTGATGGATGCTGTACAGTGGGAGGTATGTCGGGGTGTGATGGTTACTGTACAGTGGGAGGTATGTCGGGGTGTAATGGTTACTGTCCAGTTGGAGGTATGTCGGGGTGTGATGGTTACTGTACAGTGGGAGATATGTCGGGCCTTGATGGTTACTGTACAGTGGGAGGTATGTCTGGCTGTGATGGTTACTGTACAGTGGGAGGTATGTCGGGCTGTGATGGTTACTGTACAGTGGGAGGAATGTCGGGGTATGATGGTTACTGTACAGTGGGAGGTATGTCGGGCCTTGATGGTTACTGTACAGTGGGAGGTATGTCGGGCTGTGATGGTTACTGTACAGTGGGAGGTATGTCGGGCTGTGATGGTTACTGTACAGTGGGAGGTATGTCGAGCTGTGATGGTTGCTGTAAAATGGGAGGTATGTCGGTCCGTGTTGGTTACTGTACAGTGCGAGGTATGTAGGACCGTGATGGTTACTGTACAGTGGGAGGTATGTCGGGGTGTGATGGTTACTATACATTGGGAGGTATGTCGAGCCGTGACGTTATTGTAAAGTGGGAGGAATGTCGGGATGTGATGGTTACTGTACAGTGGGTGGTCTGTCGAACCGTGATGGTTAGTGTACAGTGGGAGGTAGGTCGGGATGTGACGATAACTGCACAGTGGGATATATGTCAGGCCATGATGGTTACTGCGCAGTGGGAGATGTGTCGGGCCGTGACGGTTGCTGTATAGTGAGAGCTACGTCGTGTCGTGATCGTTACTCTAAAATGGGAGGTATGTCAGTCCATGATGGTTACTGTGAAATGGGAGTTATGTCGGGCCGTGTTGGTTACTGTACAGTGGGAGGTATGTCGGGCCGTGATGGTTACTGTACAGTGGGAGGTATGTCGAGCCGTGATGGTTACTGTACAGTGGGAGGTATGTCGGGGTGTGATGGTTACTGTACAGTGGGAGGTATGTCGGATCGTGATGGTTACTGTACAGTGGGAGGTATGTTGGGCCGTGATGGTTACTATACAGTGGGAGGTATGTCGGGCCTTGATGGTTACTGTACATTGGGAGGTATGTCGGGGTGTGATGGTTACTGTTCAGTGGGAGGTATGTCGGGCCGTGATGGTTACTGTTCAGTGGGAGATATGTCGGGGTGTGATGGTTCATGTACAGTGGGAGGTATGTCGGATCGTGCTGGTTACTACACAATGGGAGGTATGTTGGGCCGTGGTGGTTACTATACAGTGGGAGGTATGTCGGGTCGTGATGTTTACTGTACAATGGGACGTCTGTCGGGCCATGATGGTTACTGTACGATGGTAAGTATATCGGGCCGTGATGCTTACTGTACAATGGGAGGTATGTCGGGTCGTGGTGGTTACTGTGCAGTGGGAGATATGTCGGGCCGTGATGGTTACTGTACAATGGGAGGTATGTCGGGCCGTGATGGTTACTGTACAGTGGGAGGTATGTTGGGCCGTGATGGTTACTGTACAGTGGGAGGTATATTGGATCGTGATGGTTACGGTACAGTGGGAGGTATGTTGGGCCGTGATGGTTACTGTACAGTGGGAGTTATGTCGGGCCGTGATGGTTACTGTACAGTGGGAGGTATGTTGGGCCGTGATGGTTACTGTACAGTGGGAGGTATATTGGATCGTGATGGTTACGGTACAGTGGGAGGTATGTTGGGCCGTGATGGTTACTGTACAGTGGGAGGTATGTCGGGGTGTGATGGTTTCTGTACAGTGCGAGGTATTTTGGGCCGTGATGGTTACTGTATAGTGGGAGGTATTTTGGGCCATGATGGTTACTGTACAGTGGGAGGTATATTGGACCGCGATGGTTTCTGTACAGTGGGAGGTATGTTGGGCTGTGATGGTTTCTGTACAGAGGGCGATGTTGTAGTTACTGTACTCTGGGAGGTATTTGGGGCCGTGAAAGTTACTATACTTTGGGGGGTATGTCGGGCCGTGATAGTTACTGTACAGTGGGAGGTGTGTCGGACCGTGATGTTTCCTGTACTTTGGTAGTTAGGTCGGGCTGTGATATTCCCTGTACGGTGGGAGGTACGTCGTGCCGTGTTGGTTACTGTACAGTGAGAAGTGTGTCGGGTATGAAAGTTACTGTACAGTGGGAGATATGTCCGGACATGATGGTTACTGTAGAGTGGGAGGTGCGTCGGTCCGTGATGGTTACTCTACAGTGGGAGGTCTGTCGGGCCGCGATGGTTACTGTACAGTGGGAGGAATGTCGGGGTGTGATCGTTACTGTACAGTGGGAGGTCTGTCGGGGTGTGATGGTTACTGTACAGTGGGAGTTATATCGGTCCGTGATGGTTTCTGTACAGTGGGAGGTATGTCGGTCCGTGATGGTTACTGTACAGTGGGAGGTATATCGGTCCGTGATGGTTACTGTACAGTGGGAGGTATGTCGGTCCGTGATGGTTTCTGTACAGTGGGAGGTATATCGGGGTGTAATGGTTACTGTACAGTGGGAGGTATGTCGGAATGTGATGGTTACTGTACAGTGGGAGGTATGTCGGGGTGTGATGGTTACTGTACGGTGGGAGGTATGTCGGGGTGTGATGGTTACTGTACAGTGGGAGGTATGTCGGGGTGTGATGGTTACTGTACAGTGGGAGGTATGTCGGGGTGTGATGGTTACTGTACAGTGGGAGGTATGTCGGGGTGTGATGGTTACTGTACAGTGGGAGGTATGTCGGGGTGTGATGGTTACTGTACAGTGGGAGGTATGTCGGGCTGTGATGGTTACTATGCAGTGGGAGGTATGTCGGATCGTGATGGTTATTGTACAATGGAAGGTATGTCGGGCCGTGATGGTTACTGTACAATGGGAGGTATGTTGCGCCGTGATGGTTACTGTACATTGGGACGTATGTTAGGCCGTGACGGTTACTGCTCAGTGTGAGGTATGTCGGGTCGTGATGGTTAGTGTACAGTGTGAGTTATGTAGGGCTTTGATGGTTACTGTACAATGGGAGGGTATGTCAGGCCGTGACGGTTACTATACAGTGGGATGTATGTCTTGCCGTGTTGGTTACTGTGCAATGGGATGAATGTAAGGTCGTGATGGTGAGTGTACGGTGGGAGGTATGTCGGGGTGTGATGGTTACTGTACAGTGGGAGGTATGTCGGGGTGTGATAGTTACTGTACAGTGGGAGGTATGTCGGGGTGTGATGGTTACTGTACAGTGGGAGGTATGTCGGGCTGTGATGGTTACTGTACAGTGGGAGGTATGTCGGGGTGTGATGGTTACTGTACAGTGGGAGGTATGTCGGATCGTGATGGTTACTGTACAGTGGGAGGTATGTCGGGCCGTGATGCTTACTGTACAGTGGGAGGTATGTCGGATCGTGATGGTTACTGTACAGTGGGAGGTATGTCGGGCCGTGATGCTTACTGTACAGTGGGAGGTATGTCGGATCGTGATGGTTACTGTACAGTGGGGGGTATGTTGGGCCGTGATGGTTACTATACAGTGGGAGGTATGTCGGGCCTTGATGGTTACTGTACAGTGGGAGGTATGTCGGGCCGTGATGGTTACTGTATAATGGGAGGTATGTCGGATCGTGCTGGTTACTACACAATGGGAGGTATGTTGGGCCGTGGTGGTTACTATACAGTGGGAGGTATGTCGGGTCGTGATGTTTACTGTACAATGGGACGTCTGTCGGGCCATGATGGTTACTGTACGATGGGAAGTATATCGGGCCGTGATGCTTACTGTACAATGGGAGGTATGTCGGGTCGTGGTGGTTACTGTGCAGTGGGAGATATGTCGGGCCGTGACGGTTACTGTACACAGGGAGGTATGTTAGACCGTCCGGTTACTGTGCAGTGGGAGGTATGTCGACCGTGATGGTTACCGAAAAGAGGGAGTTACGTCGGGCCCTTATGGTTACTGTACAGTGGGAAGTATGTCGGGTCGTGATGGTTACTGTACAGTGGGAGGTATGTCGGGCCGTGATGGTTACTGTACTTTGGGAGGTTTTCGGGCCGTGATGGTTACTGTACAGTGGGAGGTATGTCGGATCGTGATGGTTACTATACAATGGGAGGTATGTCTGGTCTTGATGGTTACTGTACAGTGGGAGGTATGTCGGGGTGTGATGGTTAATGTACCGTGGGAGGTATATCGGACTGTGATGGTTACTGTACGGTGGGAGGTATGTCGGGGTGTGATGGTTACTGTTCAGTGGGAAGTATGTTGGACCGCGATGGTTAGTGTACAGTGGGAGGTATGTCAGGCCGTGACGGTTATTGTACATTGGGAGGTATGTCAGGCCGTGATTGTTACTGTACAGTGGGAGGTATGTCGGGCCGTGATGGTTAATGTACAGTGGGAGATATGTCGGGCTGTGATGGTTACTGTACGGTGGGAGGTATGTCGAGCTGTGATGGTTGCTGTAAAATGGGAGGTATGTCGGTCCGTGTTGGTTACTGTACAGTGCGAGGTATGATGGACCGTGATGGTTACTGTACAGTGGGAGGTATGTCGAGCCGAGACGTTATTGTAAAGTGGGAGGAATGTCGGGATGTGATGGTTACTGTACAGTGGGTGGTCTGTCGAACCGTGATGGTTAGTGTACAGTGGGAGGTAGGTCGGGATGTGACGATAACTGCACAGTGGGATATATGTCAGGCCATGATGGTTACTGCGCAGTGGGAGATGTGTCGGGCCGTGACGGTTGCTGTATAGTGAGAGCTACGTCGTGTCGTGATCGTTACTCTAAAATGGGAGGTATGTCGGTCCATGATGGTTACTGTGAAATGGGAGTTATGTCGGGCCGTGTTGGTTACTGTACAGTGGGAGGTATGTCGAGCCGTGATGGTTACTGTACAGTGGGAGGTATGTCGGGGTGTGATTGTTACTGTACAGAGGGAGGTATGTCGGGCCGTGATGGTTACTGTATAATGGGAGGTATGTCGGATCGTGATGGTTACTGGACAGTGGGAGGTATGTTGGGCCGTGATGGATACTATACAGTGGGAGGTATGTCGGATCGTGATGGTTACTGTACAGTGGGAGGTATGTCGGTCCGTGTTGGTTACTGTACAGTGGGAGGTATGTCGGATCGTGATGGTTACTGTTCAGTGGGAGGTATGTCGGGGTGTGATGGTTACTGTACAGTGGGAGGTATGTCGGGCCGTGTTGGTTACTGTACAGTGGGAGGTATGTCGGATCGTGATGGTTACTGTTCAGTGGGAGGTATGTCGGGGTGTGACGGTTACTGTACAGTGGGACGTATGTCGGGCCGTGATGGTTACTGTTCAGTGGGAGGTATGTCGGGGTGTGATGGTTACTGTACAGTGGGAGGTATGTCGGATCGTGCTGGTTACTACACAATGGGAGGTATGTTGGGCCGTGGTGGTTACTATACAATGGGAGGTATGTCGGGTCGTGATGTTTACTGTACAATGGGACGTCTGTCGGGCCATGATGGTTACTGTACGATGGGAAGTATATCGGGCCGTGATGCTTACTGTACAATGGGAGGTATGTCGGGTCGTGGTGGTTACTGTGCAGTGGGAGATATGTCGGGCCGTGATGGTTACTGTACACAGGGAGGTATGTCGGGCCGTGATGGTTACTGTACACAGTGAGGTATGTTAGACAGTCCGGTTACTGTGCAGTGGGAGGTATGTCGACGGTGATGGTTACCATACAGGGGCAGTCATGTCGGGCCCTTATGGTTACTGTACCGTGGGAGGTATGTGGTGCTGTGACAGTTATTGTTCATTGGGAGGTATGTCGGGCCGTGATGGCTCCTGGACACTGGGTGCTATGTCGGGCTGTGATGGTTAGTGTACAGTGGGAGGTGTGCCGGGCCGTGGTGGTTCCTCTATGGTGGGATGTATAGGGCCGTGGCGTTTACTGTACAGCGGGAGGTATGTCGGACCGTGATGGATCCTGTACTTTGTGAGGTCTGTCGGGCCGTTTTGGTTACTGTACAGTGGGAGGTATGTTGGGCCGTGATGGTTACTGTACGGTGGGAGGTATGTCGACCGTGATGGTTACCGAAAAGGGGGAGTTATGTCGGGCCCTTATGGTTACTGTACAGTGGGATGTATGTCGGGCCGTGATGGTTACTGTACAGTGGGATGTATGTCGGGCCGTGATGGTTACTGTATAGTGGGAGGTATGTCGGGCCGTGATGGTTACTGTACAGTGGGAGGTATGTCGGGCCGTGATGGTTACTGTATAGTGGGAGGTATTTTGGGCCATGATGGTTACTGTACAGTGGGAGGTATGTTGGGCCGTGATGGTTACTGTATAGTGGGAGGTATGTTGGGCCGTGATGGTTACTGTACAGTGGGAGGTGTTTTGGGCCGTGATGGTTACTGTACAGTGGGAGGTATATTGGATCGTGATGGTTACTGTACAGTGGGAGGTATGTTGGGCTGTGATGGTTAATGTACAGAGGGCGATGTTGTAGTTACTGTACTCTGGGAGGTATTTGGGGCCGTGAAAGTTACTATACTTTGTGGGGTATGTCGGGCCGTGATAGTTACTGTGCAGTGGGAGGTGTGTCGGACCGTGATGTTTCCTGTACTTTGGTAGTTAGGTCGGGCTGTGATATTCCCTGTACGGTGGGAGGTACGTCGTGCCGTGTTGGTTACTGTACAGTGAGAGGTGTGTCGGGCCATGAAAGTTACTGTACAGTGGGAGATATGTCCGGACATGATGGTTACTGTAGAGTGGGAGGTATGTCGGTCCGTGATGGTTACTCTACAGTGGGAGGTATGTCGGGCCGCGATGGTTACTGTACAGTGGGAGGAATGTCGGGGTGTGATGGTTACTGTACAGTGGGAGGTATGTCGGGGTGTGATGGTTACTGTACAGTGGGAGTTATGTCGGGGTGTGATGGTTTCTGTACAGTGGGAGTTATGTCGGGGTGTGATGGTTTCTGTACAGTGGGAGGTATGTCGGCCCGTGATGGTTACTGTACAGTGGGAGGTATGTCGGGGTGTGATGGTTACTGTACAGTGGGAGGTATGTCGGGGTGTAATGGTTACTGTACAGTGGGAGGTATGTCGGTCCGTGATGGTTACTGTACAGTGGGAGGTATGTCGGTCCGTGATGGTTTCTGTACAGTGGGAGGTATGTCGGGGTGTAATGGTTTCTGTACAGTGGGAGGTATGTCGCGGTGTAATGGTTACTGTACAGTGGGAGGTATGTCGGGATGTGATGGTTACTGTACAGTGGGAGGTATGTCGGTGTGTGATGGTTACTGTACGGTGGGAGGTATGTCGGGGTGTGATGGATGCTGTACAGTGGGAGGTATGTCGGGGTGTGATGGTTACTGTACAGTGGGAGGTATGTCGGGGTGTAATGGTTACTGTCCAGTTGGAGGTATGTCGGGGTGTGATGGTTACTGTACAGTGGGAGATATGTCGGGCCTTGATGGTTACTGTACAGTGGGAGGTATGTCTGGCTGTGATGGTTACTGTACAGTGGGAGGTATGTCGGGCTGTGATGGTTACTGTACAGTGGGAGGAATGTCGGGGTATGATGGTTACTGTACAGTGGGAGGTATGTCGGGCCTTGATGGTTACTGTACAGTGGGAGGTATGTCGGGCTGTGATGGTTACTGTACAGTGGGAGGTATGTCGGGCTGTGATGGTTACTGTACAGTGGGAGGTATGTCGGGCTGTGATGGTTACTGTACAGTGGGAGGTATGTCGGGCTGTGATGGTTACAGTACAGTGGGAGGTATGTCGGGGTGTGATGGTTACTGTACAGTGGGAGGTATGTCGGGGTGTGATAGTTACTGTACAGTGGGAGGTGTGTCGGACCGTGATGTTTCCTGTACTTTGGTAGTTAGGTCGGGCTGTGATATTCCCTGTACGGTGGGAGGTACGTCGTGCCGTGTTGGTTACTGTACAGTGAGAAGTGTGTCGGGCCATGAAAGTTACTGTACAGTGGGAGATATGTCCGGACATGATGGTTACTGTAGAGTGGGAGGTGCGTCGGTCCGTGATGGTTACTCTACAGTGGGAGGTATGTCGGGCCGCGATGGTTACTGTACAGTGGGAGGAATGTCGGGGTGTGATCGTTACTGTACAGTGGGAGGTCTGTCGGTGTGTGATGGTTACTGTACAGTGGGAGGTATGTCGGGCCGTGATGGTTACTGTATAGTGGGAGGTATTTTGGGCCATGATGGTTACTGTACAGTGGGAGGTATGTTGGGCCGTGATGGTTACTGTATAGTGGGAGGTATGTTGGGCCGTGATGGTTACTGTACAGTGGGAGGTGTTTTGGGCCGTGATGGTTACTGTACAGTGGGAGGTATATTGGATCGTGATGGTTACTGTACAGTGGGAGGTATGTTGGGCTGTGATGGTTAATGTACAGAGGGCGATGTTGTAGTTACTGTACTCTGGGAGGTATTTGGGGCCGTGAAAGTTACTATACTTTGGGGGGTATGTCGGGCCGTGATAGTTACTGTGCAGTGGGAGGTGTGTCGGACCGTGATGTTTCCTGTACTTTGGTAGTTAGGTCGGGCTGTGATATTCCCTGTACGGTGGGAGGTACGTCGTGCCGTGTTGGTTACTGTACAGTGAGAGGTGTGTCGGGCCATGAAAGTTACTGTACAGTGGGAGATATGTCCGGACATGATGGTTACTGTAGAGTGGGAGGTATGTCGGTCCGTGATGGTTAATCTACAGTGGGAGGTATGTCGGGCCGCGATGGTTACTGTACAGTGGGAGGAATGTCGGGGTGTGATGGTTACTGTACAGTGGGAGGTATGTCGGGGTGTGATGGTTACTGTACAGTGGGAGTTATGTCGGGGTGTGATGGTTTCTGTACAGTGGGAGTTATGTCGGGGTGTGATGGTTTCTGTACAGTGGGAGGTATGTCGGCCCGTGATGGTTACTGTACAGTGGGAGGTATGTCGGGGTGTGATGGTTACTGTACAGTGGGAGGTATGTCGGGGTGTAATGGTTACTGTACAGTGGGAGGTATGTCGGTCCGTGATGGTTACTGTACAGTGGGAGGTATGTCGGTCCGTGATGGTTTCTGTACAGTGGGAGGTATGTCGGGGTGTAATGGTTTCTGTACAGTGGGAGGTATGTCGCGGTGTAATGGTTACTGTACAGTGGGAGGTATGTCGGGATGTGATGGTTACTGTACAGTGGGAGGTATGTCGGTGTGTGATGGTTACTGTACGGTGGGAGGTATGTCGGGGTGTGATGGATGCTGTACAGTGGGAGGTATGTCGGGGTGTGATGGTTACTGTACAGTGGGAGGTATGTCGGGGTGTAATGGTTACTGTACAGTGGGAGGTATGTCGGGGTGTGATGGTTACTGTACAGTGGGAGATATGTCGGGCCTTGATGGTTACTGTACAGTGGGAGGTATGTCTGGCTGTGATGGTTACTGTACAGTGGGAGGTATGTCGGGCTGTGATGGTTACTGTACAGTGGGAGGAATGTCGGGGTATGATGGTTACTGTACAGTGGGAGGTATGTCGGGCCTTGATGGTTACTGTACAGTGGGAGGTATGTCGGGCTGTGATGGTTACTGTACAGTGGGAGGTATGTCGGGCTGTGATGGTTACTGTACAGTGGGAGGTATGTCGGGCTGTGATGGTTACTGTACAGTGGGAGGTATGTCGGGCTGTGATGGTTACAGTACAGTGGGAGGTATGTCGGGGTGTGATGGTTACTGTACAGTGGGAGGTATGTCGGGGTGTGATAGTTACTGTACAGTGGGAGGTGTGTCGGACCGTGATGTTTCCTGTACTTTGGTAGTTAGGTCGGGCTGTGATATTCCCTGTACGGTGGGAGGTACGTCGTGCCGTGTTGGTTACTGTACAGTGAGAAGTGTGTCGGGCCATGAAAGTTACTGTACAGTGGGAGATATGTCCGGACATGATGGTTACTGTAGAGTGGGAGGTGCGTCGGTCCGTGATGGTTACTCTACAGTGGGAGGTATGTCGGGCCGCGATGGTTACTGTACAGTGGGAGGAATGTCGGGGTGTGATCGTTACTGTACAGTGGGAGGTCTGTCGGGGTGTGATGGTTACTGTACAGTGGGAGTTATATCGGTCCGTGATGGTTTCTGTACAGTGGGAGGTATGTCGGTCCGTGATGGTTACTGTACAGTGGGAGGTATATCGGTCCGTGATGGTTACTGTACAGTGGGAGGTATGTCGGTCCGTGATGGTTTCTGTACAGTGGGAGGTATATCGGGGTGTAATGGTTACTGTACAGTGGGAGGTATGTCGGAATGTGATGGTTACTGTACAGTGGGAGGTATGTCGGGGTGTGATGGTTACTGTACGGTGGGAGGTATGTCGGGGTGTGATGGTTACTGTACAGTGGGAGGTATGTCGGGGTGTGATGGTTACTGTACAGTGGGAGGTATGTCGGGGTGTGATGGTTACTGTACAGTGGGAGGTATGTCGGGGTGTGATGGTTACTGTACAGTGGGAGGTATGTCGGGGTGTGATGGTTACTGTACAGTGGGAGGTATGTCGGGCTGTGATGGTTACTATGCAGTGGGAGGTATGTCGGATCGTGATGGTTATTGTACAATGGAAGGTATGTCGGGCCGTGATGGTTACTGTACAATGGGAGGTATGTTGCGCCGTGATGGTTACTGTACATTGGGACGTATGTTAGGCCGTGACGGTTACTGCTCAGTGTGAGGTATGTCGGGTCGTTTATGGTTAGTGTACAGTGTGAGTTATGTAGGGCTTTGATGGTTACTGTACAATGGGAGGGTATGTCAGGCCGTGACGGTTACTATACAGTGGGATGTATGTCTTGCCGTGTTGGTTACTGTGCAATGGGATGAATGTAGGGTCGTGATGGTGAGTGTACGGTGGGAGGTATGTCGGGGTGTGATGGTTACTGTACAGTGGGAGGTATGTCGGGGTGTGATAGTTACTGTACAGTGGGAGGTATGTCGGGGTGTGATGGTTACTGTACAGTGGGAGGTATGTCGGGGTGTGATGGTTACTGTACAGTGGGAGGTATGTCGGATCGTGATGGTTACTGTACAGTGGGAGGTATGTCGGGCCGTGATGCTTACTGTACAGTGGGAGGTATGTCGGATCGTGATGGTTACTGTACAGTGGGAGGTATGTCGGGCCGTGATGCTTACTGTACAGTGGGAGGTATGTCGGATCGTGATGGTTACTGTACAGTGGGGGGTATGTTGGGCCGTGATGGTTACTATACAGTGGGAGGTATGTCGGGCCTTGATGGTTACTGTACAGTGGGAGGTGTGTCGGGCCGTGATGGTTACTGTATAATGGGAGGTATGTCGGATCGTGCTGGTTACTACACAATGGGAGGTATGTTGGGCCGTGGTGGTTACTATACAGTGGGAGGTATGTCGGGTCGTGATGTTTACTGTACAATGGGACGTCTGTCGGGCCATGATGGTTACTGTACGATGGGAAGTATATCGGGCCGTGATGCTTACTGTACAATGGGAGGTATGTCGGGTCGTGGTGGTTACTGTGCAGTGGGAGATATGTCGGGCCGTGACGGTTACTGTACACAGGGAGGTATGTTAGACCGTCCGGTTACTGTGCAGTGGGAGGTATGTCGACCGTGATGGTTACCGAAAAGAGGGAGTTACGTCGGGCCCTTATGGTTACTGTACAGTGGGAAGTATGTCGGGTCGTGATGGTTACTGTACAGTGGGAGGTATGTCGGGCCGTGATGGTTACTGTACTTTGGGAGGTTTTCGGGCCGTGATGGTTACTGTACAGTGGGAGGTATGTCGGATCGTGATGGTTACTATACAATGGGAGGTATGTCTGGTCTTGATGGTTACTGTACAGTGGGAGGTATGTCGGGGTGTGATGGTTAATGTACCGTGGGAGGTATATCGGACTGTGATGGTTACTGTACGGTGGGAGGTATGTCGGGGTGTGATGGTTACTGTTCAGTGGGAAGTATGTTGGACCGCGATGGTTAGTGTACAGTGGGAGGTATGTCAGGCCGTGACGGTTATTGTACATTGGGAGGTATGTCAGGCCGTGATTGTTACTGTACAGTGGGAGGTATGTCGGGCCGTGATGGTTAATGTACAGTGGGAGATATGTCGGGCTGTGATGGTTACTGTACAGTGGGAGGTATGTCGGGCTGTGATGGTTAGTGTACAGTGGGAGGTATGTCGGATCGTGATGGTTACTGTACAGTGGGAGGTATGTCGGGCCGTGATGCTTACTGTACAGTGGGAGGTATGTCGGATCGTGATGGTTACTGTACAGTGGGAGGTATGTCGGGCCGTGATGCTTACTGTACAGTGGGAGGTATGTCGGATCGTGATGGTTACTGTACAGTGGGGGGTATGTTGGGCCGTGATGGTTACTATACAGTGGGAGGTATGTCGGGCCTTGATGGTTACTGTACAGTGGGAGGTATGTCGGGCCGTGATGGTTACTGTATAATGGGAGGTATGTCGGATCGTGCTGGTTACTACACAATGGGAGGTATGTTGGGCCGTGGTGGTTACTATACAGTGGGAGGTATGTCGGGTCGTGATGTTTACTGTACAATGGGACGTCTGTCGGGCCATGATGGTTACTGTACGATGGGAAGTATATCGGGCCGTGATGCTTACTGTACAATGGGAGGTATGTCGGGTCGTGGTGGTTACTGTGCAGTGGGAGATATGTCGGGCCGTGACGGTTACTGTACACAGGGAGGTATGTTAGACCGTCCGGTTACTGTGCAGTGGGAGGTATGTCGACCGTGATGGTTACCGAAAAGAGGGAGTTACGTCGGGCCCTTATGGTTACTGTACAGTGGGAAGTATGTCGGGTCGTGATGGTTACTGTACAGTGGGAGGTATGTCGGGCCGTGATGGTTACTGTACTTTGGGAGGTTTTCGGGCCGTGATGGTTACTGTACAGTGGGAGGTATGTCGGATCGTGATGGTTACTATACAATGGGAGGTATGTCTGGTCTTGATGGTTACTGTACAGTGGGAGGTATGTCGGGGTGTGATGGTTAATGTACCGTGGGAGGTATATCGGACTGTGATGGTTACTGTACGGTGGGAGGTATGTCGGGGTGTGATGGTTACTGTTCAGTGGGAAGTATGTTGGACCGCGATGGTTAGTGTACAGTGGGAGGTATGTCAGGCCGTGACGGTTATTGTACATTGGGAGGTATGTCAGGCCGTGATTGTTACTGTACAGTGGGAGGTATGTCGGGCCGTGATGGTTAATGTACAGTGGGAGATATGTCGGGCTGTGATGGTTACTGTACGGTGGGAGGTATGTCGAGCTGTGATGGTTGCTGTAAAATGGGAGGTATGTCGGTCCGTGTTGGTTACTGTACAGTGCGAGGTATGATGGACCGTGATGGTTACTGTACAGTGGGAGGTATGTCGAGCCGAGACGTTATTGTAAAGTGGGAGGAATGTCGGGATGTGATGGTTACTGTACAGTGGGTGGTCTGTCGAACCGTGATGGTTAGTGTACAGTGGGAGGTAGGTCGGGATGTGACGATAACTGCACAGTGGGATATATGTCAGGCCATGATGGTTACTGCGCAGTGGGAGATGTGTCGGGCCGTGACGGTTGCTGTATAGTGAGAGCTACGTCGTGTCGTGATCGTTACTCTAAAATGGGAGGTATGTCGGTCCATGATGGTTACTGTGAAATGGGAGTTATGTCGGGCCGTGTTGGTTACTGTACAGTGGGAGGTATGTCGAGCCGTGATGGTTACTGTACAGTGGGAGGTATGTCGGGGTGTGATTGTTACTGTACAGAGGGAGGTATGTCGGGCCGTGATGGTTACTGTATAATGGGAGGTATGTCGGATCGTGATGGTTACTGGACAGTGGGAGGTATGTTGGGCCGTGATGGATACTATACAGTGGGAGGTATGTCGGATCGTGATGGTTACTGTACAGTGGGAGGTATGTCGGTCCGTGTTGGTTACTGTACAGTGGGAGGTATGTCGGATCGTGATGGTTACTGTTCAGTGGGAGGTATGTCGGGGTGTGATGGTTACTGTACAGTGGGAGGTATGTCGGGCCGTGTTGGTTACTGTACAGTGGGAGGTATGTCGGATCGTGATGGTTACTGTTCAGTGGGAGGTATGTCGGGGTGTGACGGTTACTGTACAGTGGGACGTATGTCGGGCCGTGATGGTTACTGTTCAGTGGGAGGTATGTCGGGGTGTGATGGTTACTGTACAGTGGGAGGTATGTCGGATCGTGCTGGTTACTACACAATGGGAGGTATGTTGGGCCGTGGTGGTTACTATACAATGGGAGGTATGTCGGGTCGTGATGTTTACTGTACAATGGGACGTCTGTCGGGCCATGATGGTTACTGTACGATGGGAAGTATATCGGGCCGTGATGCTTACTGTACAATGGGAGGTATGTCGGGTCGTGGTGGTTACTGTGCAGTGGGAGATATGTCGGGCCGTGATGGTTACTGTACACAGGGAGGTATGTCGGGCCGTGATGGTTACTGTACACAGTGAGGTATGTTAGACAGTCCGGTTACTGTGCAGTGGGAGGTATGTCGACCGTGATGGTTACCATACAGGGGCAGTCATGTCGGGCCCTTATGGTTACTGTACCGTGGGAGGTATGTGGTGCTGTGACAGTTATTGTTCATTGGGAGGTATGTCGGGCCGTGATGGCTCCTGGACACTGGGTGCTATGTCGGGCTGTGATGGTTAGTGTACAGTGGGAGGTGTGCCGGGCCGTGGTGGTTCCTCTATGGTGGGATGTATAGGGCCGTGGCGTTTACTGTACAGCGGGAGGTATGTCGGACCGTGATGGATCCTGTACTTTGTGAGGTCTGTCGGGCCGTTTTGGTTACTGTACAGTGGGAGGTATGTTGGGCCGTGATGGTTACTGTACGGTGGGAGGTATGTCGACCGTGATGGTTACCGAAAAGGGGGAGTTATGTCGGGCCCTTATGGTTACTGTACAGTGGGATGTATGTCGGGCCGTGATGGTTACTGTACAGTGGGATGTATGTCGGGCCGTGATGGTTACTGTATAGTGGGAGGTATGTCGGGCCGTGATGGTTACTGTACAGTGGGAGGTATGTCGGGCCGTGATGGTTACTGTATAGTGGGAGGTATTTTGGGCCATGATGGTTACTGTACAGTGGGAGGTATGTTGGGCCGTGATGGTTACTGTATAGTGGGAGGTATGTTGGGCCGTGATGGTTACTGTACAGTGGGAGGTGTTTTGGGCCGTGATGGTTACTGTACAGTGGGAGGTATATTGGATCGTGATGGTTACTGTACAGTGGGAGGTATGTTGGGCTGTGATGGTTAATGTACAGAGGGCGATGTTGTAGTTACTGTACTCTGGGAGGTATTTGGGGCCGTGAAAGTTACTATACTTTGGGGGGTATGTCGGGCCGTGATAGTTACTGTGCAGTGGGAGGTGTGTCGGACCGTGATGTTTCCTGTACTTTGGTAGTTAGGTCGGGCTGTGATATTCCCTGTACGGTGGGAGGTACGTCGTGCCGTGTTGGTTACTGTACAGTGAGAGGTGTGTCGGGCCATGAAAGTTACTGTACAGTGGGAGATATGTCCGGACATGATGGTTACTGTAGAGTGGGAGGTATGTCGGTCCGTGATGGTTACTCTACAGTGGGAGGTATGTCGGGCCGCGATGGTTACTGTACAGTGGGAGGAATGTCGGGGTGTGATGGTTACTGTACAGTGGGAGGTATGTCGGGGTGTGATGGTTACTGTACAGTGGGAGTTATGTCGGGGTGTGATGGTTTCTGTACAGTGGGAGTTATGTCGGGGTGTGATGGTTTCTGTACAGTGGGAGGTATGTCGGCCCGTGATGGTTACTGTACAGTGGGAGGTATGTCGGGGTGTGATGGTTACTGTACAGTGGGAGGTATGTCGGGGTGTAATGGTTACTGTACAGTGGGAGGTATGTCGGTCCGTGATGGTTACTGTACAGTGGGAGGTATGTCGGTCCGTGATGGTTTCTGTACAGTGGGAGGTATGTCGGGGTGTAATGGTTTCTGTACAGTGGGAGGTATGTCGCGGTGTAATGGTTACTGTACAGTGGGAGGTATGTCGGGATGTGATGGTTACTGTACAGTGGGAGGTATGTCGGTGTGTGATGGTTACTGTACGGTGGGAGGTATGTCGGGGTGTGATGGATGCTGTACAGTGGGAGGTATGTCGGGGTGTGATGGTTACTGTACAGTGGGAGGTATGTCGGGGTGTAATGGTTACTGTCCAGTTGGAGGTATGTCGGGGTGTGATGGTTACTGTACAGTGGGAGATATGTCGGGCCTTGATGGTTACTGTACAGTGGGAGGTATGTCTGGCTGTGATGGTTACTGTACAGTGGGAGGTATGTCGGGCTGTGATGGTTACTGTACAGTGGGAGGAATGTCGGGGTATGATGGTTACTGTACAGTGGGAGGTATGTCGGGCCTTGATGGTTACTGTACAGTGGGAGGTATGTCGGGCTGTGATGGTTACTGTACAGTGGGAGGTATGTCGGGCTGTGATGGTTACTGTACAGTGGGAGGTATGTCGGGCTGTGATGGTTACTGTACAGTGGGAGGTATGTCGGGCTGTGATGGTTACAGTACAGTGGGAGGTATGTCGGGGTGTGATGGTTACTGTACAGTGGGAGGTATGTCGGGGTGTGATAGTTACTGTACAGTGGGAGGTGTGTCGGACCGTGATGTTTCCTGTACTTTGGTAGTTAGGTCGGGCTGTGATATTCCCTGTACGGTGGGAGGTACGTCGTGCCGTGTTGGTTACTGTACAGTGAGAAGTGTGTCGGGCCATGAAAGTTACTGTACAGTGGGAGATATGTCCGGACATGATGGTTACTGTAGAGTGGGAGGTGCGTCGGTCCGTGATGGTTACTCTACAGTGGGAGGTATGTCGGGCCGCGATGGTTACTGTACAGTGGGAGGAATGTCGGGGTGTGATCGTTACTGTACAGTGGGAGGTCTGTCGGTGTGTGATGGTTACTGTACAGTGGGAGGTATGTCGGGCCGTGATGGTTACTGTATAGTGGGAGGTATTTTGGGCCATGATGGTTACTGTACAGTGGGAGGTATGTTGGGCCGTGATGGTTACTGTATAGTGGGAGGTATGTTGGGCCGTGATGGTTACTGTACAGTGGGAGGTGTTTTGGGCCGTGATGGTTACTGTACAGTGGGAGGTATATTGGATCGTGATGGTTACTGTACAGTGGGAGGTATGTTGGGCTGTGATGGTTAATGTACAGAGGGCGATGTTGTAGTTACTGTACTCTGGGAGGTATTTGGGGCCGTGAAAGTTACTATACTTTGGGGGGTATGTCGGGCCGTGATAGTTACTGTGCAGTGGGAGGTGTGTCGGACCGTGATGTTTCCTGTACTTTGGTAGTTAGGTCGGGCTGTGATATTCCCTGTACGGTGGGAGGTACGTCGTGCCGTGTTGGTTACTGTACAGTGAGAGGTGTGTCGGGCCATGAAAGTTACTGTACAGTGGGAGATATGTCCGGACATGATGGTTACTGTAGAGTGGGAGGTATGTCGGTCCGTGATGGTTAATCTACAGTGGGAGGTATGTCGGGCCGCGATGGTTACTGTACAGTGGGAGGAATGTCGGGGTGTGATGGTTACTGTACAGTGGGAGGTATGTCGGGGTGTGATGGTTACTGTACAGTGGGAGTTATGTCGGGGTGTGATGGTTTCTGTACAGTGGGAGTTATGTCGGGGTGTGATGGTTTCTGTACAGTGGGAGGTATGTCGGCCCGTGATGGTTACTGTACAGTGGGAGGTATGTCGGGGTGTGATGGTTACTGTACAGTGGGAGGTATGTCGGGGTGTAATGGTTACTGTACAGTGGGAGGTATGTCGGTCCGTGATGGTTACTGTACAGTGGGAGGTATGTCGGTCCGTGATGGTTTCTGTACAGTGGGAGGTATGTCGGGGTGTAATGGTTTCTGTACAGTGGGAGGTATGTCGCGGTGTAATGGTTACTGTACAGTGGGAGGTATGTCGGGATGTGATGGTTACTGTACAGTGGGAGGTATGTCGGTGTGTGATGGTTACTGTACGGTGGGAGGTATGTCGGGGTGTGATGGATGCTGTACAGTGGGAGGTATGTCGGGGTGTGATGGTTACTGTACAGTGGGAGGTATGTCGGGGTGTAATGGTTACTGTACAGTGGGAGGTATGTCGGGGTGTGATGGTTACTGTACAGTGGGAGATATGTCGGGCCTTGATGGTTACTGTACAGTGGGAGGTATGTCTGGCTGTGATGGTTACTGTACAGTGGGAGGTATGTCGGGCTGTGATGGTTACTGTACAGTGGGAGGAATGTCGGGGTATGATGGTTACTGTACAGTGGGAGGTATGTCGGGCCTTGATGGTTACTGTACAGTGGGAGGTATGTCGGGCTGTGATGGTTACTGTACAGTGGGAGGTATGTCGGGCTGTGATGGTTACTGTACAGTGGGAGGTATGTCGGGCTGTGATGGTTACTGTACAGTGGGAGGTATGTCGGGCTGTGATGGTTACAGTACAGTGGGAGGTATGTCGGGGTGTGATGGTTACTGTACAGTGGGAGGTATGTCGGGGTGTGATAGTTACTGTACAGTGGGAGGTGTGTCGGACCGTGATGTTTCCTGTACTTTGGTAGTTAGGTCGGGCTGTGATATTCCCTGTACGGTGGGAGGTACGTCGTGCCGTGTTGGTTACTGTACAGTGAGAAGTGTGTCGGGCCATGAAAGTTACTGTACAGTGGGAGATATGTCCGGACATGATGGTTACTGTAGAGTGGGAGGTGCGTCGGTCCGTGATGGTTACTCTACAGTGGGAGGTATGTCGGGCCGCGATGGTTACTGTACAGTGGGAGGAATGTCGGGGTGTGATCGTTACTGTACAGTGGGAGGTCTGTCGGGGTGTGATGGTTACTGTACAGTGGGAGTTATATCGGTCCGTGATGGTTTCTGTACAGTGGGAGGTATGTCGGTCCGTGATGGTTACTGTACAGTGGGAGGTATATCGGTCCGTGATGGTTACTGTACAGTGGGAGGTATGTCGGTCCGTGATGGTTTCTGTACAGTGGGAGGTATATCGGGGTGTAATGGTTACTGTACAGTGGGAGGTATGTCGGAATGTGATGGTTACTGTACAGTGGGAGGTATGTCGGGGTGTGATGGTTACTGTACGGTGGGAGGTATGTCGGGGTGTGATGGTTACTGTACAGTGGGAGGTATGTCGGGGTGTGATGGTTACTGTACAGTGGGAGGTATGTCGGGGTGTGATGGTTACTGTACAGTGGGAGGTATGTCGGGGTGTGATGGTTACTGTACAGTGGGAGGTATGTCGGGGTGTGATGGTTACTGTACAGTGGGAGGTATGTCGGGCTGTGATGGTTACTATGCAGTGGGAGGTATGTCGGATCGTGATGGTTATTGTACAATGGAAGGTATGTCGGGCCGTGATGGTTACTGTACAATGGGAGGTATGTTGCGCCGTGATGGTTACTGTACATTGGGACGTATGTTAGGCCGTGACGGTTACTGCTCAGTGTGAGGTATGTCGGGTCGTTTATGGTTAGTGTACAGTGTGAGTTATGTAGGGCTTTGATGGTTACTGTACAATGGGAGGGTATGTCAGGCCGTGACGGTTACTATACAGTGGGATGTATGTCTTGCCGTGTTGGTTACTGTGCAATGGGATGAATGTAGGGTCGTGATGGTGAGTGTACGGTGGGAGGTATGTCGGGGTGTGATGGTTACTGTACAGTGGGAGGTATGTCGGGGTGTGATAGTTACTGTACAGTGGGAGGTATGTCGGGGTGTGATGGTTACTGTACAGTGGGAGGTATGTCGGGGTGTGATGGTTACTGTACAGTGGGAGGTATGTCGGATCGTGATGGTTACTGTACAGTGGGAGGTATGTCGGGCCGTGATGCTTACTGTACAGTGGGAGGTATGTCGGATCGTGATGGTTACTGTACAGTGGGAGGTATGTCGGGCCGTGATGCTTACTGTACAGTGGGAGGTATGTCGGATCGTGATGGTTACTGTACAGTGGGGGGTATGTTGGGCCGTGATGGTTACTATACAGTGGGAGGTATGTCGGGCCTTGATGGTTACTGTACAGTGGGAGGTGTGTCGGGCCGTGATGGTTACTGTATAATGGGAGGTATGTCGGATCGTGCTGGTTACTACACAATGGGAGGTATGTTGGGCCGTGGTGGTTACTATACAGTGGGAGGTATGTCGGGTCGTGATGTTTACTGTACAATGGGACGTCTGTCGGGCCATGATGGTTACTGTACGATGGGAAGTATATCGGGCCGTGATGCTTACTGTACAATGGGAGGTATGTCGGGTCGTGGTGGTTACTGTGCAGTGGGAGATATGTCGGGCCGTGATGGTTACTGTACACAGGGAGGTATGTTAGACCGTCCGGTTACTGTGCAGTGGGAGGTATGTCGACCGTGATGGTTACCGAAAAGAGGGAGTTACGTCGGGCCCTTATGGTTACTGTACAGTGGGAAGTATTTCGGGTCGTGATGGTTACTGTACAGTGGGAGGTATGTCGGGCCGTGATGGTTACTGTACTTTGGGAGGTTTTCGGGCCGTGATGGTTACTGTACAGTGGGAGGTATGTCGGATCGTGATGGTTACTATACAATGGGAGGTATGTCTGGTCTTGATGGTTACTGTACAGTGGGAGGTATGTCGGGGTGTGATGGTTAATGTACCGTGGGAGGTATATCGGACTGTGATGGTTACTGTACGGTGGGAGGTATGTCGGGGTGTGATGGTTACTGTTCAGTGGGAAGTATGTTGGACCGCGATGGTTAGTGTACAGTGGGAGGTATGTCAGGCCGTGACGGTTATTGTACATTGGGAGGTATGTCAGGCCGTGATTGTTACTGTACAGTGGGAGGTATGTCGGGCCGTGATGGTTAATGTACAGTGGGAGATATGTCGGGCTGTGATGGTTACTGTACAGTGGGAGGTATGTCGGGCTGTGATGGTTACTGTACAGTGGGAGGTATGTCGGATCGTGATGGTTACTGTACAGTGGGAGGTATGTCGGGCCGTGATGCTTACTGTACAGTGGGAGGTATGTCGGATCGTGATGGTTACTGTACAGTGGGAGGTATGTCGGGCCGTGATGCTTACTGTACAGTGGGAGGTATGTCGGATCGTGATGGTTACTGTACAGTGGGGGGTATGTTGGGCCGTGATGGTTACTATACAGTGGGAGGTATGTCGGGCCTTGATGGTTACTGTACAGTGGGAGGTATGTCGGGCCGTGATGGTTACTGTATAATGGGAGGTATGTCGGATCGTGCTGGTTACTACACAATGGGAGGTATGTTGGGCCGTGGTGGTTACTATACAGTGGGAGGTATGTCGGGTCGTGATGTTTACTGTACAATGGGACGTCTGTCGGGCCATGATGGTTACTGTACGATGGGAAGTATATCGGGCCGTGATGCTTACTGTACAATGGGAGGTATGTCGGGTCGTGGTGGTTACTGTGCAGTGGGAGATATGTCGGGCCGTGACGGTTACTGTACACAGGGAGGTATGTTAGACCGTCCGGTTACTGTGCAGTGGGAGGTATGTCGACCGTGATGGTTACCGAAAAGAGGGAGTTACGTCGGGCCCTTATGGTTACTGTACAGTGGGAAGTATGTCGGGTCGTGATGGTTACTGTACAGTGGGAGGTATGTCGGGCCGTGATGGTTACTGTACTTTGGGAGGTTTTCGGGCCGTGATGGTTACTGTACAGTGGGAGGTATGTCGGATCGTGATGGTTACTATACAATGGGAGGTATGTCTGGTCTTGATGGTTACTGTACAGTGGGAGGTATGTCGGGGTGTGATGGTTAATGTACCGTGGGAGGTATATCGGACTGTGATGGTTACTGTACGGTGGGAGGTATGTCGGGGTGTGATGGTTACTGTTCAGTGGGAAGTATGTTGGACCGCGATGGTTAGTGTACAGTGGGAGGTATGTCAGGCCGTGACGGTTATTGTACATTGGGAGGTATGTCAGGCCGTGATTGTTACTGTACAGTGGGAGGTATGTCGGGCCGTGATGGTTAATGTACAGTGGGAGATATGTCGGGCTGTGATGGTTACTGTACGGTGGGAGGTATGTCGAGCTGTGATGGTTGCTGTAAAATGGGAGGTATGTCGGTCCGTGTTGGTTACTGTACAGTGCGAGGTATGATGGACCGTGATGGTTACTGTACAGTGGGAGGTATGTCGAGCCGAGACGTTATTGTAAAGTGGGAGGAATGTCGGGATGTGATGGTTACTGTACAGTGGGTGGTCTGTCGAACCGTGATGGTTAGTGTACAGTGGGAGGTAGGTCGGGATGTGACGATAACTGCACAGTGGGATATATGTCAGGCCATGATGGTTACTGCGCAGTGGGAGATGTGTCGGGCCGTGACGGTTGCTGTATAGTGAGAGCTACGTCGTGTCGTGATCGTTACTCTAAAATGGGAGGTATGTCGGTCCATGATGGTTACTGTGAAATGGGAGTTATGTCGGGCCGTGTTGGTTACTGTACAGTGGGAGGTATGTCGAGCCGTGATGGTTACTGTACAGTGGGAGGTATGTCGGGGTGTGATTGTTACTGTACAGAGGGAGGTATGTCGGGCCGTGATGGTTACTGTATAATGGGAGGTATGTCGGATCGTGATGGTTACTGGACAGTGGGAGGTATGTTGGGCCGTGATGGATACTATACAGTGGGAGGTATGTCGGATCGTGATGGTTACTGTACAGTGGGAGGTATGTCGGTCCGTGTTGGTTACTGTACAGTGGGAGGTATGTCGGATCGTGATGGTTACTGTTCAGTGGGAGGTATGTCGGGGTGTGATGGTTACTGTACAGTGGGAGGTATGTCGGGCCGTGTTGGTTACTGTACAGTGGGAGGTATGTCGGATCGTGATGGTTACTGTTCAGTGGGAGGTATGTCGGGGTGTGACGGTTACTGTACAGTGGGACGTATGTCGGGCCGTGATGGTTACTGTTCAGTGGGAGGTATGTCGGGGTGTGATGGTTACTGTACAGTGGGAGGTATGTCGGATCGTGCTGGTTACTACACAATGGGAGGTATGTTGGGCCGTGGTGGTTACTATACAATGGGAGGTATGTCGGGTCGTGATGTTTACTGTACAATGGGACGTCTGTCGGGCCATGATGGTTACTGTACGATGGGAAGTATATCGGGCCGTGATGCTTACTGTACAATGGGAGGTATGTCGGGTCGTGGTGGTTACTGTGCAGTGGGAGATATGTCGGGCCGTGATGGTTACTGTACACAGGGAGGTATGTCGGGCCGTGATGGTTACTGTACACAGTGAGGTATGTTAGACAGTCCGGTTACTGTGCAGTGGGAGGTATGTCGACCGTGATGGTTACCATACAGGGGCAGTCATGTCGGGCCCTTATGGTTACTGTACCGTGGGAGGTATGTGGTGCTGTGACAGTTATTGTTCATTGGGAGGTATGTCGGGCCGTGATGGCTCCTGGACACTGGGTGCTATGTCGGGCTGTGATGGTTAGTGTACAGTGGGAGGTGTGCCGGGCCGTGGTGGTTCCTCTATGGTGGGATGTATAGGGCCGTGGCGTTTACTGTACAGCGGGAGGTATGTCGGACCGTGATGGATCCTGTACTTTGTGAGGTCTGTCGGGCCATTTTGGTTACTGTACAGTGGGAGGTATGTTGGGCCGTGATGGTTACTGTACGGTGGGAGGTATGTCGACCGTGATGGTTACCGAAAAGGGGGAGTTATGTCGGGCCCTTATGGTTACTGTACAGTGGGATGTATGTCGGGCCGTGATGGTTACTGTACAGTGGGAGGTATGTCGGGCCGTGATGGTTACTGTATAGTGGGAGGTATGTTGGGCCGTGAAGGTTACTGTACAGTGGGAGGTGTTTTGGGCCGTGATGGTTACTGTACAGTGGGAGGTATATTGGATCGTGATGGTTACTGTACAGTGGGAGGTATGTTGGGCTGTGATGGTTAATGTACAGAGGGCGATGTTGTAGTTACTGTACTCTGGGAGGTATTTGGGGCCGTGAAAGTTACTATACTTTGGGGGGTATGTCGGGCCGTGATAGTTACTGTGCAGTGGGAGGTGTTTCGGACCGTGATGTTTCCTGTACTTTGGTAGTTAGGTCGGGCTGTGATATTCCCTGTACGGTGGGAGGTACGTCGTGCCGTGTTGGTTACTGTACAGTGAGAGGTGTGTCGGGCCATGAAAGTTACTGTACAGTGGGAGATATGTCCGGACATGATGGTTACTGTAGAGTGGGAGGTATGTCGGTCCGTGATGGTTACTCTACAGTGGGAGGTATGTCGGGCCGCGATGGTTACTGTACAGTGGGAGGAATGTCGGGGTGTGATGGTTACTGTACAGTGGGAGGTATGTCGGGGTGTGATGGTTACTGTACAGTGGGAGTTATGTCGGGGTGTGATGGTTTCTGTACAGTGGGAGTTATGTCGGGGTGTGATGGTTTCTGTACAGTGGGAGGTATGTCGGCCCATGATGGTTACTGTACAGTGGGAGGTATGTCGGGGTGTGATGGTTACTGTACAGTGGGAGGTATGTCGGGGTGTAATGGTTACTGTACAGTGGGAGGTATGTCGGTCCGTGATGGTTACTGTACAGTGGGAGGTATGTCGGTCCGTGATGGTTTCTGTACAGTGGGAGGTATGTCGGGGTGTAATGGTTTCTGTACAGTGGGAGGTATGTCGCGGTGTAATGGTTACTGTACAGTGGGAGGTATGTCGGGATGTGATGGTTACTGTACAGTGGGAGGTATGTCGGTGTGTGATGGTTACTGTACGGTGGGAGGTATGTCGGGGTGTGATGGATGCTGTACAGTGGGAGGTATGTCGGGGTGTGATGGTTACTGTACAGTGGGAGGTATGTCGGGGTGTAATGGTTACTGTACAGTGGGAGGTATGTCGGGGTGTGATGGTTACTGTACAGTGGGAGATAAGTCGGGCCTTGATGGTTACTGTACAGTGGGAGGTATGTCGGGCTGTGATGGTTACTGTACAGTGGGAGGTATGTCGGGCTGTGATGGTTACTGTACAGTGGGAGGAATGTCGGGGTATGATGGTTACTGTACAGTGGGAGGTATGTCGGGCCTTGATGGTTACTGTACAGTGGGAGGTATGTCGGGCTGTAATGGTTACTGTACAGTGGGAGGTATGTCGGGCTGTGATGGTTACTGTACAGTGGGAGGTATGTCGGGCTGTGATGGTTACTGTACAGTGGGAGGTATGTCGGGCTGTGATGGTTACAGTACAGTGGGAGGTATGTCGGGGTGTGATGGTTACTGTACAGTGGGAGGTATGTCGGGGTGTGATGGCTACTGTACAGTGGGAGGTATGTCGGGGTGTGATGGTTACTGTACAGTGGGAGGTATGTCGGGGTGTGATGGTTACTGTACAGTGGGAGGTATGTCGGGTTGTGATGGTTACTGTACAGTGGGAGGTATGTCGGGCTGTGATGGTTACTGTGCAGTGGGAGATATGTCGGGTCGTGATGGTTACTGTACAATGGAAGGTATGTCGGGCCGTGATGGTTACTGTACAGTGGGAGGTATGTCGGGTCGTGATGGTTATTGTACAATGGAAGGTATGTCGGGCCGTGATGGTTACTGTACAATGGGAGGTATGTTGCGCCGTGATGGTTACTGTACAGTGGGACGTATGTTAGGCCGTGACGGTTACTGCTCAGTGTGAGGTATGTCGGGTCGTGATGGTTAGTGTACAGTGTGAGTTATGTCGGGCTTTGATGGTTACTGTACAATGGGAGGGTATGACAGGCCGTGACGGTTACTATACAGTGGGATGTATGTCTTGCCGTGTTGGTTACTGTGCAATGGGATGAATGTAGGGTCGTGATGGTGAGTGTACGGTGGGAGGTATGTCGGGGTGTGATGGTTATTGTACAGTGGGAGGTATGTTGGGCTGTGATGGTTTCTGTACAGTGGGAGGTATGTCGGGCCGTGATGCTTACTGTACAGTGGGAGGTATGTCGGGGTGTGATGGTTACTGTACAGTGGCAGGTATGTTGGGCTGTGATGGTTACTGTACAGTGGGAGGTATGTCGGGGTGTGATGGGTACTGTAGAGTGGGAGGTATGTCGGAGTGTGATGGTTACTGTACAGTGGGAGGTATGTCGGGGTGTGATGGTTACTGTACAGCGGGAGGTATGTCGGGGTGTGATGGTTACTGTACAGTGGGAGGTATGTCGGGGTGTAATTGTTACTGTACAGTGGGAGGTATGTCTGGCTGTGTTGGTTACTGTACAGTGGGAGGTATGTCAGGGTGTGAAGGTTACTGTGCATTGGGAGGTATGTCGGGGTGTGATAGTTACTGTACAGTGGGAGGTATGTCGGGGTGTGATGGTTACTGTACATTGGGAGGTATGTTGGGCCGTGATGGTTACTGTACAGTGGGAGCTATGTCGGACCGTGATGGTTACTGTACAGTGGGAGGTTTGTCGGGCTGTGATGGTTACTGTACAGTGGGAGCTATGTCTGGGTGTAATGGTTACTCTACAGTGGGAGGTAAGTCGGGTTGTGATGGTTACTGTACAGTGTGAGGTATGTCGGGGTGTGATGGTTACTGTACAGTGGGAGGTATGTCGGGGTGTGATGGTTACTGTACAGTGGGAGGTATGTCGGGGTGTGATAGTTACTGTACAGTGGGAGGTATGTCGGGGTATGATAGTTACTGTACAGTGGGAGGTATGTCGGGCTGTGATGGTTACTGTACAGTGGGAGGTATGTCGGGGTGTGATGGTTACTGTACAGTGGGAGCTATGTCTGGGTGTAATGGTTACTCTACAGTGGGAGGTATGTCGGGTTGTGATGGTTACTGTACAGTGTGAGGTATGTCGGGGTGTGATGGTTACTGTACAGTGGGTGGTATGTCGGGGTGTGATGGTTACTATACAGTGGGAGCTATGTCGGACCGTGATGGTTACTGTATAGTGGGAGGTATGTCGGGCTGTGATGGTTACTGTACAGTGGGAGGTATGTCAGGCCGTGATGGTTACTGTACAATGGGAGGTATGTTTGGCTGTGTTGGTTACTGTGCAATGGGAGGTATGTCGGGTCGTGATGGTTACTGTACAATGGAAGGTATGTCGGGCCGTGATGGTTACTGTACAATGGGAGGTATGTTGCGCCGTGATGGTTACTGTACAGTGGGACGTATGTCAGGCCGTGATGGTTACTGCACAGTGTGAGGTATGTCGGGTCGTGATAGTTAGTGTACAGTGTGAGGTATGTCGGGCTTTGATGGGTACTGTACAATGGGAGGGTATGTCAGGCCGTGACGGTTACTATACAGTGGGATGTATGTCTTGCCGTGTTGGTTACTGTGCAATGGGATGAATGTAGGGTCGTGATGGTGAGTGTACGGTGGGAGGTATGTCGGGCTGTGATGGTTACTGTACAGTGCGAGGTATGTCGGGGTGTAATGGTTACTTTACAGTGGGAGGTATGTCTGGCTGTGTTGGTTACTGTACAGTGGGAGGTATGTCGGGTCCTGATGGTTACTGTACAATGGGAGGTATGTCGGGCC
Source organism: Chiloscyllium punctatum (assembly GCF_047496795.1). NCBI lineage: Eukaryota > Metazoa > Chordata > Chondrichthyes > Orectolobiformes > Hemiscylliidae > Chiloscyllium > Chiloscyllium punctatum. The sequence continues at coordinate 3,830,053 of NC_092772.1, forward strand.
ATGATGGTTACTGCATATTTGGAGATACATGGGGCCGTGATGCTTACTGTACAGTGGGAGGTTTGTTGCGCCATGATGGTTACTGTACAGTGGGAGGTATGTCGGCCCGTGATGGTTGCTGTATAGTGGGAGGTATTTGAGGGCCGTGATGGTTATTGTACAATGGGAGGTTTGTAGCGCTGTGATGGTTACTGTACAGTGGGAGGTATGTCAGGCCGTGATGGTTACTGCACCGTGGGAGGTATGTCGGGTCGTGATGGTTACTATACAGTGGGATGTATGTCTTGCCATGTTGGTTACTGTGCAATGGGATGTATGTAGGGTTGTGATTGTGACTGTACTTTGGGAGGAATGTCGGGCCATGACGGTTACTGTACAATGGGAGGTATGTCGTGGGGTGATCGTGACTGTACAGTGAGAGGTATGTCAGGCGGCGACGGTTACTGTACAGTGGGAGGTATGTCGGGCCGTGATGTTTACTGTACAGTGGGCGGTATGTCAGGTTGTGATGGTGACTGTACAGTGGGAGGTATGTCGAGCTGTGATAGTTACTGTAAATTGGGAGGTATGTCGGGGCGTGATGGTTACTGTACAGTTTGAGGTATGTTGGGAAGTGATGGTGACTGTACAGTCGGAGGTATGTTTGGCCGTGATGGCTACTGTACTGTGGGATGTATTTTGGGTTCTGTCGGTTACTGTGCAGTGGGCGATATATCAGGCCGTGATGGTTACTGTACAGTGGGAGGCATGTCGGGCATTGACGGTTACTGTACAGTGGGAGGTATGTCGTGCCGCGATGATTACTGTCCAGTGGATGAATGTGGAGCCGTGATCATTACTGTACAGGGATAGGTGTGTCGGGCCGAGATGGTTACTGTAGATTGCGAGGCATGTTCGACGGTGATGGTTACTGTACAGTGGGAGGTATGTCGGGGTGTGATGGTTACTGTACAGTGGGACGTATGTCGGGGTGTGATGGTTACTGTACAGTGGGAGGTATGTCGGGGTGTGATGGTTACTGTACAGTGGGAGGTATGTCGGGGTGTGATGGTTACTGTACAGTGGGACGTATGTCGGGCCGCGATGGTTACTGTACAGTGGGAGGTATGTTGGGTTGTGATGGTTGCTGTCGAGTGGTAGGTATGTCAGGCCGTGATGGTAACTGTACAGTGGAAGATATATCTGGCCGTGACGTTTACTGTAGAGTGGGAGGTATGTCAGGCTGAGATGGTAACTCTACAGTGGGATGACTGGCGGGCCGTGATGGATACTGTAGAGTGGTAGGTGTGTCGGGCCGAGAGCGTTACTGTGGACTGGGAGGCGTGTTCGACCATGACGGTTACTGTACAGTGGGAGGTATTTGGGGCTATGATGGTTACTGTAACAGTGGGAGTTGTGTTGCGCCGTGATGGTTATGTACAATGTGAGGTATGTCAGGCCGTGATGGTTACAGTACAATGGGAGGTATGTCAGTCCGTGATGATTACTGTACAGTGGGAAGTTTGTCGGACCGTGATGGTTACTGTACAATGTGAGGAACGTCGCGCCGTGACGGTTACTGTACAGTGGGAGGCATGTCAGGCCGTGATTGTTACTGTACAATGGGAGTTATATCGGGCCGTGATGGTTACTGTACAATGGGAGGTATGTCCGAAGGTGGTGGTTACTGTACAGTGGGAGTTATGTCGGCAAATGATGGTTATAGTACAGTGGGAGTTATGTTGGGCTGTGATGGTTACTGTACAGTGGGAGGTATGACGGGCCGTGATGGCTCCTGGACACTGGTTGCTATGTCGGGTTGTGATGGTTAGTGTACAGTGGGAGGTGTGTCGGGCCGTGGTGGTTCCTGTACGGTGGGAGGTCTGTCGGGCCGTGTTGGTTACTGTACAGTGAGAGGTATGTTGGACCGTGATAGTAACTGTACAGTGGGAGATATGCCGGGCCGTGATGGGTACTGTACAGTGGGAGGTATGTCGGGCCGTGATGGTTACTGTACAGTGGGAGGTATGTCGGGGTGTGATGGTTACTATACAGTGGGAGGTATGTCGGGGTGTGATGGTTACTATACATTGGGAGGTATGTCGAGCCGTGACGTTATTGTACAGTGGGAGGAATGTCGGGGTGTGATGGTTACTGTACAGTGGGAGGTATGTCAAGCCGTGACGTTATTGTACAGTGGGAGGAATGTCGGGGTGTGATGGTTACTGTACAGTGGGTGGTCTGTCGAACCGTGATGGTTAGTGTACAGTGGGAGGTAGGTCGGGATGTGACGATAACTGCACAGTGGGATATATGTCAGGCCATGATGGTTACTGTGCAGTGTGAGATGTGTTGGGCCGTGACGGTTGCTGTATAGTGAGAGGTACGTCGGGTCGTGATCGTTACTCTAAAATGGGAGGTATGTCGGTCCATGATGGTTACTGTGAAATGGGAGTTATGTCGGGCCGTGTTGGTTACTGTACAGTGGGAGGTATGTCGGGCCGTGATGGTTACTCTACAGTGGGAGGTATGTCGGGGTGTGATGGTTACTGTACAATGGGAGGTATGTCGGTCCATGATGGTTACTGTGAAATGGGAGTTATGTCGGGCCGTGTTGGTTACTGTACAGTGGGAGGTATGTCAGGGTGTGATGGTTACTGTACAGTGGGAGTTATGTCGGGCCGTGATGGTTACTGTACAGTGGGAGGTATGTCGGACCGTGATGGTTACTCTACAGTGGGAGGTATGTCGGATCGTGATGGTTACTATACAGTGGGAGGTATGTCGGGGCTTGATGGTTACTGCACAGTGGGAGGTATGTCGGGGTGTGATGGTTACTGTTCAGTGGGAGGTATGTCGGGCCGTGATGGTTACTGTATAATGGGAGGTATGTCGGATCGTGCTGGTTACTGTACGATGGGAAGTATATCGGGCTGTGATGCTTACTGTACAATGGGTCGTCTGTCGGGCCATGATTGTTACTGTACACAGGGAGGTATTTTAGACCGTCCGGTTACTGTGCAGTGGGAGGTATGTCGACCGTGATGGTTACTATACAGGGGCAGTTATGTCGGGCCCTTATGGTTACTGTACCGTGGGAAGAATGTCGGGCCGTGATGGTTACTGTTCAGTGGGAGGTATGTGGTGCCGTGACAGTTATTGTTCATTTGGAGGTATGTCGGGCCGTGATGGCTCCTGGACACTGGGTGCTATGTCGGGCTGTGATGGTTAGTGTACAGTGGAAGGTGTGTCGGGCCGTGGTGGTTCCTCTATGGTGGGATGTATAGGGCCGTGGCGTTTACTGTACAGCGGGAGGTATGTCGGACCGTGATGGATCCTGTACTTTGTGAGGTCTGTCGGGCCGTTTTGGTTACTGTGTAGTGGGATGTATGTCGGGCCGTGATGGTTACTGTACAGTGGGAGGTATGTCAGGCCATGACGTTTATTGTACATTGGGAGGTATGTCGGGCCATGATTGTTACTGTACCGTGGGAGGTATGTCAGGCCGTGATGGTTAATGTACAATAGGAGGTATGTCGTGCCGTGACGGTTATTGTACATTGGGAGGTATGTCGGGGTGTGATGGTTACTGTATAATGGGAGTTATGTTGGGGTGTGATGGTTACTGTGCCGTGAAGATTACCGTACAATGGGATGGATGTTGGGCCGTGATGGTTACTGTACGGTGGGAGGCATGTCGACCGTGATGGTTACCGAAAAGAGGGAGTTACGTCGGGCCCTTATGGTTACTGTACAGTGGGAGGTATGTCGGGCCGTGATGGTTACTGTGCAGTGGGAGGTATGTCGGGGTGTGATGGTTACTGTACAGTGGGAGGTGTTTTGGGCCGTGATGGTTACTGTACAGTGGGAGGTATGTCGGACCTTGATGGTTACTATACAATGGGAGGTATGTCGGGCCGTGATGGTTACTGTACTTTGGGAGGTTTTCGGGCCGTGATGGTTACTGTACAGTGGGAGAAATGTCGGATCATGATGGTTAATATACAATGGGAGGTATGTCGGGCCGTGATGGTTACTGTACAGTGGGAGGTATGTCGGGGTGTGATGGTTACTATACATTGGGAGGTATTTCGAGCCGTGACGTTATTGTACAGTGGGAGGAATGTCGGGGTGTGATGGTTACTGTACAGTGGGACGTATGTCGGTCCATGATGGTTACTGTGAAATGGGAGGTATGTCGGATCGTGATGGTTACTGTACAGTGGGAGGTATGTCAGGGTGTGATGGTTACTATACAGTGGGAGGTATGTCGGAGCTTGATGGTTACTGCACAGTGGGAGGTATGTCAGGGTGTGATGGTTACTGTTCAGTGGGAGGTATGTCGGGCCGTGATGGTTACTGTATAATGGGAGGTATGTCGGATCGTGCTGGTTACTACACAATGGGAGGTATGTTGGGCCGTGATGGTTACTATACAGTGGGAGGTATGTCGGGTCGTGATGTTTACTGTACAATGGGTCGTCTGTCGGGCCATGATGGTTACTGTACGATGGGAAGTATATCGGGCTGTGATGCTTACTGTACAGTGGGAGGAATGTCGGGATGTGATGGTTACTGTACAGTGGGTGGTCTGTCGAACCGTGATGGTTAGTGTACAGTGGGAGGTAGGTCGGGATGTGACGATAACTGCACAGTGGGATATATGTCAGGCCATGATGGTTACTGCGCAGTGGGAGATGTGTCGGGCCGTGACGGTTGCTGTATAGTCAGAGGTACGTCGGGTCGTGATCGTTACTCTAAAATGGGAGGTATGTCGGTCCATGATGGTTACTGTGAAATGGGAGTTATGTCGGGCCGTGTTGGTTACTGTACAGTGGGAGGTATGTCGGGCCGTGATGGTTACTCTACAGTGGGAGGTATGTCGGGGTGTGATGGTTACTGTACAATATGAGGTATGTCGGTCCATGATGGTTACTGTGAAATGGGAGTTATGTCGGGCCGTGTTGGTTACTGTACAGTGGGAGGTATGTCAGGGTGTGATGGTTACTGTACAGTGGGAGGTATGTCGGGGTGTGATGGTTACTGTACAGTGGGAGTTATGTCGGGCCGTGATGGTTACTGTACAGTGGGAGGTATGTCGGGCCGTGATGGTTACTGTACAGTGGGAGGTATGTCGGATCGTGATGGTTACTATACAGTGGGAGGTATGTCGGGGCTTGATGGTTACTGCACAGTGGGAGGTATGTCAGGGTGTGATGGTTACTGTTCAGTGGGAGGTATGTCGGGCCGTGATGGTTACTGTATAATGGGAGGTATGTCGGATCGTGCTGGTTACTACACAATGGGAGGTATGTTGGGCCGTGATGGTTACTATACAGTGGGAGGTATGTCGGGTCGTGATGTTTACTGTACAATGGGTCGTCTGTCGGGCCATGATGGTTACTGTACGATGGGAAGTATATCGGGCTGTGATGCTTACTGTACAATGGGAGGTATGTCGGGCCGTGATGGTTACTGTACACAGGGAGGTATTTTAGACCGTCCGGTTACTGTGCAGTGGGAGGTATGTCGACCGTGATGGTTACTATACAGGGGCAGTTATGTTGGGCCCTTATGGTTACTGTACCGTGGGAAGAATGTCGGGCCGTGATGGTTACTGTTCAGTGGGAGGTATGTGGTGCCGTGACAGTTATTGTTCATTTGGAGGTATGTCGGGCCGTGATGGCTCCTGGACACTGGGTGCTATGTCGGGCTGTGATGGTTAGTGTACAGTGGGAGGTGTGTCGGGCCGTGGTGGTTCCTCTATGGTGGGATGTATAGGGCCGTGGCGTTTACTGTACAGCGGGAGGTATGTCGGACCGTGATGGATCCTGTACTTTGTGAGGTCTGTCGGGCCGTTTTGGTTACTGTGAAGTGGGATGTATGTCGGGCCGTGATGGTTACTGTACAGTGGGAGGTATGTCAGGCCATGACGTTTATTGTACATTGGGAGGTATGTCGGGCCATGATTGTTACTCTACCGTGGGAGGTATGTCAGGCCGTGATGGTTAATGTACAATAGGAGGTATGTCGTGCCGTGACGGTTATTGTACATTGGGAGGTATGTCGGGGCATGATTGTTACTGTACTGTGGTAGGTATGTCGGGGTGTGATGGTTACTGTATAATGGGAGTTATGTTGGGGTGTGATGGTTACTGTGCCGTGAAGATTACCGTACAATGGGATGGATGTTGGGCCGTGATGGTTACTGTACGGTGGGAGGCATGTCAACCTTGATGGTTACCGAAAAGAGGGAGTTACGTCGGGCCCTTATGGTTACTGTACAGTGGGAGGTATGTCGGGGTGTGATGGTTACTGTACAGTGGGAGGTATGTCGGACCTTGATGGTTACTGTACAGTGGGAGGTATGTCCAGGTGTGATGGTTACTGTACAGTGGGTGGTATGTCGGGCCGTGATGGTTACTGTACAATGGGAGGTATGTCGGGCCGTGATGGTTACTGTACTTTGGGAGGTTTTCGGGCCGTGATGGTTACTGTACAGTGGGATGTATGTCGGACCTTGATGGTTACTATACAATGGGAGGTATGTCGGGCCGTGATGGTTACTGTACTTTGGGAGGTTTTCGGGCCGTGATGGTTACTGTACAGTGGGAGGTATGTCGGGCCGTGATGGTTACTGTACAGTGGGAGGTATGTCGGGCCGTGATGGTTACTGTACTTTGGGAGGTTTTCGGGCCGTGATGGTTACTGTACTTTGGGAGGTTTTCGGGCCTTGATGGTTACTGTACAGTGGGAGGTATGTCGGATCGTGATGGTTACTATACAATGGGAGGTATGTCTGGTCTTGATGGTTAGTGTACAGTGGGAGGTATGTCGGGCCGTGTTGGTAACTGTACAGTGGGAGGTATGTCGGGCCGTGATGGTTACTGCACACTGGGATGTAGGTCGGGGTGTGATGGTTACTGTACAGTGGGAGGTATGTCGGGCCTTGATGGTTACTGCACAGTGGGAGTTATGTCGAGTTGTGATGGTTACTGTTCAGTGGGAGGTATGTCGGGCCGTGATGGTTACTGTATAATGGGAGGTATGTCGGATCGTGCTGGTTACTACACAATGGGAGGTATGTTGGGCCGTGATGATTACTATACAGTGGGAGGTATGTCGGGTTGTGATGTTTACTGTACAATGGGACGTCTGTCGGGCCATGATGGTTACTGTACGATGGGAAGTATATCGGGCTGTGATGCTTACTGTACAATGGGAAGTATGTCGGGTCGTGTTGGTTACTGTACAGTGGGAGATATGTCGGGCCGTGATGGTTACTGTACACAGTGAGGTATGTCAGACCGTCCGGTTACTGTGCAGTGGGAGGTATGTCGACCGTGATGGTTACCATACAGGGGCCGTTATGTCGGGCCCTTATGGTTACTGTACCGTGGGAAGAATGTCGGGCCGTGATGGTTACTGTTCAGTGGGAGGTATGTGGTGCCGTGACAGTTATTGTTCATTGGGAGGTATGTCACGCCGTGATGGCTCCTGGACACTGGGTGCTATGTCAGGCTGTGATGGTTAGTGTACAGTGGGAGGTGTGTCGGGCCATGGTGGTTCCTCTATGGTGGGATGTATAGGGCCGTGGCGTTTACTGTTCAGCGGGAGGTATGTCGGACCGTGATGGATCCTGTACTTTGTGAGGTCTGTCGGGCCGTTTTGGTTACTGTACAGTGGGAAGTATGTTGGGCCGTGATGGTTACTGTACGGTGGGTGGTATGTCAGGCCGTGACGTTTATTGCACATTGGGAGGTATGTCGGGCCATGATTGTTATTGTACCGTGGGAGGTATGTCAGGCCGTGATGGTTAATGTACAATAGGAGGTATGTCGTGCCGTGACGGTTATTGTACATTGGGAGGTATGTCGGGGCATGATTGTTACTGTACTGTGGGAGGTATGTCGGGCCATGATCGTTACTGTACCGTGGGAGGTATGACAGGCCGTGATGGTTAATGTACAATAGGAGGTATGTCGTGCCGTGACGGTTATTGTACATTGGGAGGCATGTCGGGGCATCATTGTTACTGTAAGTGGGAGGTATGTCGGTGTGTGATGGTTACTGTACAATGAGAGTTATGTTGGGGTGTGATGGTTACTGTACAATGAGAGTTATGTTGGGGTGTGATGGTTACTGTGCCGTGAAGATTACCTTACAATGGGATGGATGTAGGGCCGTGTTGGGTACTTTACGGTGGGAGGCATGTCAACCGTGATGGTTACCGAAAAGAGGGAGTTACGTCGGGCCCTTATGGTTACTGTACAGTGTGAAGTATGTTGGACCGCGATGGTTAATGTACAGTGGGCGGTAAGTCAGGCCGTGATGGTTACTGTACAGTGGGAGGTATGTGGTGCCGTGACAGTTATTGTTCATTGGTAGGTATGTCGGGCCGTGATGGCACCTGGACACTGGGTGCTATGTCGGGCTGTGATGGTTAGCGTACAGTGTGTCGGGCCGTGGTGTTTCCTGTACGGTGGGATGTATAGGGCCGTGGCGTTTACTGTACAGCGGGAGGTATGTCGGACCGTGATGGATCCTGCACTTTGTGAGGTCTGTCGGGCCGTGTTGATTCCTGTATCGTGGGATGTATGTCGGGCCATGATGGTTACTGTACAGTGGGAGGTATGTCGGGGTGTGATGGTTACTGTACAGTGGGAGGTATGTCGGGGTGTGATGGTTATTGTACAGTGGGAGGTATGTCGCGGTGTGATGGTTACTGTACAGTGGGAGGTATGTCGGGCCGTGATGGTTACTGTACAGTGGGAGGTATGTCGGGCCGTGACGGTTACTGTACAGTGGGAGGTATGTCGGGGTGTGATGGTTACTGTACAGTGGGAGGTATGTCGGGGTGTGATGGTAACTGGACAGTGGGAGGTATGTCGGGGTGTGATGGTTACTGTACAGTGGGAGGTATGTCGGGGTGTGATGGTTACTGTACCGTGGGAGGTATGTCGGGGTGTAATGGTTACTGTACAGGGAGGTATGTCGGGGTGTGATGGTTACTGTACAGTGGGAGGTATGTCGGGGTGTGATGGTTACTGTATAGTGGGAGGTACGTCGTGGTGTGATGGTTACTGTACAGTGGGAGGTATGTCGGGGTGTGATGGTGACTGTGCAGTGGGAGGTATGTCTGGGTGTGATGGTTACTGTATAGTGGGAGGTATGTCGGGGTGTAATGGTTACTGTACAGTGGGAGGTATGTCGGGGTGTGATGGTTACTTTACAGTGGGAGGTATGTCGGGCCGTGATGGTTACTGTACAGTGGGAGGTATGTCGGGGTGTGATGGTTACTGTACAGTGGGAGGTGTGTCGGGGTGTAATGGTTACTGTACAGTGGGAGGTATGTCGGACCGTGATGGTGACTGTGCAGTGGGAGGTGTGTCAGGCCGTGATGGTTACTGTACAGTGGGAGGTGTGTCAGGCCGTGGTGGTTACTGTACAGTGGGAGGTATGTCGGGCCGTGATGGTTACTGTACAGTGGGAGGTATGTCGGGGTGTGATGGTTACTGTACAGTGGGAGGTATGTCGGGGTGTGATGGTTACTGTACAGTGGGAGGTATGTCGGGGTGTAATGGTTACTGTACAGTGGGATGTATGTCGGGGTGTGATGGTTACTGTACAGTGGGAGGTATGTCGGGGTGTGATGGTTACTGTACCGTGGGAGGCATGTCGGACCGTGATGGTGACTGTGCAGTGGGAGGTGTGTCAGGCCGTGATGGTTACTGTGCAGTGGGAGGTGTGTCAGGCCGTGGTGGTTACTGTACAGTGGGAGGTATGTCGGGCCGTGATGGTTACTGTACAGTGGGAGGTATGTCGTTCCAGGAAGTTGCAGACTGTATGAGTTGTACAGAATACAATGCTGCTGCCGCCGCCAAAGGGCCACTGTCCCTCATGGATGCATCGTCATTAGTTGCTTAACCTGTTTAAAGTCTGTCCCAATGCGTACGTATCATTGTGTGGAGTGTCTGCAAAATGTGAAGATAGCTTTTTGCTCCCTGTAAGGACTGTGTAGTGACCATTGTCACAGATGTGAAATGAAGAGGTGTATCTGCAGCAGGCAGAAAGGTGACAATGTGGTCAATTACAGGTTTCCCTTTTATTGATTCCCGCAAAACCTGCGACAGAGCCGTCTAGCAGCCACAGGATCCAGCATCAATGCTGAGCACTTTGATTAGAATAGATTCCCTGCAGTGTGGGAACAGACCCTTCGGCCCAACCAGTCCAAACTAACCCTCTGAAGAGCAACCCACCACCATTGCCAATTCACCTGAGCTGCATATATTTGGACTGTGGGCGGAAACCCACACAGACAGGGGGAGAATGTGTAAACTCCACACAGGCAGTTGCCCAAGTCTGGATTCGAACCTGGATCCCTGGTGCTGTACGGCAGCAGTGCTACCCACTGAGCCGCCATGCTGCCCTACATTGCAAGGACCTGCCCTCTTCTGCCTGGCTGTGCTCTTTCAGTGGGACAGAACCTCCCAGAGAGGATGGTGATGTTGCATGGGACATAGGTCTGTTCACAGAATCCTGCTTTATCGATTGTTGCTTGACTAGTCTGTGGGAAATTTGCAACAGGTCAATTTTACATTTTGTATAGTGAAGAGTTAATATCACTTTATTTCTTGCATATTTTAAAATAAACCAAACATCAATATTTTTCATTTGAAAACAATTAAAGTGAACAATAATTGAAATACCAGAGCGCACACCTAACTATTACACAATTCAGTGACTGTAGTAAACAGCCGATTCATGTTCAGATCAGTGAACACACCATCTCGCAGGTAGCAAAGCTGTTGGAAATGATTTTGAGGAAAAGCCTGAATTCAGAGACAGTGTTACTGGCCCTCACCATGACCTCCAAGATACTGGCCATCTCCAAAATCTGTCCAGAGAGCTCCCAAACTGGAGCTGGGCAGTTACTCACACAATCCCTCACAATAGACTGGTTAGAGACATACCTGAACAACGGGGAGTGGTGTGTGGGGCAGACTGGTCAATGGACTAGCACATGGCGCTGGTCCAGACGCAGTTCAATATTTATAACAATGACCTGTAAACAGCCATGTCTTGCAAGTATATTTCTTCTGGTGTGTCCCTAAACTCTGTAACTCTGAACCTTGGACCCGATCCTGAATGACGGTGTTATAAAGGTGATGGTCTCCCGCATAACATGGCAGCTTGCACTGGATTTAGTTTATGATTGATTCAATGTATGTTAGCCCCACAATGTTAATATCCAAACAGAATTGTGCAGCTCCATTGATGGCCAGCATCATCCCAGCCCAACTTCCTTGTGGGTGACTTGAGCTGAAAATCTCTGTGTAAATGTTTACAGCATTGTTCTAACCATTAACAGCAAAGTCTCTTTACTGAAGTTCCGACATTCTTTCATATTACCAACTTTTAGATTGTCCAATATGTACAAAATCTACCCATTTATTCTGTTCACTTTTAAAATAACAATATGATGAAAACAGTGCCCAACTTACAGTAAGGAACATTGAAATGATGAATATCATTCCCACACCCAAGACCACATTATTATTAAGTGCAAGAATTTTGAAAATATGCAATTATTTTCCTTTGCATTAATGTTGTGAACTAATAGTCGATTCTCCTGCTCCTCAGATGCTGCCTGAACGGCTGTGCTTTTTGAGGAGCACATTTTTTTACTCTGATCTTCAGCATCTGCAGTGCTCACTTTCTCCCTGGTAATATTCAATCATAATCATTTTTGTAGTAACAATTCCACTGTATGTTTAAGCATGTTAGTCAGATATGAATACATTTTGAATTGCTTATGTCGATCTCAGAGCTCAGTGATGTTGGGTGTGAATGTCAATGTCTGTGTGATGCTCGGTATGTTGGCCATGCCTCTGAGAGACTGACAGATTAACTCTTTAGCTGATCACAACAAGCAAGTTATGGACTGAACCCAACCAGCCTGCGCTCACAAAACCCAAAGCACAGTGTCCAGCATTGGGCATGTTTGGACAATATTTTTCATTTTAATTTATTCAGAGAATACGATTGGGCCAGTATTTATTGTCCATCCCTTGTTGCCCTTAAGAAGGTGGAGGTGAACTGCCACACTGACCCACTGGAGTCCATGTGTTGTAGTTAGACTTCCAATACCATTCGGGAGGGACCTTGAAACAGTGACACTGAAGGAACAGCAGTATACTTCCCAATCATAATGGTGGATGGCTTGGAACAGAACGCGAACATGGTGGGGGTCCCATGTATCGGCTACCCTTGTCCTTCTTGATGGTTGGGCTTCAGAAATACGTTGTAAGGAGCCTTGGTAAATTTCTGCAGAGCACCGTGTAGATGGCAGGTGTTGCTACTACTGAGTATCAGTGGATGAAGGATGAAGCTGCACTCACCCAAGGAAATGGGGGATATTTCATAACACCCATATTCAACATGTGTCTTATCGATGGGGGACAGGCTTTCGGAGATCATGAAGTGAGTTATTTCTGCAGGATTCCTTGCCCCTGACATATTCTTGTGGCCAATTAATTTGCATACGTCAAAGTGTGGGCCTGGTAAAGCATAACAGGTCAGGCCACATCTGAGGTACAGGAGAGTCGATGTTTTAGCATAAGCCTTTTACAGGAATGGGTAATGAAATCATATGGTCAGTCCAGTTCTGGTTAACGGTAATCCCCAGGATATTGCTAGTTGGGTGTTCAGTGATGTTGGTGGCATTGAACGTTAGAGCATACGGTTCAATTTTCTATTGTTCGAGGAAATCATTGTCTGGCATATTTGTAATGGAAATGGTACTTTTCACTTTTAAGTACACACCTGCATATTTCCAGGTCCTTGTTGCATTTCGATAAGGACTGCTTCAGTATCTGAGTAAATCATGAATGGCATTGAACATTGGCAAACATCAATGGCAAACATCCCCACTTGTGCATTCACACTGTTGGGATGGTCATTTATGATCGGGCCTAGGGTAGAGATCACTCTTATAGCTCACTGATACTGTCCCTCTCTCTGATTTAGGAAATTTGCTTTTAGTTTCACCGGCTCCAGAGGTGTTTAACAACATAACTGAATGAGATAATATTACAGTATCTTCCCAAGGAGATGAGTGAGGACTTGGTTAGCTCAATCAGTTGGACGGCTAGATATTAATGCCAACAGTGTGGGTTCAATTCCTGCAATGACAGGGGTGACTAAAGGACTGTCCTACTCAACCTCACCCTTACTTGAGGCATGATGACTGTCCAGTTAAACTACCACCAGTCGTCTCTGTCTAACGAGAGAGCAGCCCGATCATCCTGTAGGAGTATGGTGCCTTACCTTTCCATTTCTGATCTACAGGCTGACCCAGAAACCCCACCCCTCGGGAACTGCTGCAGAGCTGTCCTGGAGCTGAGATGGCTGCTCTCCGCCAACCCCAACCAACGTCATTTGTGCCAGGTATAACTTCAGCCAGGGCAGACGAGACTTATTTGCTCTAGTTTTGCCGTTAATCCTGGACACTTGGTCAAATGCAGTTAAGATAATGTTAAAAATGCAGTCACTGTCGCCTCACCTGTAGAATTCAGCTATGTGTTTTCTTGTTGTACACCATTAAACCGAGGCTTCAATGTGCCCAAGGGATGAGTGGCCCTGGCAGAGACTAAACTGAGTTTCAGTGAGCACGTTGGTGTTGAGGAAGTGCTACTTGATCCACTGTAGATTCCAATAACATTGCAACACTTTATTAGTGATATGGATTAGAGCAATGGGGCAGACATTGATTGTCTGATGTTTTGTCTGTGTGTGTACAGGACCTGCCTGGATAGTGTCCCACATTGTCAGGTAGGTCCCAGTGCAATATCCCTGCAGGAACAGCTTGAATGGAATGTTCTCAGGGCCACAGCTTTTGCATTATCCCATGCCTCCAGCCACTTGGAGATAACAAACAAAAATGTATTGAATTAGCTGACGACTGCCATCTGGAGGAGACTAAAATAGATCATCCCATCGATACTTCCGTCTGAACATTGTTGTGAATGTTTCAGCCTTACCTTTTCTATTGTTGTGCTGGCCTCTTCCATCACTGAGGAAGATGATATTTGTGGATCCTCTTCTTCCAGTGAGTTGTTTGATTGACCACACAATTCACCCTGATTGCATGTGACAGGATTGCAGAGATTAGATCGGATTTGTTGGTTAGATCTGTCTGTCACTGGCTGTTTATGCTATTTGGTCAGTAAGTGATCTTGATTAGTAACGCACCTCATTGTGAGGTGTAGCTGGTACTGCTCTTGTCAGACCCTCCTGTATTCTCCATTGAACAAGGGTTTATTCCCTGGCCTGATGGGCAGGGTAAAGTGGAGCATATGCCAGGTAGTGACAGTGGAAATTGTTCTGGAATACAATTCTGCTGCTGTTGGTAATGACTCGAATCACCTCACATAGGCCAGTGCTGCATTCTAGACCTATTCGAAATCTGTCCCGTTTAGCATGGTGATAGTTAGTATCTCTAGTATCTCTCACATGTGCGTACATGTATGTGTGACCTTGTCTCCGGAATACTGTGTGTGGTAGTCACTGTTCCCAGTATGGGTCATCATCAATGTGTCTGCAGCAGTAGGTTGGTGAAGATGAGGTCAAGTGTGTTTCTCTCTCTCCGTCGTTCCCGCCTGCCCCGGTGCAGACTCAGTCTCGAAGCTGTGTCCTTTTGGACACGACCATCTCGATCAGCAGTGCTGCTGCTGATCCCCTCTTGGTGGGGTTTGAAATGGCCCACCCAGTATACATTCTCCAGCTCTGTCACCCTCTCAGTGCGTCCTCCGCATGTTGTTCAATGTGGAGGGACACTGATCCATCAGCTGAGGGAGGGGAGTCAGCAGGAGGTTTCCGTGTCAGTGTTTGATCGTTCAACGTAAGGCTGAGGGAGGGGAGTCAGCAGGAGGTTTCCGTGTCAGTATTGGATCTGACACCGTGAGGTGTTGTTATGTCACATTGTTGTTGGAGCAGTCTATAGGATACCTCTCCCAAATCTAGCCCTTGTCCCAGACGTTAGGAAGGAGGGGTTTCCAGGGTCTACAGGACTTTTTATTTGTGCCGCTGTCAACCGAAGGGCCTGTCCTGTGCTGTATGACACTGACTCTATTTCTCTCGTGTTTGGACAATCCTTCAGTTCCTCCCAATGCCTTGTCTATTCCAAAGATTTCTATAATATTTTCTCTATTAAGACATCGCTCAATTCCATTTTTAAACTCCCCACGTGTATGTCTGTATCTTTCCCTGTCATCTCCTCCAGCCGCTGCATCCATCTGTATCTCATTAACCCTCCATATCTCCACAATCTTTATCTCAAACTCCAGACCCATCTGTCGCTGTAAATTCTGCCAGCCCCTACATCTCTCCCTATTTCTATAACTTCCAGCTGCTATACCTCTCCCTATATCCTGTGACTGAATTTAAGAATACCTCACTAACCTGTTCGAGCATGCACAGGCCACTCAATCTCTCTGCCATCTCCATCCATGTTTTCCTATCTCTGAAACATCTGCAGCTTGTTTTACTATCACTGTAACATCTCCAACCTTGCTTTCCTACCTCTGTAACATCTCCAGCCTTGCTTTCCTATCTCTGTAACATCTCCAACCTTGCTTTCCTATCTCTGTAACATCTCCAACCTTGCTTTCCTCTCTCTGTAACATCTCCAACCTTGCTTTCCTATCTCTGTAACATCTCTAGCCTTGCTTTTCTCTCTCTGTAAGATCTCCAACCTTGCTTTCCTATCTTTGTAACATCTCTAGCCTTGCTTTTCTCTCTCTGTAAGATCTCCAACCTTGCTTTCCTATCTCTGTAACATCTCTAGCCTTGCTTTCCTATCTCTGTAACATCTCCAACCTTGCTTTCCTATCTCTGTAACATCTCCAACCTTGCTTTCCTATCTCTGTAACATCTCCAACCTTGCTTTCCTATCTCTGTAACATCTCCAACCTTGCTTTCCTATCTCTGTAACATCTCCAACCTTCCTTTCCTCTCTCTGTAACATCTCCAACCTTGCTTTCCTATCTCTGTAACATCTCTAGCCTTGTTTTTCTCTCTCTGTAAGATCTCCAACCTTGCTTTCCTATCTTTGTAACATCTCTAGCCTTGCTTTTCTCTCTCTGTAAGATCTCCAACCTTGCTTTCCTATCTCTGTAACATCTCTAGCCTTGCTTTCCTATCTCTGTAACATCTCCAACCTTGCTTTCCTATCTCTGTAACATCTCCAACCTTGCTTTCCTATCTCTGTAACATCTCCAACCTTGCTTTCCTATCTCTGTAACATCTCCAACCTTGCTTTCCTATCTCTGTAACATCTCCAACCTTCCTTTCCTCTCTCTGTAACATCTCCAACCTTGCTTTCCTATCTCTGTAACATCTCTAGCCTTGCTTTTCTCTCTCTGTAAGATCTCCAACCTTGCTTTCCTATCTTTGTAACATCTCTAGCCTTGCTTTTCTCTCTCTGTAAGATCTCCAACCTTGCTTTCCTATCTTTGTAGCATCTCTAGCCTTGCTTTTCTCTCTCTGTAATATCTCCAACCTTGCTTTCCTATCTCTGTAACATCTCTAGCCTTGCTTTCCTATCTCTGTAACATCTCCAACCTTGCTTTCCTATCTCTGTAACATCTCCAACCTTGCTTTCCTATCTCTGTAACATCTCCGGCCTTGCTTTCCTACACACCTAAGTGAATTGGTTATATATCTTCTCCTGTATTTTCAACTTTATGGGGCTCTATAAAATAAGCAGTGTGTTCTGTCATCGTTTTGATCCTAACCTCGGCCCATAAACCCTGATTTGAAGACACTTCCAAGATATTGTCCCTCCTTACTGCAGTAACTGACTCCTTAATTAATAATCCAACACCACCTTCTATTCAAAACCCTCTCATGTCCTGCCCATATTTTACAGTATGACAGAATATTGAGTTGTTGGCCCTGACCTCCCTCAAACACGTCTCTGTGATGGCAAAAATGTCACACCTCCACATATCAATTCATTCCCTTACCACATCAGTCTGTCTGATAATATTCCCAGCATTAACGTAAGCTGGAATATAACACCTGGAATTCTCTGTACCTCGGAGTTCTTCAGTCATTCTCTATTTCTGATCAGGTTGCTCAAACCATGAACCAAAATTATAACTCTGGCACTGAATTAACATTTGTTGAACTGTAATATCTTTTTTTTTAAAAAAAGATATTCATCAAGTGCAACTTTCCAGAACTGAGCAGTCAGCTCCACATACAATGAGTCCTGATGGTTAATTCCCTGCTCAGTGTGCAGAGGGGACATCCCTCAGTAATGGAGAAACTG
Source organism: Chiloscyllium punctatum (assembly GCF_047496795.1). Lineage (NCBI taxonomy): Eukaryota > Metazoa > Chordata > Chondrichthyes > Orectolobiformes > Hemiscylliidae > Chiloscyllium > Chiloscyllium punctatum. The sequence continues at coordinate 3,847,367 of NC_092772.1, forward strand.
AGGACTGCAGTTGATGGAGATCAGAGTCAAAAAGTGTGACGCTGGAAAAGCACAGCAGGTCAGGCAGCATCCGAGGAGCAGGAGAGTTGATGTTTCGGGCATAAGCCCTTCATCAGGAAGGCATTGGTGTATTCTTTTTTTTCATTATGTGATTCAGAGGACATTACTCATGCAAGCAGCACTCTAAATAGCATTGAAATGGAAACAGTTAATCAGTTGGTTGGACAGCATGTAGAAAAGTTGATAAGAAGTACAGACTGATTGAAGTACAAACATAAGGTCATGTAGGTTAGTCTGATCTACAAGACTAGGATAAAAGACCAGCAAAACATTGAGGGCTGAAGGGCTCTTACTGTCTGTACTGTTCTGCGTTCCAAGTTTCACTCAGTTTGTGGATTCTCATTAATTGTTAATTGTTTGAGGGTGTGAAGTGTGCAAGGGAGTGCGGTGAGGTCAGGGAGCTGGGGTGGGACGTTAGGCCAAGACTTCCAGTTTTGATGTGCATTGTTACATTCACCTAAATGTCAGTACAATATGCGTGGTTACCTAGACCAGACAAAATCTACCAGGTTCAGTTATTAAAACGATTCTTGGCTTGCTGTTTGCTCCTGGTTTCTTCAGATACCTTCTGTTGGATGACCTATGAATTAGTACCTGACCAACCACAAACATCTACACTTTTATTTTGATACTGTTGAATATGAACGTGCACTTATTGGATACAGTTTCAGAAGGTTCACTGTGAGACACAAAATGCTGCAATAGACTGCCAATTGTGAACATTTTCACCCAGTGTCTGGTCCACGGGACAAATGTATGGAGTCTGGGGGACATGCCAGATGTCATCACCATATGTAACTTGTGCGATGTGATCCTAAGACTCCATGTCCACACATCTGCTCCATGGGCCAGGCTCTGACTGAGGATAAATTTGTAAGACCTGGTTCCTGGTCAGTCGCTGGTATCTAATTTAGACAGCGTTTGTACCTACACTGAGAGCAGTGATAGCCTGTTGGCTAGTTTCCTGCAGCTGAAGGTGGATTCCAAATGATTCTCTGTGAGGGAATATTTGAATGACTGCCCTGACTCAGGTTGGAAACTCTCTGGACAGATTCAGGAGCAGGCCAGTGTCTCACTCAGTGCCACAGGCAGCTGTGAGGTCCAGGAGCACTGTACCAGAATTCAGGCCTTTTGGAATCCACTTTTAATGTCGGTCATGATGTAAAGTGATGGGTTTACTGACCTGATCAATGATCAGGAGTTTGCCATGTTTGTGAAAAGGGCAATAATAAGATATGAGCTACAATTATTCAACAGCACCATAACTGCACCATCTCTGAAATCAATTAAGTTGATTCTACATTGATGGAATTAAATTATAAACACCGAACAATCTTTTATGATGCAAAAGTAAATAATGCACATTTTGTTTTGTATCGAAAAATAACATGTTGTCTGACTATTTTGGTGATCTCAATTACACATTGAATCTCAGTATTCAAATGCATACATTGTCGCTCGATTATTTGCAAAGTGGTTGACCTCTGACTGATTGCATATTCAGAGTGAGCAAATGATTGAACAATCAAATCGACTTATCATTCTTACACACTTAAATATAATCAATCGAATTAATTTCTCACTGAAATGTGTGACCTCCAGCTATTTGCCAACAATTCTATTAGTTTTAAAATAACAATGGATAAGGACAGACGAGTACTTAAAGTTGAAGTTCTAACTTGGAGAAAGGACAATTTCGATGTTATTGGGGGCAAGAACATTTAAAAGCTGATGGGGGCAGATGTTCGCGGGGAAAGGGATGGCTGGAAAATGGAAAGCGTACAGAAATGAAATAACGAGAGTCCAGAGACAGGATATTCTTATTAGGGTGAAAGGAAAGGCTGGTAGGTATAGAGAGTGCTGAATGACTAAAGAAATTGAGGGTCTAGTTAAGAAAAAGAAGGAAGCATATGTCAGGTAAGGCAGGATTGATCGAGTGAATCCTTAGAAGAGTATGAAGGCAGTAGGAGCATATTAAAGAGGGAAATCAGGAAGGCAAAAAGGCAACAGGAGATATCTTTGGCAAATTGAGTTAAGAAGAATCCAAAAGGAGTTTATAAATACATTGAGGACAAAAGGGTAAATAGGGAGAGAATAGAGCCTTCAAAGATCAGCAAGGTGCCTTTGTGTGGAGCCGCAGGAGGTGGGGTAGACACTAAAGGAGCACTTTGTATCAGTGTTTACTCAGGAGAAAGACATGGGAGATATAGATATACAAAGAAATAGATGGTAACATCTTGAAAAATGTCCTTATTACAGAGGAGGAAGTGCTGATGTCTTGAAGCGCATAAAAGTGGATAAATCCCCAGGATCTGATTGATCAAGTTTACCCTACAACTCTGTGCAAAGCTAGGGAAGTAATTGCTAGGCCTCTTACTGAGATACTTGTACCATTGATAGTCACAGGTGTGGTGCCAGAAAACTGGAGGTTGGCGAACGTGGTGTCACTGTTTAAGAAAGGTGGTAAGGACAAGCCAGGGAATTATAGACCATTGAGCCTGACGTCAGTGGAGGGCAAGTTGTTGGAGGGTATCCTGAGGGACAGGTTGTACATTTACTTGGGAAGGCAAGGACTGATTAGGGAGAGTCAATATCGCTTTGTGCGTGGGAAATCATGTCTCACAAACCTGATTGAGTTTTTTACAGAAGTAACAAAAAGGATTGATGAGGGCAGAGCAGTGGACGTGATCAATAAGGACTTCAGTAAGGCATTCGAGGTTTGCAAGGGTAGATCTATTGGAATAAAGGGATTAGTAGCCATTTTGATACAGAGCTGACTTTAGGGAGAACGCAGACGGTAGTGGTGCAGAGTTGTTTTTCAGATTGTTGGCATGTGACCAGTGGAGTGTCACAAGGATCGGTGCTGGGTCCACTACTTTTAGTCATTCATATAAACGATTTGCATGTGAGTATAAATGTATAGTTAGTAAATTTGCTGATGACACCCAAATTGGAGGTGCAGTGGACAGCGAAGAATTTTACCTCACATTAAGATGGGATTTTGATCAGATGGGCCAATGGGCTGAGGAGTGATAGATGGAGTTTAATTTAGGTAAATGCGAGATGCTGCATTTTGGGAAAGCAAGTCTTAACAGGAGTTATACTCTTAATGGTGAGGTCCAGGGGAGTATTGCTGAACAACGAGAATTTGGAGTGCAGGTTCATTGTTCCTTGAAAGTAGAGTCACAGATAGATAAGACAGTGAAGAAAACATTTGGTATGTTTTTCTTAATTGGTCAGAGCTTTGAGTACAGTGGTTGGAAGGTCGTGTTGCGGCTGTACAGGAGGTTAGTTAGCCCACTTTTGGAATATTATGTGCAATTCTGGTCTCCATCCTATTGGTTGGATGTTGTGAAACTTGAAACGGTTCTGAAAAGATTTACAAGAATGTTGCCAAGGTTGGAGAGTTTGAGCTCTAGGTGGAGGTTGAATAGGCTGGGGCTGTTTTCCCTGGAACATTGGAGGCTGAGGGGTGACCTTATAGAGGTCTAAAAAACCATGACGGGCATGAATGGGGAAATAGGCAAGCTATTTTCCCTGGTGTGGGGGAGTCCAGAACTAGATGGTATAGGTTTAGATTGGGATGGAAAAATGTAAAAGTGATGTAAGGTGCAACATTTTCACACAGAGGGTAGTACGTGTATGGAATGAACTGCCAGAGGAAGTGATGAAGGCTGGTACAATTGCAACATTGAGATGGCATCTGGATAGGTATATGAATAGAAATTGTTTCGAGGGATATGAGCTGAGTGCTGGCAGATGGGACTAGATTGGGTTGGGATATATGGTCAGCATGGACGAGTTGGACAGAAGGGTCTGTTTCCATGCTGTACATCTGTATGACTCTGTGTCTGAAATTTAGCAATGACAATAATTTGACATGCACTGCCAAATAAATAAATATGATTAAATTGTAGCATACAATAAGTTGAAACATTGCTATTTTTAGAATGAATGATAAAGAACAAAGAGCATTCCAACACAGGAAGAGTACCTTCGGCCCTCCAAGCCTGCGCTGATCCAGATCCTCCTATTTTCTAAACCTGCCACCTATTTTCTAAGGGCCTGTGTCCCTCTGCTCACCGCCCATTCATGTATCTGGCAGATACATCTTAGATGACACTATCGTTCCTGCCCCTACCACCTCCGAGCTTCCCACATATATCCCTCAGGCCCTAAATCTTTCCCTCTCACTTTGGAACTCAATTAAGAGGGGTCATAAGTTCACAATTTGTGGTAAACCTTCTTGGTATCTACTCTGTCTATCTCTCTCTTGATTTTGTAGACTTCAATCAGGTTCACCCATCAGCCTTTGTCCTTATAATTAAAATAATCCTAATCTACCCAACCTCTTTCCATAACCAGCACCCTCCATCCCAGGCAACACCCTGATGAAACGACTCTGCACTCTAATCTATCATCCACATCCTATTGGAAATGAACTATATGCAGGATTCCAAATGTGGCCAAACCAAAGTCCTAAGCAACCGCAAGATGACCTGCCAGTGTTTGTACTCAACAACTGATCCAATCAAGGAAAGCATGCCAAATGCCTTATTGACCACTTTACTTACCTGCATTGCCAGATTCAGGAAACAAGGAACAGAACACCCAGATCACACTGTATGTCAATTGTCCCCAGGACTTTTCCATTTAATGCACAGTTCGCTCTAGAATTGGATCCTCCAAAATGCATCACCTCGCATTTGCACAGATTGAACTCCATCTGCCATATCTGTGCCAATTTCTCCAATCTATCTATATTCTGCTGCATTCTCTGGCAGTCCTCTTCATTATCTGCTACTCCAACAATCTTGGTATCATCTGCAAACTAGGAGAAAGTGAGGACTGCAGATGCTAGGGATCAGAGCTTAAAACTGTGTTGCTGGAAAAGGGCAGCAGGTCAGGCAGTATCAAAGGAGCAGGAGAATCGACGCTTATGCCCTTTTGAGAAATCCCCTTCTATTACTACTCTCTGCCTCATGTTGCCCAGCCAGTTCTCTTTCCATCTAGATAGAACGAACTGAGGCCCATGCGACTTCACCTACTCCATCAGCCTACTATGGGTAACCGAATAAAACACCTTACTCAAGTCACTCAGTACCTTCTCCAGCAGTTTCCCTACCACTGATGCTAGGCTCGCCAGTCTATAATTACCTGGATTATCCCCGCTCCCCTTCTTAACAAAGGGGCGTCATTAGCAATTCTCCAGTCCTCCAGGACCTCACCGATGTTCAAGGATCCTGCAAAGATATAAGTTAAAGCCCCACTTATTTCTTCTCTCAATTCCCTTAGTAATGTGTGGTAGATCCCATCCAAATCTGGGGGCTTGTCAACATTAATACCTTTTAGAATATCCAAAACCTTCTCCCTCTTTTTATCGACTTGACCCAGAATACTCAAAGATCTATCCCTAACCTCAACATCCGTCATGTCCCTCTCCTTGGTGAATACAGATGCAAAGTACTCGTTAAGAATCTCACGCATTTTCTCTGACACAACGCATAACTTTCTTCCTTTTTCCTTGTGCTGGCCAAACATTTCTCTAGTTACACTTTGGCTCCTTATATATGAAAACAAAGGCTTTGGAATTTTCCTCAACCCTGTTTGCTAAAGATATCTCATGACCACTTTTAGCTCTGTTAATTCCTCAATATTTACTGTGAAATGTGGTTAGTGTAAAGAAAATAAACATTTGTTTGTGCAAGTGGGAACTCAGACCTTTTCGAAGTGTTTTGTGTCAAAACATGTTTGAAATCCGTCTCAGTGCAAATAAAAAGCAAGAGAAGAAACCTCTTGGGAAGGGTAATTTTCAGCCTCTGCCCCAAAGTACTTCTGAGGTTGAAAAGAGTGAGGGCTTGTAACAAGGGCACAACAGTAACTATGGGTGGTTTGAACATGCAAATTGGCTCAATTAATCAACTGAACAGTGATAGCCTTGAATAAAGATTGATCGAGTGTCTGAGAGATTATTACTGAGAGCAGTACGTCATGGAACCAACCAGAGAATGGGCTAATTTAGATTTGATATTATGTTACATGGAAGGATTGTTGGATGAGCTTTGCCTTGGAAAGAGTAATCACAACTTGCTGGAGTTTCACATTCAGATTGAAAGAGTGAAAACTGAGTCATACATGAGAGTGTTAGTGTTAGGCAATAAGAATTATATTGGCCTAAGGAAGGATTTGGCCTGGGTGGACTGGAGGAGAACAGAACAGTCAAAGGCAAGACAGATGAAGAAATTTGGCAAATACCTAGGGAGATACTAAAGACCAAAGATGAATTGCATAATGGGGAAAAGTCATCCATATCTTGATAAGGAAGTCAAATTTAACATGAAGGCAAATCACAGGGCATGTCATACTGCGCACGTTAGTCACACTGTGGAGGATTGGGCAAGTCAATGGCCTCGTAGTGTTACCACTGAATTAGTATGTGCTAAACCCAGATAATGTTCGAGTGACCTGGGTTCAAATGCTGCCACAGCAATCTCAAGCTGAAGGCATTTCTCCTTATCTCCATTCTAAAAAATCTTCTCTTGACTCTCAGGCTATGTCCTTGAGTCCCTTCTCTCCTAACAGTGGAAGCATCTTCCCAATATCTACTCTGACCAGACACCCAATATTCTGTATGCTTCAATTAGATCCACCGTCATCCTTCTCAACTCCAGCGAGTATAGACACAGAGACCTCATATGTTAAGCATTTCATTCCTAAGACCATTCTTATGAAGCTCCTCTGAATACTGTCCGGGGCGGTACATCTTTCCTGAGTTATGGGGCCCAAAACGGTAGACAATACTCCATGCTGCTTTAATATTCAAGCCCACTGAAAATAAATGCTACAAATGTATTTGCCTTTCTGACCAGATGGACCATCTGAAATAATAATCTTACGATGGACAATAATAAATTTACCATGGAGTTACAAAAATGAACAATGATTAAAGCATGCTGGGAAGTAGAATTCAGCCTTGACTAAAGTCTCTGTTTTAATCCCCATATTACAGAATCCAGACAGGCTGCATCTCCCTACAAATGCCAACAAACTTGACAGCTACAGAATCTGAAATACCTACATGAAGTTGGACCTGAATGGGATAATGGAATGCCGTCCCTGGACCATCAATGTGACAGGTTGGGACTGATTGATCAGTGTAAATGAACCTGATCATTCCATTGACAGATCCTCCACACCCTCCCAAAAAGGCGTGAAGACTTGGAAGGATAAGAATCACCGTACAACCCCTCAGAGAGTGGTAACTCAAGAATAACCACTTGACGAGAAGACAACTCCAAGACCATCTGAAGAACAAAAAGACATCACTACGTGGAATCCAGTCAACTTCTCGTGGGGTGGGATGTGATCATCCAAAGTCAAGTTAAGTCATAAGATAGTTTGTAGTGATTTTCATTACATTATAATGCTTTTTATTTGTTCTAATATTAAATATGTTCAATAAATAAATATTATTGTTTATAGGAGTTGACTCAGTTCTTTTTTCTGAATGTAAGCTTTCCAGCACACTGTGTGGCAGATATAACACCGTCCTAAATACTGACTCAACTTGCACATTTACCTTGAGACAATCCCGGACTGGAACTTGAAAATCTATTTGCACATCAGATTTCTGAATTTTCTCCCCAGTTATAAAATAGTCCATGCCTCTCTTCTATCCTCTAAAGTGCATCACCGCGCACTTTCTCAGGGTGAATTCCATCTGCCTATTCTTCTACCCTATCTAAATCCTTCTACCTCCTCAATGATACCTGTCCCTCTACCTACCTTTGCAAAATATAAAAGCCTCGCCGGAATGTCCTCAGTTCCTTCATCTAGATCCTTAATATTCAAAGTAAAAAGTTGTGGTTTCCTTGTGGAACACCAGTTGCCATCGTCTGCTATCCAGAGAAGGAACCTTATATTCCCACTCTCTACTTTCTGCCAGACAGCTGAGCTTCTGTACACTCTAGTACCTTGTCTCTGACACCATGGGCCTCCTGACACTCAGCAGCCTCCTGTGAAGCACATTGTCAACGTCCTTCTTGTAGTCCAAATAGATAGTATTCATTAGCTGTCTTTGGTCTAACCTGTTTGTTACATCCTCAAAGAATTCTAACAGATTCATTAGCATCATCTCTTTTGACAAAACCATCCTGACTTGGCCCTACTTAATCTGCACTGGCAATTATTCAGAAATCTCATCCTTCACAATGGATTCCAGGAACTTAGCCATGACCAAGGTGAGGCTGATCAGTTTCTAATTTTCTGTATTTTGCCTTATTCCTTTATTTTTAAACAGAGTGTCAGGGAGATGTAAAAGGGATGTGACCCAGTAGGTATGAGTCTGCAGAGCTCTGCCCAAGACTCGGACAAAGTGGGGTACCCACCCTCACCTCACCTGTTAAATTGTTTAAAACAGTTTTTCCCAGCAGCCTTGGCCATTCTACATCAAACATTAGAAGTTGATGCTTTTTAAAATGACCGAAGGCAAAGCTTCTCACAGTTCACAATGGAGCGGGACCCCTCTCCCCACCCTGCAGCAAGACAGATGTCTGCGACCAACCCGGGGGACTCACCTGCAGGGGCAAGCCTGATCTCGGAGCTTCTTAAACTCCGAGAGAAGATTGATTACTCCATTGAAGAGATCCAGTCCAGGTAGTAGTCAGTCTCGGTCATGCTGCAGATCGAGAAACTCGGGCAGCGTGTCGGGGAGAGCAGAATAACAGGCCACGGCCTCCAAGACCACTGCTGAGTCATCCATGGGTCAGGTCTGGGCTTTGGAAAATTGAGTCCCCAACTTAGAGGAACATATTGATGACATCGGAAATCCAGGTCGTCGGAAACATATTCGGTTGCTTGGCCTTCCCGAATGGGAGGAGGAAGGCTCGCGGTTTGACTTCCTGGCGCAATGGCACCCACAGCTGCTGTAACTGGAGTCAGAGCTGGGCCGGGTATGGGCTGAATGGGCCCACCGGGTTGCCGTGCGCTGGCATGGGTCGGACCAGCGACCCCGCCTAGTCCTAATTCAACTACAGCATTACAGGGAAAAAACAGATGCTGCTAGAGTCCTCCATAGTCTTTGAGGAAAGATTCTCATGCCATGATATACAAGAGCTCCAGGATAATGCAGTTCCAGGATTTTTCTCCGTCGGTGGACCGCAAGAGGAAGGCATTTGATGAGGCGAAGAAGCGTCTGAGGGATTTAAATATTCAATATGCTGTGCAATATCCGGCAACGCTGTGCTGCAGTCATGGAGGATCTGTGCATAACTTCGGATCGCCAGAAGAAGTAAACTAATTCCTGGATGCTCTCAAGTAGACTGCGGGACTTGAAGTGTATGGATAATGACTTTATTTTGCTTTTGTTTTTTTTTCCTCCTTCTTTCTTCCTCTTTCTCTTCTCCATCTTTCCTTGGTGGGTGGGAATGGGGGTAGGGTGTGGTTCATTCCTTATCCTTTCTATGGACTCTTATCTATAGCTCGCGCGGGTTGGGAATATTTCTTTTTTTAAAATTTGTTTACTTATTACTTGCTGGGATTGTAATGTTGTAATTTTATGTATTTTCATCTTGTGTTGTTTTGCTACAAATGTCTATATGATGGTGTGGGGTGGGGGTGTAGTGGGTGGGTCACCCATCTTTAACTTCTGTCTTATAAGACATTGGAATTTATTTGCTCTAATTTGTAATGCCTGGGCCGAGGGCATGTCTCTGGCTGGGAGATGTTATGGCGGGATTAATGGAAGTAGTAGTGCCTCCTGTGAACAAGGGGGAAAATCTTCTTTTAAGTATGTTTTATATTATTTGTTTTTAGGAGTAGTTCTTAGTTGTTTTGATTTAGCTGTTTTAAAGAGTGTTTTATGTGTGAATCATTTTTGGTTTTATTCAATGTCTTTGGGTGGGGATGTCCCTCCTCGGGGGTCTCGGGCTTACTTGGACGATCATCGCTAGTCATTCGTTTTGGTGGTGCACCTGGAATGTCAAGGGGTGCCACTCACCAATCAAAAGGAAAAAGATATTATCAAAAGATATTATCAAGCCATAAAAAAGAAAGGGTGGATGTATCCCTTCTACAGGAGACACATCTGCTTGCTAAGGAGCATTCAAAGCTGCAATAGGGTGGTTTTGGCCAGGTGTTCTTTGCATCTTTCAGCTCAAAAAGTAGAAGAGTAACCATTCTAATTCGCAAGTATCTTCCCTTCCAAATGGTAAGCCAGATAAAAGATGACTCTGGATGGTATATGTTAATTAATGCACTATTATATGGAGAGGAATATGGGATTTTGAATCATTATTGCCCCCCGGTGCACACTTTTAAATTTGTAATGGAAGCGTTCTCCAAGTTGATGGTTCGCGGGGTGCACCACACGATTATAGCGGGGGATTATAATTGTATCATCGACCCAGGAGTGGCCAGAATACCTTAGAGATCTGTGGGCATATCTTTGAGATCTAGGTAGTTGGCGGTTCTGAGGAGGGAGTTGGGGCAGGTAGATGTGTGGGCGTGTCTTCACCCGGTGGCTAGAGACTTTACTTTGTACTCTAATACACACGTGCCATACATGAATCAATATGTTTCTGTCCCGTTGATACTTTTGAACTCAATATTGTTTTGTGAAGTAGGTAATATATATATATATATATATATTTCCGACCATGCCACAGTATAAATGGAGGTTAAGATTAGTGATGATGAGATAGCTTCCCGACATTGGCATATGGACCCTTTTCTATTGAAGGATAGTAAGTTCATAAAATATTTCTTGAAGAATTTAAAACCTCCTGGGATATCAACTCAGACACGGCCAGTAACCAGTCGGTGATGTGGGAGACTGGTAAGGCACATGCATGAGCTTGGTTATCTCATATTCTGTGCCCCGGAAAAGACAAAAGGGAGAACAGCAGTGTCTGCTCGAGGGTCACCTAAAGGTGGCTAAGACAGCTTATGTGGATAGACCCTCCATTACTAAACTACAGCGGGTCACAGCACTTAGGGTAACCTTGAATACCTTAATCAAACAGCAAAGAGGGAGATAATACTGGTGAAGCAGAGATTATTTGAACACGGTGACAAGCCTGGCAGGTATCCAGCATATCTTGCCAGAAAGAAAAATGCTGCCCAAGCCATGACATCTTTAGAAAGAGTGATGGTACCATGATCTGTGATCCTAAAAAGATCAATGCAGTCTTTAGAAGGTTCTATTTCGAATTTTATATGCCACAGGGCTGTGAAAATAGAACAAGGAAGATAAAGTCTTTATTTAAAAAAAGCCTTGCCCTCCCGGGCCTAACCTGGAAACAGGTGTTGTTCTTCAATGAACCCCCTAGCAACCCATGAAATACAGGAGGCAGTGAGGCAGCTACAGAGTGGCAAAGAGTCTGGACCAGATGGATTCCAGGCTCAGTTCCACAACGAATTGATTGGGGAATTGGTCGGGCCACTTATAAATATGTATAATTGCTCACATAGTCTGGGCTGCCTCTCGCCTTCTCTGAGAGAAGCAAATATTTGTCTCATTCTCAACAAGGAAAAGACTCCAAATGACTGCTCCTTGTTGAATTTGGATTTTAAAATTCTCTCAAAAGTGTTTACATGAAGACTGGGGAGTGTTTTACCATTCATTATTAAAGAAGGCCAGATGGGGGTTATAAAGGGTCGCACATCAACTAATAACATTAGAAGAGTCTTAAATATTGTACAAGCCTGCCAGCAGGGAGCGATGCCAGGATTAGTTGTCTCCCTAGAGGCAGAGAAGGCATTCGATCGGATAGAATGGCCATATCTCGTTTATATGCTGGAACGGTTTGGTGTTAGAGAGGTCTTTACTAAATGGGTTACAGTATTATATAATGATCCCAAAGCAGCGGTTTTCACCAACAGTTTAAGTTCAGATAGCTTTCACGTTGGCAGAGATTGTCGTCAGGAATGCCCTCTCTCACCATTATTATTTACGCTCGTGATTGAGCCGTTGGTGGAATCTGTACGAGCTGACCTTCATATAATGGCACTGGAAGTCGGCTCGGGTAAGCACAAAATTATTCTCTATGCAGTTGATGTCCTCCTTTTCTTAAATGATCCATTGACGTCTGTGCCCCGCTTAATAAAAGTGGTTAAATTATTTGCCATGTTCTCAGGTTATAAAATCAATTTGTGAAATCAGAGGCTATGCCCCTGGGAGGTCTTGCCAGTATATCCAATTTTCCGGATGAATCCAGTTTTGCCTTTGGGTGGTCACTGGGAGGTTTTCTTTACTTAGGTATTTTTAATACTCCGGCATTTGGTCAGCTATATAAAGTCAATTATACACGTTTCTTGGAGAAATTATGATAGGACCTTCAACGCTGGGAAGATCTCCCAATATCCTGGCTCGATAGAATAGCTTTGGTCAACATGAACATCCTACCTGTCCTTTTATACACTCTGAGAATGCTTCCCTTGATGCTGCCAAGACAGGCGCTGCGTAAGCTTTATGGTTGGCTCGGCTCCTTTATTTGGAGTCATAGACAGCCCCTTATTAAATTAGAAAAGCTATAGCTTCCACAAGTCAGGTGTGGGCTGGATTTTCCAGGTTTCAGGAGGTGCCAATTCAGCTCCTACGTAGCTGATTGGGTCTCTTGTGATCCACAATCAATCTGGTTCGATATTGAGGCATCCCAAGCAAAATATCCCCTCATCAATCTACTATTTATGGACAAGGTGAGAGTTATTACGTATCATTGTGAAAATCCTATTGCATTAAATGCAATCAAAGCCTGGACGATAATGCGACAGGATGAGGGTAACCTACCAACATCCTCCCCTATACCCCTATGGTGGGAATATTGGGATTCCAGCCAGGGCTGAGTGATGCTGTATTCAGAACCTGGGAGTCTAAAGGTATCTCCTGTTTGGGAGACCTGTTCGATGGGGAGGTCATGATGTCCTTCAAACAGCTGCGTCAGAGGTTTGGGCTGCATAGCAAAGATCTTGTTTCGATATTTTCAAATAGGAGACTTTATACAAAAGAAGACCATGTTGATAATTGATCGTAATAAATCGGATAAGGAAAGGAGAGTGTGTCGGCCGATGGGTCCTCCCGTGCCCAGTACTCTCTACCATAAACTGTTTAATAATGTATCAAAGGACATGGAACGGTTATATAAAATCTAGAGTCAAGAATTGGGGATGGAATACTCCTTCGAGATGTGGGAGGACATCTGGGAAAACGTCAGGAAGATATCTATCAGTAACAGAACTCAGGCTATCCAAATCAACATACTTCATTGGGCTCAGATGACACCTGAGTGACTTGCAAAGTTCAAGGCAGGAGCATCTTCAATGTGTCCCATATGCAAAACAGAAGTTATTACTCTCACGCATTGTCTGAGGACATGCCATAAGATCTGCATGTGTTTGAACAGAGTAGCGAATGCCTTGTTAAAGATTTTGGGGACTGAGATTGGTTGGCACCCAGTGCCTCTACGTTTGGGCTCCCCAAAGTTCCCTTCTTTGGATGTATCCGGGAGGAAATTATTCATTATCCTTTTCTTTTGTCCAGGCAAAAACATTTTCGTGAATTGGATATACGAAGGTTCCCCAGAGCTTTCAAATTGGGACAGGATCGTCATGGAATATATCCCCCTTGATTTCCTTACGAATATGGTGAACCAAAAGACGGAATTTTTTTATAGAACATGGCAGACCTTTTTAAACTACATTGACACAGATATATCAACCACATTGTTCAGGGCCTTTGCATCGCCGTGGGGATAGTTCTGGCTGCTTCGGGGGCTCATGGGAGGAGGAATTCTGTATCAATACGGATTCTGTTATGACTTAATATATATTTTAAAACATGTATCGAGTTATTTATTTACTTATTTATTTTCTTTTCTCCTTTTGTTGAGTTTTAGTAATGTAAGATATCCTATTTTATGGTTTGCTAGTTTGGAGCATAGATTAGTAGTTTGTTTTTAAATTCTATATTCGGGTTGTTATTATATTGTAAAGCAGAATACACTAGTTTGTACTATATTTGTAATTTTGTAAAAAAAATTCAAAAAACTTCTTTTTATTAAAAACAAACAGGGTGTCACGTTCGTAATTTTCTCGTCTTCTGGGACCCTCCCTGATCCCAATGATTTCTGGAATATCACCATTGATGTCTCCATCCAGCTTATTCATCCATTTAGTTTTTCGAGCAACTTCCCCTAATCAGCTCTGCCTCCTCAGTCTCTTGATTTTTTTGGATATTATTCATTTCTTCCAGCGTGAAATCTGACGTGAAATAATTATTCAGTTTCTCATCTATTATTTGTTCCACGCTACTATCAATCCAGTGTCATTTTCCAATGCCCCAATATCCACTTCTGCTTCCCGTTTTTGCGTTTAATATATCTAAAGAGACTCTTACAGTCATCCTTTCTATCACTGGATAGCTTAACTTCATATTTAATCTCCGCCCTTATTTCTTATTTTGTTCGTCTTTCTAAGCTTCCCAATCCTCTGGTTTTCCCACTGCCATTTGCCATGTTATCTGCTTTCTCTTTTTCTTTTACCCTAGCCATGCATTCCCCAGTCATCCATGGATACCTCGTCCTCCCTGTACAATGCATCTATTACCTCGGGATGAAACTCTGCTGGGACTCCTAAATTGCTCTGAGAAACTCCTGCCATTACTCTTCCATTGTCTTTCCTGCTCGGCTCGTCTCGCAGTCAATTATCCCCAGCTCCTCCCTCATATCTTTGTTGGTGCATTTAACCAGCTGTAATATTAACTCCGATTCTACTTCCTTCCTCTCAAATTGAAGTTTAGGTTGAATCATATTACGATCACTACCTCCGAAGGGTTCCTTCACCTTAAGCTTCCTTCTCACATCTGACTCACTGCACAACACTAAATCCAGGATTGCCGTTCCCTTGTTGCCTGCACCATAAGCTGCTCCAAAAAGCCATCTTGTAGACATTCCACAAATTCCTTTTCCTTGCAAACCACTACCAGTCTGATTTTCCCAATCCACCTGCATATTGAAATCCCCCCACTCACTGTATATTTGCCTTTTTCTACATATATTTTCTATCTCCTGGTCTATCATGCGCACCAGCTCCTGACTATGATTCAAAGTAATTGCAGTAATGGAGTAATGATAATTGGAGTAATGATACATTACTCCAACTATGGTTTTACACATTTGTGGTTCCTCAATTCTACCCACACACATTCCACACCATCTGACCCTACATTGAGTAATGGGAACTGAGTCATAGGACTGCAGCACACTTTAGCTTTGTTCTAAGTTTATAGTTTAGACATGGAGTAATTTTCTTTCGTTTTAAATTACTTTGAAATGTCGCCACAATGTGTTTCTTTGGCCAAATATTCTGTCTGTATTAGGGAAGCATACAAATTGTTGAAACTGTTGGAAAAGGAAGATATGAATAGGACATGAGTCCATGAAGAGATATAGGTTGGGCCAAGTGAACAGGCAAATATTGGTATATGGAACATAGTAGGAAAAATGTGTCTGTGCTCAAGGCTATTGGCGGGTTGAATGGAAACGTAATGTATTATTTCAGTGGAGAGATTGGCTTTAGGCACAGAGGAACCTGGCACCTGGGTTGCAAAATAAAAACTTTACGTGTACATCAAACTTTTAGGGAGCTAAGATAAATGTTGAAACTTTCTAAAACAGAATACATTTAAAAGTAGGGACGATTTTCTACAGATCTACAAGATAATGGTGTCAGCACATCGAGACAGCGATGGCCACAATGATATGAAATGCAATCCATAGAAGATTCACTCAGCTGACTCCTGGGAGGAGCGTATATTTCTGGAGGAAATCTTGAACTGACTGGCCCTGGATCTGAAGAATGTTACTGTTAAGAAGTTGGTGATTTGGTGTAATCATCTCATTGTGTTTTGTCTTTGTGGAATTCTCTTCCCAGAGAGCGATGGAGAATAAGTCATTGAATATTCCTAAGGCAGAGGCAGGCAGATTATTGACAAAGAATGACGCACTAACATTGTAAGGGCAAGGAGGAATGTGTGATTGAGGTCACAATCAGATCATCCACGATCTTATCGCATAACGGAGCTGTTTTGATTCCTTACTCCTGATGCTAGTTTCTACATTTCTGTTGTCTTTAGATACTGAAAAAATATGACACGTTTCTCATGAACATGAAGACTTTCCTTTCAGATAATTGGGCACAGCTTTCCATACCGGACTTTTAAATGGCACTCCAAACCGCTCAGGAAAGATTCATGATGTTGTCCAGACGTCAGGAGCATAGGACAAAGGGAAAGCCTCGCTTGAAACTGATTTAAAAATCAGATTGTGTCGAATGGATAACTTTAACAATGCAGATTCATTTCAGTTGTTCTTGTGAGGTGCGTTTCAATACCAAGGCCAGCATTCTGTTGCCTGTGTTTAATTTCTATTCAGAATATGGTGATAGACGACATGGGTTCTTGTGGTGCAGGAACACTAACAGGAATGTTACAAAGAGAGAAACGTGGTTCTTAACAATTTGATAGTGAAGGGAGAATGATACAGCTTCAAATCCTGTGTGTCCTTTGAGATTGTATTCCTCACTATTTGATGCTCACAAGCAATGGAAATAGTGAGACCACATTCTCTGTTTCCAACAATTAAAGTGGCAGTCATACAGCATACATACCGGCCTTTCAGCCCAATACAACTAAAACAGCCAGAAACCACCAAACTGCATTTTCCCAGTTACCTGAAGTTCTACATCCTACTATTCCCTGGCATTTTGCGTTTAAATGCCGAGGTACTGTGCATCTGTGACCTGAGCTTTTATTCTTTCAATTTATGCACGAAATGGTTTCACGGAAATAGATCACACAACTTCAACGACAGCGACAAACACATCGGATCAAGAAGATGTCCTCATTGTTTAATAATTTTGAGAAAATCGAATTGTCTTTTTAGTGCATTTGGGATTTTAATGGAGCTAGACCAGCATTAATTGCCGTTGAGACGTTCCAGTCCAGTTGGTGTTGGTCCATTCAAGTGGCTGTTGAGAGGGAGTACCAGCTGTGCATCTTATGTATTGGTTTAACTGGGATTAAATATTACTGCTGATGGATGGAGTGTTACACAAACAGCTCGCAGCAAAACAAACTCTTTGGCAATGCGAATATATGAGAAGGAATTTATTATTCTTCAGAGAAATAACAACCTTACACGAGAAGTCTATATAATAATGAAGCAAAGTCTGTTTCTATGTTATTGGTGTCCTTAAAATAATGGTGTCAAACAGCTGAAATAATGCTGATGCTGTCGTTGGACGATTCTTGTACTGAGCATGTGAATTAACATGGATGTTGTAAGAGATGTCTGGGCTGTCCTAGGTTGAGTAAGTACTGATACTCCATGGGATGATGCTGGTTTGTAATCTCACCACTTACTGAGCACAGTTCGATGGAACAAACCAACAAGTCCCATTGGTTGCTGCTTCAGGATATATCAGGGCTTTCATGGCTGTCACCACATCACATCTTGTATTAAAGACAAGGCCCATCGGGTCTGCACAATCCAATGCCCATACAAGTGCTTTATAATTTTTGTGAGGTTTCCTTTATTATCCGCCCTCTCAGGCAATGCATTCTAGACACAAACCATCGCCTGGGTTCAAAACAGATTCCACAAATCCTCTCTTCATGTCTTGGCTTTCATTTTAAACGTGATCCTCCTTATTTTTGACCCTTTGACTCAAGGGAACATCTGCAGTCTGTCCACTCTACTCATACATCTCATGCACTTATACACCTCTGTTAGGTTCAGTTTCCTCCCACACTGCACACAGGTTCAGTAGATAGACCACGCTAAATTGCCCATCATGTGCAGCTAGGTGTGTTAGCTGTGGGAGATGAAGGGACAGGTTAGGAGTAGGGTAAGCCACGGGAAATGCAAGAATGGGGTATGAGGTGGGTCTGGATGCAATGCTCTGCAAAGGGTCAATGTGGACTTGATAGGCCAATGTCCAATGCAATAACAAAAAGAAAGGTTGAATCAAACAAAGAAAGAGGCTGGGGTTCTGAACCAAAAGGAAACAGAGTGCTGCGGAAATAGAGTAGGTTTGGCAGCCTCTGTCGAGAGGAAAACGGAGTTAACATTTTGAGTCCACTCGCCATGCATCAGTCATGAAAGCAGCTTGGAAATAGTGTAATATGTGTTGGCGGATTGAGTTGGATATATGGAGAAATAGAGACAGAAGACAAAAAACAAAGGGACTGTGAATAATCAGCTGGTATGGAAATAAATTGAGAGATCATTTTCATTTATTTTTCACCTTTTCCCATATCCCTAGTATCATGCCCATGTAGATATATATATATCCAAATCCCTGTTTCAAGGGAGTTCTGTCCCCTCTATCTCTCCATGCTGGGTGTGGTCATCTTCTTTTCTTTATTAATAGGACATGGGTGTTGTTGGCTGGGCCAGCATTTATTTCTCTTTCTGAGTTGATTTCAGAAAGTGCTGAAGAACTGCATCTCTGAACCACTGCACTTCTACGTGCTGTAGACTGGCCGTGCTCAGGTCTGTCTGGTTTCACTTCTTTGACACCTTGTAGTGTATAACTGAATATCAGACTTGGCCATTGCAAAGAACATTTGAGAGTCTACCACTGCTGACGTCTGTAATCACATGTAGGCCAGACCAGTGAGCATAGCAAATTCCCTTCCCTGAAGGACACTAGTGTGCCAGATGTTCTTACTTCTGACAACCATCAATATTTCATTAGATAGTTAATTCTAAATATTTTATTGAATTCAAATTTCACCATCTGCTGTGGCGGGATTGAAGTCCTGGTTTGGTTTATCACCTGGGAAAGGTATACCATTGGGAAATATTTGCGGAGATCTCAGAAATTATCGTCTAGATAAAATGCTGTTCGACCATCACCTTCCCTAGCATCTCCACCATCAATCACGGTGTTGCTGTTATCGTGACTGAGGTACAGAAAATTGTGCAGTTACATTGTCAACTATTTCCATGGAGAGCAGAATTATTCATATTTCAAGGACTGCACTGAAATGTAACAGTTTATCAGCCAGGAATAGAAACAGAGGAGAGGTAGGCATCTTCAACACTGAGTTGGTGTGCCATATATGTACGTATTGACTTGCTCCAGACATTGGAACGTCAGTGTAGGTTCTCTGGATGGTTTTCTTGGATTTGTGTTGTCAGCTGCTGCATTCATTCAGGGAGACTAGAGGGCCTGGTGTGCCTACTCTGTGCAAGGTATGGGGATATATTTTACAGAGTATCTGGGTCTGCGGAGACTGTGCGGGGAGAGGCAGGGCACTGCACTATCCTTTCTATGCTTTCCACAACTATTTCCCAATGGTATACCTTTCCCAGGTGCAAAGAGATAAGCCAGTTTATTTGAACAATAAGGAGGTCACAGAGCTGTGCATTCTCACACCAGGGAGAGGGCTACACTCAAAATGCCCATCAACTATTTTGAAACTGGAACTTTACAGGCAGGAATGGGGACATATCCATTATGCCTGAGCCCCATCCTCTCACGTATTCACGAGGTGACAGAGACCATCTCTGTCCGGTGAGGTGAATACATTTGTTCTGTCCAAACAGAAGAAGCAACAGAAAATCTTTTTTGGAAATATTAGAGAACAGGGTGACTGCGAAAGCAAGGAAATTCAGGAGGTTTAGAATTAGTAAAGCTGAAGTCCTGGAAAAACTCATTGTGTTGAAGATTGGTAAGCTGCTGGAACAGATGAGTGATGAACTTAGAGGGCTACAGAGATAGGGTTGGAGAATTGAGCTTGCTGGATAACTCTTTTCAGAGCTGGGGCAGACAGAATGGGTCAATAGCGTCCTCTTCTCCTGCCTTTTCCTTAATTATATGAGGTTGGTTAAAGCTCTTTAGATTCTGTAAAGGATCCTGCAGACTGGAAAGCGGCTATTACAACCATATAAAATATACACAACAGGAAGGAGGATGAAAACAGTAAATGAACTGGGGGATAGGTTTACGTCACTAGTGAGGAAACTATGAACAATTTTTGTAATTAATCATAAATAGATCATTGGAGAACAATGATATGATTGTGCAGCACCAACCTAAATTCAGGACAGGAAAACTAACTTTGAAAAACATATTGGAGTTTATGGGGGGTATTGTTTGTGACATCGACGAGTGAGAACTAGGGTGAACGGTGTATTTGAATTTTCAGAAGAAGGTTGGCATGGTTGCACACAGGTGAGTGAAAAAAAGTAACAGTCCTTGGGTAAGGGGGAGATACCCTACATGGATTGAGAATTGGATGATGGAGAGAACACAGAGACTAGGGGCACTTGGAACACCGCTATTTGTAACACAAAGAAGTGATTTGAATGTGAACAACACATACAGTCCTTTACATGTTGAATTTATTAGAAGGTGCGAGGTTGGGAAGTGCTTTTTGCAATAAAGGACCTGGATGCTTTGGTCATAATTCATGAACAGAATTCATGCAAGGCATCCATTAACAGTACAGGAAATGAAATGTCAGCTTTCATTACAAAATGAATCACTTGTAGGAGCTGTGGAGTGTTGTTGAGGCAGCATTTGGGCTATTGTGGACAGGCTCTCTCTCCTTTATAAATCCCTGTCATAGAGGCAGTGCAAAGCTATTTTATCACAATTATCTCTGGGATGATGGTAACATGAAGAGGGTGTCAAATAATGGATGCTTAATTTCTTGCATGGTGACAGAATAAGAGTTGAACGCATTGAAACCTGAAGATCATGGACGAACACACATTCTTTCCATTGAAAGACATTAGTGGCATGAAAAGTTGCATTTTTCCCATGATTCGTGCTTCTTGGTAGCTCTGTGGAGCTCCCATGTTGGTTGAGAGAGATCTTCAGGCTTTGACTGCATTCTCACTACCTCAGTGTGCAGTTGCTGTATGACTCTGCACTGAGCGTTGCATTGTTCACAAATCTGTCAGCAGCTACAATGCCTTACCTCTGAACTAGTTAGCCATTCGCAATAGCTTCTGCCCTCCATAGAGAACGCAAGACTACCTCCTCAGAGATGGAAGATGCTTCTTTGAGACTTCACATGAAACATTTGTCTTCCCTCTTCACCGTCATCAAACCACATTGATGTATCAATTGTGTACCATTAGCAATGGAGCCAGGAGGAATAACATGGAGCAATGTATCCGTGAAGTCTCTGCTTCATTGGTTTGTCATGTTGGGGCGTCGATAACATCCTCCTATTTCTGTATAAGGGGCTTGAGGGCCTCAATGGCCGCCTCCTGGTGTCAGGGGAGAAGCTCAAGGGCCTGATTGGGCAAGACCTGGTTCCTGTTTAACAGCTCAATGTGTTTGGCTGGGCTCCTTCTCTTCCTGTGTAATTGGCAGGAGGGATTGAATGGTCTATCCCTATTCTTATCCAATAGTGTTGATGGGCTGAATGAGCTCCTCACATTCCTGTGAAGTGAGCTTGAGGTGCTGAATTAACTCTTCCCTTTACTGTGGTAATGCACTGTTCCCAGTAGTACTGTTGCATGAATGTTACCGACATTTTAATAGCACAAGCCTAAATGCTGCCCCGGTCTTGCTGCACATGGACACACACTGCTACAGGAGCTGAGGGAGGACACGTTATTCTGAACATTGTGTGATCTTCATTGACCTTCCCCACTTCTGAGCTTATGATGGGGGGGAAAGACATTGAGGAGCAACTGAGGATGCTTGTGCTGTGGATCTCCCGCAGAGATGTTCCGGGACTGAGGTGGTGAATGTCCAAGAACCACAGCCATCTTCTTTGTGTTGAATCACTGCTACCATAGAACATAGAACAGTACAGCGCAGAACAGGCCCTTCAACCCACAATGTTGTGCCAATCATTGATCCTCATGTAAGGTAAACCTAATGTACGAACTCTCAAATTTCTGTGACCATATGCATGTCCAGCAGTCTCTTACATATCCCTAATGACCTCGCTTCCACAGCTGCTGCTGGCAACACATTCCCTGCTTTCACAAGTCTCTGCGTTAAAAAAAAAACCGCCTCTGACATCCCCTCTATACTTTCCGCCAAACACCTTAAAACTATGACCCTTCATGTTAGCAATTTCTGCCCTGAGAAAAAGTCTCCGGCTGTCAACTCTATCTATGCCTCTCATTATCTTGTATACCTCAATTAGGTCCCCTCGCTTCCTTCTTTTTTCCAATGAAAAAAGTCCGAGCTCAGTCAACCTCTCTTCGTAACATAAGCCGTCCATTCCAGGCAGCAAGCTGGTAAACTTCCTCTGAACCCTCTCTAAAGCATCCACATCTTTCTTATAATAGGGCGACCAGAACTGGACACAGTATTCCAAGTGCGTTCCAAAGTTTTATAGAGCTGCAACAAGATCTCACGACTCTTAAACTCAATCCCCCTGTTAATGAAATCCAAAACACAATATGCTTTCTTAACAACCCTGTACACCTGGGTGGCAATTTTGAGGGATCCATATACCTGCACACCAAGATCCCGCTGTTCCTCCACACTGCCAAGAATGCTGTCGTTAATCTTGTACTCAACTTTCAAGGTTGACCTTCCAAAATGCATCACTCCGCATTTATCCAGGTTGAACTCCATCTGCCACCTCTCAGCCCATTTCTGCATCCTGTCAATGTAACGCTGCAGCCTAGAACAGCCATCTGTACTGTCAACGACATCTCCAGCCTTTGTGTCGTCTGCAAACTTGTGACCCATCCAAGTCATTAATAAAAATTAAAAAGAGTAGAGTCCCAAGAACATCGCCCTGTGGAACATCACTCACCACTGACTTCCAGGCAGAATACTTTCCTTCCAATACCATTCGCTGTCTTCTGTCGAACAGCCAATTCTGTATTCAGACAGCTAAATTTCCCTGTATCCCATTCGTCCTGACGTTCTGAACGAGCCTACCATAGGGAACCTTATCAAGTGTCTTGCAGAAGTCCATACACATCACAACCACCACTCGACCCTCATTAACTTGTCTAGTAACATCTTCAAAGAACTCAATAAAATTTGTGAGGCATGACCTGCCCCTCACAAAGTCGTGCTGACTGCATTTAATGAAGCCATGCTCTTCCAGATGGTCATAAATCTTATTCTTCAGAATCCTTTCTTACACCTTGCAGACGTCATCCGTGAGACTGACTGCCTGTAATTGCTGGGGATTTCCCTATTTCCTTTCTTGAAGAGAGGAATTACATTTGCATCCTTCCAGTCCTCAGGTACGATTCCGGTGGAGAGCGAGGATTCAAAGATCTTCGCAAGTGGCGAAGCAATCATATTTCTCGCTTCCCATAGCAGCCGAGGACAAATCTGGTCTGGCCCTGGTGACTTGTCAATCTTAATATTTGTCAGAATTTTCAGCACATCAGCTTCCTCAATCTCTATCCGTTCCAGCATGCTTGCCTGCTCCTCAATGGTTTAATTCACTACAAGGACCTTTTCTTTAGTAAAGACAGAAGCAAAAACTGCATTAAGGCCTTACCCTACCTCCTCACACTCTATAAACAAGTTCCCTATCCTATCCCTGATCGGCCATACGCTTTCATTGATCATTCTCTTATTCCTCATATACGCGTAAAATGCCTTTGAATTCTCCCAAATCCTTCCTGCCAAGCCCTTCCTGGCTCTCCTCAAACCATTTATGACCTCCTTCCTCGCCTGCCTGTAATCCTCTAGAGCTGAATAAGACCCTTGCTTCCTCCACCTTATGTAAGCTGCCTTCTTTCTTTTAACGAGAATCTCCTCTGCTCTCGTCATCCAAGGTTCCTTTATCTTACCCCTTCTTGCCTGTCTCAGAGGAACACACTTATGAATCACTTGCAACAACTGTTCCTTAAACAGTCTCCACATGTCTATAGTGGCCTTTCCATGGAGCAATTGCTCCCAGTCCATGGTTCTCAACTCACGTCTGATAGTATCATAGTTTCCTTTTCCCCAATTAAATATCCTCCCATTGTGCCTGCTTCTCTCCTTCTCCATAGCTACATAGAATGTGAGGCAGTTGTGGTTACTATCACCAAAATGCTCTCCCACAGCAAGATCTGACACATGTCCCGGCTCATTGCCGAGCAACAAATCCAAAATAGCCTCTCCCCTCATCGGCCTGTCAACGTACTGAGTTAGGAAAACCTCCTGAACACACCTTGCAAAAACAGTCCCTTCCAAACCATCTGCTCGAAGGAGGTTCCAATCAATATTGGGAAAGTTAAAGCCATTGCAACAACCCTACTACATTCACACTTTTCCAGAATCTGCCAACCTCTGGTTTCTTCAATCTCCCTGCTGCTATTGGGGGGCCTGTAGTAAACCGCTGAGGTGACTGCTGCCTTACTGTCCCTAATTTCCACCCATGCTGACTCAGTAGGCAAATCCTCCATGACAATAGCAACCTCTGTAGCTGTGATACCCTCTCTGATTAGCAGTGCTACACCCCCTCCTCTTTTCCCCCCTCCCTATACTTTTTTAAATGTTCTAAATCCTGGACCATCCAGCAACCATTCCTGCCCCTGAGAAAACCACGTCTCTGTTATGGCCGCAACATCATAGCGCCAGGTACTGATCCATGCTCTAAGCTAGTCACTTTTATTCCTGATACTCCTTGCTGTAAAGCAAAAACATTTCAACCGATCCCTTTGTTCTTTCCCAGGAAATTCCTTCCCACTGGCTAACGCTACCTCTTGCTATTGTCTCATCTCCATCAATTCTCACCTCCGGTATATAGCTCAGGTTCCCACACCCCTGCAATACAATTTAAACCCTCCTGAACAACCCTTGCAAACCTTGCGCCCAGGACATTGGTCCCCTTCCAGTTCAGGTGCAACTCCTCCTTCATGTACAGGAAGGACCTTCCCCAAAAGGCTTCCCAATTATCTACATATCTGAAGCCCTCCTTCCTACACCAGCTGCGCAGCCATGTGTTAAGCTGTGCCCGCTCCCCTGTTCCTCGCCTCGTTATCTCGTAGCATCGGTAATAAACCTGAGAACACTACTCTGTTCGTCCTGCTCTGCAGCTTCCACCCTGTCTCCCTGAAATCACTTTTTATATCCTCAATCCTATTCAATGGCTATATCATTAGTGCCAATATGTAACACGACGTCCGGCTGTTTGCCCTCCCCTTTCAGAATCTTATACATCCGATCGGAGATGTCGCAGACCCTGGCACCAGGGAGGCAACATACCTTCTGGGAATCCCGATCCTGTCAATTCTCCGAACATCGAGTCTCCTACCACTAGCACTTTTCTCTTCTGCCCCCTTCCCTTCTGAGCCACAAGGCCTTGCTAATATATATGGTCACTTACTTTCCTTCCCTGCTACCCCTCTGGTCCACGTCTCTTCCGCCGCTCCTCCCGCTCCGACTGTGGAGGAAAAACACCGCTGGCCACGACCGGTAAGTAATTTTAAAATCTCCCTTGCCTTAGCTGTAGCCTTCCTAGTTCACCTTACCTTCGCTGTTGCTCCCACTCAAAAGAAAAGTGAGGAGATTCCTCATAATCTCCATTATGTTCCCTTTACGTTATTTCCTTGATACCATCATCAGTCAAATACTGTCTTGTTATCTGGGTCAGTAACTCTTACCTGGTGTTCATATATTTTATTGATGCCAAATGGTCACAGTGTATGTGTGCGGTGTGTCTCCTTCTCACAGAGGGGAATGACCATCGGGACTTCTCTATCCCAGAGAGGTTGGGGAGATAGAACATTGAGGTAGTTGGAAGTTAGGGATGGATGGATGTTTGACACGGCAGGCACTGCAGGAGGTGGGGCCTACAGCCGATCAGCCATGATCCTATTGAATCGAAAGGCAAGCTGTAGGAGCTGAATAATCTACTCCTGCTTCTTGTGTTCTTGCATTCTGTTCTTGGAAGGTTCATCGTTGTTATTTTCCTGGATGATTTGTGAAGGAATGCTGTAATCATAGAGACCAAAGGATTTTGTGAGCAATATCTGGGTACAGTATGGGGGCTGTAATCACTGTGAATCTGGGTCAACAACATGACTAATAAATAGAGACAGGGAACTTCTGAAAAGAGAGTGGTGGGGACTGTTTCACAGTAACACCCACAGTAACACCTCACTAGCGAGGTTAGAGGGTCATTCGTGAAGAAGGGCTCATGCCTCAAATGTCGATTCTGCTGCTCCTTGGATGCTGCCTGACCTGCTGCGCTTTTCCAGCAACACATTTTCAGCTCTGATCTCCAGCATCTGCAGTCGTCACTTTCTCCTCGAAGATTTTAACCTACTGCGAATCCTCTTGCAAGGATGCCTTCCTTGAAGAAGCTCTCTTCCTCCCTCGACAAGGATTTCAGTGAGTCCCTCTCTCACTGCATACCACAGATCATTCCTGATGAAGGGCTCATGCCCGAAACATCGGTTCTCCTGCTCCTTGGATGCTGCCTGACCTGCTGCGCTTTTCCAGCAACACATTTTCAACACCCACTCTTTTCCCTACAATGTTTTCCAATTCACACCAAATCATATTTGACTGTATTCAGGGGCTGGAAGATTCTCCTTAGGGTCTGATATGTTCAATATGATCAGCTCTCATTCTCAGGTCTGAAGTACTCTGACCTTGTAGAGGCCATGAGGGGCATGGATGCGGGATCAGCCAAGGTTATTTTCCAAGGCAGGAAGAGTCCAAACCAGAGGGAAAAGATTTAAAGTGAGAGGGGAAAATTAAAAAGATACCTGCGTGGTAACTTTTTCATACAGAGTGTAATGTGTGTATGGAGCGAGCTGGCAGTGAAAGTGATGGAGGCTGGTACAATTACAAATTACAATACACTCTGAAGGTTTCTGTGCACCAGGTGGTATGAGTAAGTGATCTCCAACTGCTCGTGAGTAGCCGATTGAGGGGCTCAATGGAATGGGGCAAAGTCGGACTGAGGAACAAGAGTCGGTCCCTGCCCCACCAGGCACTAAGGTTGTGGGTGATCAGAGTGCAGTCTCAGACCCACGTTCCTATCTGCAGTTCATTATCCTTAAGTCACTTTCCCATCAAGTATTTAATTAACACACCTTTGAATAAATGCAAACACACAGGTACCACAAACCTGTGGGGAGAGACGTTCCCACTCAAATGGCCTTTTGAGTATTTCTCTTTATCCCTGTTCCTACCGAGGTTAGAGAGTCATTGCTTCTTTTTCTATTCCCACTCCTCCAGATGTCACGACAATTTGTCTGTTTAACTAAGTGTGTAATTTGGTAAATGTTATCCATCTCAGTCGGGGTCAGTTTCAGTGTTAGGACAGTCAGACAGTTTTCTTAAATTTGTAAAAATAACTAACCTAAAACCAAAGCAAAGTTAGTCGAAAAACGATGGATTCATAAATGATATAGAGTTTGAACATTGACAATATGTACATCAACATTTAATTTTTTATAAATTTGAGACACAGAAATATGCACACGAAGACACATGTATACGCACACACACACACACACACACACACATACACACACAAACACACACAAACAAACAAACACACACACACACACGTCTGAAGGCAAACAGAAAAAAAATGAAACTCTGTAGAATATTAATTCGAAAAGGCTTTGTCCAAATAACAGTTAATTTCATGACAATAGCAAAATTGAGATAGTTTCAATTGTTATTCTACTTCTGAAGTTATTCTGCCTTACAGAGGCTGATAGCACTGGGGTTTCTCCTGGAACAGTTGAACAGTTAGATTTGGCTGAATTCCCTTTGCTGCAGGCAGAGGAGAGATTCCAATGAATCCTCAACAGGAACCCTCCATGAGTGATAAAGATGGCTGATTGGTTTTCAGCTCTCATATGTTGTTGTAGAGAATTACAAGTAGAGATGGAGCAAAGACTGTTGCTTCTACGACAGGTTGCATTTTCTCCCTCTCTGATCTGAAACATGCAATAATTTGCTCCAAACACCAACCTGAACTCGGTAAGATCTCGTTGAACATTCTCCTGATTGAATTACTCCATCCCTGTTACCAGCTCCATTTAGGAATGATTTGTAATTTATAATTTGAAGGAATATTTATATGTGTCTGCATAATTTTTGTACAATATGTTAAAATCTTCATAGTACCTGTGTTAAAATGAGTCTGTTGTTTTCTAAAATTAAATCCTTAGTTTTATTCTCTCATTCCTCAGCTATGCCCAATACACTCTCCTTAGGGTCTGATATGTTCAATATGATCAGCTCTCATTCTCAGGTCTGAAGTACTCTGACCTTGTAGAGGCCATGAGAGGCATGGATGCGGGATCAGCCAAGGTTATCTTCCAAGGCAGGAAGAGTCCAAACCAGAGGGAAAAGATTTAAAGTGAGAGGGGAAAATT
The DNA here is from genome assembly GCF_047496795.1 of Chiloscyllium punctatum. NCBI lineage: Eukaryota > Metazoa > Chordata > Chondrichthyes > Orectolobiformes > Hemiscylliidae > Chiloscyllium > Chiloscyllium punctatum. The sequence goes on from NC_092772.1 coordinate 3,875,761, forward strand.
AAAAAGATACCTGCGTGGTAACTTTTTCATACAGAGTGTAGTGTGTGTATGGAGCGAGCTGGCAGTGAAAGTGATGGAGGCTGGTACAATTACAAAATTTAAGAGGCAATGGATGGGTATATGAATAAGAAGGGTTGAATCTATTCCTGTGTAAATCCTTAGAGAGCAGCATGGTCTCCGCCTGTCTCATTATAAAGATGTTGACTGGCTGAATGGGATCTTTCTTTACCTCTGTAACAGTATTGAGTGGTTGAGAGAACAACATATGGGTTAGTGGCAGCAGCTGACCATTCAGCCCCTTGAGCCTGCTGCACCATTTTGAATGTGCATTGTTGATGTGATTGTTACTAAACATCACTTTCCTCTCTGTTCACAATAAATATGGATTCTCTAGTTCATCAAAGTTCTATGGAACTCAAACTTGAGTGTTTTCAGTAACCCAGTCTTCACTGCTCCCTCGGGATGAGAACATCACAGATCGTATAACCCTAAAGAGAAAGGAGCATCCCTGTCTCAGTCTGAAATGGAACGGTCCTTATTCTCAAAATGTGTTCTCCTCAAACCAATCACCACTCTTTTGATATATAAGGAATTGTCAATTAGAAACAGATATCGACCACTCAGCCCTTCAAACCTGTCCACATTCCCATTAACTCTTCTAAACCAAATGCTTATCAAATTCAATCTCCACTGACCTTGCGGAAAGACAATACCAGGAAATATCATATGAGCAATGAACACTGGAGCAGAATGAGAACCATCTTTTCTACCATGACATTTGATCACGGCTAAATTAATTCAGAACCCCATTCTCCTGCATTCTCTGACGAACCAATGATAACTTATTAACTAAAAAATGTATATATCTCTGTCTTAAAGACTGTGTGTGCCTGTATGTTGGGTTATGTTTGTGTGTAAATGTCCATATCTACACGCGTATCTCTGTGGGCATGTGTTATGTGTGTTAGTGTCAGTATCTCAGTTTGTGTGTACCTCTGTCTGTATCTCTGTGAAAAGTTGTTTTTGAAGTAATTAGATTGAACTTGGAATCAAAGTCTTCTTCCTCCTCTCTCTCCGTCTGTCCCTGTTGTTCATAGAGTTCATAAAAACGCTACAGTGTGGAAACAGGCCCAACAGGTCCACACCGACCCTTCGAAGAGTAACCCACCCCCAGACCCATTGAAATGTTATCCTACGCTTACCCATGACTAATGCCGCTAGCCTACACACCCCTCGGTACTATGGACAATTTAGCATGTCCAATTCACCTAACATCCACATTGTTGGACTGTGGGTGGAAACCAGAGCACCCAGTGGAAACCCACGCAGACACAGCGAGCATGTGAAACTCCACACAGACAGTCGCCTGAGAGTGGACACGAGCGTGGGTGCCTGGTGCTGTGAGGGAGCAGAGCTCGCCGTTGAGTTTTGTATTTAGATTCATACACTACCTCCCTCTGCTGGACTATCCACACCACTGCATCGGTGGCACACTTTTTAACTCTGAGAAGATAATAAATCCTTTGCTGTGAATCTGTCAAATTGCATGGCCGTTTGATTTTTCAAATAATATCTTTGGAAGCACAGAGCAGTTTTGTCTGATACTAAACAATGTTGTTCCTGTGTCATTACCAACATTACTGGACCTTTTTTGGGACGTTTCAATACTTACTCACACAATTTTTAAGCATTGCAAGTCACAGAATGAGAAATCAATTCATCTAATCTCCTGACAAAATGGTTCACTCGGAGGCGAGCATTTTATTTCTGATAGGCCTAAGAGTATTTGCAACCCTCCACCTACCAGCATTATGTGTGTGTGTGTTGGGGGGGCGGGTGTGGAGGGGGTTGGGGGAAGGTGTACGTGTTGATGGTGTTGTCAGTTTGGATGGTGCTGTGAGCTGCTGCCCTTTCTCCCTCCCACCCTCTGCCGCTGTCATTGCAGCAGGGTAAGGAGGCTAGCTGATGGAGAGATTGTGTCATTTAAAACACCACAGAGACTGTCAGATCTGCACCTACGTATAGATACCCACAGAGTCAAATACAGAAACACAGGTAAATGGGTGGGGTGGGGGAAATGGATATCGGGCACTCGACCACGCGGCTTCACTGTTGGTGTCCTATTCCGAGCTGTTTGTCCTGGAATCGTAGACGGTGAAGGATGGAGTAAGGGTGGGATTGGGTGACCCTGCTATTAGTGCTGATTTGTGTGGGGGGAGATGGTGGCGTGTCCAGAGGAAGTCAGTCAACACTGTTGTATCCATCCAGTGCTATTAGTGAGGGAGATATAGTAGATAGGAAAGAAAAAGAGAGAGAGAGAGATGGTGCTGCATGCTGGGTGGTGAGTCCAGACCATGCTCGCTGTGTCGAGTGGTGTGGCCCCCGCTGGGAAGAGAATGGTCCTCCTCTGTACTAGCCCATCCATCAGAACTTCCGTGCCCCTGTCAACAAACCATTGTGTAATTTCACCTTATCTGCCATGGTCAGGATAAATTCTGCAGGGCAGTGCCAACCTGAGAAAGCTTAAACATGTACCAACTGACCTTTTAAAGATGGCACCAGTGCCAAAGATCACGGAATACCAAGGGGCATGCGGGTGATGGTAATTACCTCCAAGTTTGATGGGTGGGAGAATCAGGCTGGTATTGAATGAGAGGGACACGATGGGGTGGGGTCGGTAGTTAACGAGGTGACACCAATCAGATAGCACGAGGAATCTAGCTCAGTATCGGGCAGACAATCCCTCTGTCACACTCAATGAAAATGGCATTGAGACGAATTATTGTTCGATTCAAACCAGTGAGCCGAAGACTGCTGACCCCAATCTCAGTTACAACCCTGCAGCTGCTTGACCAATGCTCTCCATCACAGAGAAGGAGCAAAATGTCACCTTACCCTTGGGAATTAAGGCAGTGTGGAGGGGGTGGTTTTGGTATCAGTGCAGGAGCACTTCATGGCAAGTCATCATAATTCTATTAGTTTTAAAATAGAGATGGAAAAGGATGAAGCAGGTCTAAAACTTAAAGTTCGAAATTGTTGAAAACCAATTTTGATGATATTAACTAAGAATTTTTCAAATACGATTGGGACAGATATTCTTAGAAAAGGGGGTCAGTTGAGAAGTGGGAAGCCTTCAAAAATGAGATGTCAGGAGTACAGAGACATTATGGCCCTGTTAGGGTGAAGGGTAAGGCTGGTACGTGTAAGGAATGCTGGAGGATTGGAGAAGTTGAGGTTCTGGTCACAGATAAAAGGGAAGCATATGTCAGGTATAGACAGCAGGAATTGAGGGTTGTTTTCTTAATTCATTCACGGGGTGAGGGCGTCCCTGGCTAGGCATGCACCTAGTACCCTTCCCTAATTGCCCAGAGGGCAGTTGGCAGTCAACCACATTGCTGTGGGTCTGGAGTCATGTGTAGGCCAGTCCAGGTAAGAATGGCAGTTTGTTTCCTTAAAGCATGTCAGTGAACCAGGTCAATTTTTCCATCAATCGGAATGGTCACCATTAGCCTCTTAATTCCTGATTTAAAGTGAATCACGAGAAGAGTCGGAAGGCAACAAGAGTATACTGTGGGAAATTTGGAGCATAAAAAGGGGACATTTGATCGCTTTGCCAAATAGAGTTAAGAAGATTCCAAAGGAATTCTACAAATACATCAAGGACAAAATAGTAACTGTGGAGAGAATAGGACGTCCTTAGAGATCAGCAAAACTGCCCATGTGCAGAACCACAGGAAATGGGGAGGTACTAAACGAATATTTTGTATCAGTGTTTACTGTGCAGGAGGTTATGGAAGCTAGAGAAATTGGGAAAAAAGTAGTGACGTCTTGGAAAGGGTCTGTATTACAGAGGAGCTGCTGGAGGTCTTAAAACATGCAAATGCAGGAAAATCTCCTGGCTTTTATTAGATGCACGCTAGAACTCTGTGGGAAGCTAGGGAAGTGATTGCTGGGCACGTTGGTATCACTAATAGCCACAAGTGTCGGAAGACTGGAGGTAGGCTAACGTGGTGCCACTACTTAAGGGATTTAAGAAGGGTAATAAGGAAAAGTTAGTGAGTCTGACGTCAGTGGTGGATAAGTTGTTGGAGGGGATTATGAGCCATTGGGTTTTCACGCATTTTGAAAGCTAACGATTGATTAGGTATAGTCAACATGTCTTTGTGCAAGCAATATTGTGTCTCACTGACTTGACTGAGATTTCTTTGAAGAAGCGACTAAAAAGATTAAGGTAGAGTGGTGTACATTGTCGATATGGACTTCAGTAAGGCATTGAATAACATTGTGCATGATCATCTTTTGATCAGGGTGGGTTCATATGAAAGCCATGTGGATACAAAACTGGCTCAAAGGTAGGAGGCAGAGGGTGAAGGTAGAGGGTTGCAATATCCTGGCAAAGGTTTGCAATGGTCCCCATGCTGTGCAGATAATCCAGTTTATCGAGTAATCCACTAGCACGGCCAACACAGTTCTCCATATTAGCTGTTACCTTACCACAGTTTATAGTGTCTGGGCTGGTTCTGTGCAGAAGATTCAGAATTTGAGACAATGGACCATTCTAGCAGACCTGGCAATGTTTGCTTTCTTGGGATTGGACCCACCATTGTCTCCCATATCCCGTTATCTCAATCCCCTCATCTCCTTATCCATATTTTCAGCATGTTATCAGTTAATACATTATTTGCTTTTTTTCTGTATCTTAGTTGGCCTTAGTTTTCGACTCCATCGTGCATCGAGTGCTGGCATGGTGAAGCTCAGAAACATTGCAATGGTGTGTGTCAGACTGTTGTTCACTTCCCGATGTGTCTCATGTGGTGTTCCATTGGCAGGAGTGTTCCAGCAGCTGTGACTCAAGTGTTTGAAACTTGGTATGGGACTGCCAATGGAACGCCTCTGTTTGTACTCTCAGTTGATCGTGCAGTCAGTAACACGAGGAAAATCCTCGAGTATAATTATTAAGGACCAGGCATCTAGCTTGTAGCTGAGGGGCTTTTGACTGACTCTTGTTATTGAAAAATCAGTGGTGTGGCTGGGGATGATTTGCTGGAGGTTGTGCTGTGAGCTGCCTCACACATTCAGGGAGACCTGAGGATTTTCTGACCCACCTCTGGATGGAGCATGGTGACTGTAGTTGCTGTAGCTGGGTCTGTAACATGGACACCAAACGGGGCAGATGCTGCAGAGAGGTGATGCTCTGAAACCGCGGAGTGTGTGTGTGTGAGGGGGAAAGGGATGTGTTGTATCTGTCTGTGTTTTCGCCTGGACAAGCACGTACTCTCACTCTCCCCGTTACATACATTGATGGACACTCTCCCTATCCGCTCCACACACACAATCTCAATATCCCTGTCTCACATACAGACACGCACACTCCACTCTGTCACACGCACGCATGAACACACAGCCTCTCTCTCTCACTCCCGCACTCACACACACAATCCCCCTCACTCTCTCTCATGTACATAGAGTGTCTCTCTCTCTCTCTATCTATCTCTCCCCTTCACACAGACACGGTCCCCTCTCTCCCACATACACACACACGTATGCACATATAAATTTGCGGGGAGAATTTGCATTTGACCATTTGTATTTGCAGATGCATTTTATTTTGTTCCAAAAACATACAATTTGTATTCAGTCAGTCAATGTGATGTTTTATAAACTCCTAATTTGTAAATAAAACCAATCTGACTCCAGGTGAGGACACAGACAGCGTCCAATCAAGTTCTCACACTTAGAATACATTGTCAGACCGCAAGTGTTACTTCATATACCTGAAAGTAACTCCAGGCAGTGACTCGAAATAAATTCTGTGATTTGCATAATAATCAATCAAATTTGCATCCCCATTCTAACTGATTAAGTATTGAAGAGCCATCTCAGTTGTGTGGACAATTCATGTGCACAAGTTGTACAACCCTTTCATCTTTTCCTTATAACTTCTGTGGTTAAAGTCTTCCTCTCTCTTACACCTGATGAAGGAGCAGCGCAATGAAACCTTGTGTTTACAAATAAACCCATTGGGCTCTAACCTGGTGTCGTTTGATTTTTGACCTTGTCCAACCAAGTCCAAAACCAGCGACTCCATATCATGGTTTTTACTGGTTGGCTAATCTCTCCCCCAACAAGTAAGGTGTGGAACATGAATTGATGGGTTTCTGAAGAGAATATTGACAAGAATTATTAGAGTGAACTGTCAATGGAAAAGGTAAGAGTAACCAAGAGCAGCTTCGTTGCAGTCTGAACCCAGTGGAAGGAGAATAGAGAACAGAGCAATAGCAGAACTATGAAGCAATTATTTTAGTGATGTCCTCACAGAAGAAAAGAAATCAAATCTTCCCAGGAAGACTGGAAAGCCTAAGTCTCAAGAGGAAAAGAATGAAATTAATAAATCGATGCTTTGGGAGAAATTATTGGGACTGAAAGTATGGTTGAATTTAGAATAGAGATGGAAGGTGAGAAGGTAAAATCCAATAACAGGGTCCTATGCTTAAACAAAGTAGACAACAATGGAATGAGGGAAGAGTTGGCTAATGTTAACTGGAAGCAAATACTTTATGGTGGAACTGTATATGAACAGTGGTAGGCTTTCAAAGCAATTTTTCCAAGTGCTCTGCAACAGCAAATCACAGTGAAATAGAGGGACTGTAGGAAAAAAGGTAAGCTGCCATGGATGTCTCAATAACGTAGGCTATCAAATTAAAATAAATGGCATAAGCAATGGCAAAGACCAGTGCAAAACTAAAAGATTGGGAAAACTTTAAAGGTCAAAAGAGCAACAAAAAAACTGTCAAGAAATATAAAATAGATAGATTATGAGAGTTAACTACCTCAGAGTATAAAGACAGATATCAAAAGATTATATAAATATATAAAACTAAAAGAGTGGCTCAGGTAAGCATTAGTCCTTTAGAGGGTGAGAAAGGGATTTCATTAATGGGATATGAGGAAATGGCCAAGCAATGGAACAAATATTTAGTCGATCTTCACAGTGAAGGACACCAATAACATGCCAGTAATTGTCAAAGGGAGGAAGGTAGGAAGGTAGGTGAGGACCTGGAAACAACCATTCCCACGATGGAGAGAATGTTGTGCAAGCTAATGGATCTAAAGGTAGGTAAGTCTCCAGGACCTGATGCAATGCATCCCAGGGTACTAACAGAAAGGTGGGAGAAATACCAAATGCATTTGTGGAACTTTTCTAAATTCACCTGACTCTAATGCAGTTCCAGAAGTTTGGAAAACAGGAAATCAGACACCATTGTTTAAAAAGGGAAGTAGGAAAAAAGTGGCGAATTATACACAGTTAAGCCTAACATGTGCAGTGGGGAAAACATGTCAATCTTTAATCAAGGAATAAATAGCATGCATCTAGATAGAAATTGTCCCGTTTGACAGACACTGCATTAGTTCATGAAAGACAGGTTATGCTTAACTAATTTACTAGAAATCTATGAAGACATTATGACCACGGAGACCCAGTAGATGTAGTGTACCGACATTAACAAAAGGCATTCGACACAGTGCCACCAAAAACAGCTGCTGTGGAAGGTAAAGATGCATGGCATTACGGGTAATGCATTAACATGGATCGAGGATTGGTTAATTAACAGGAAGCAATGAGTGGGAATATATGAGTGATTCTCTGGTTACTGATCAGGGACTAGTGGTGTGCCTCTGGGATCGATGCTGGAACCGCAATTATTCACAGCTTACATCGACGTTTTGGAGTTGGGGTCCACATGTAGTGTCTCAACGATAGCAGATTATACTAAAATGAGTGGCAGAGCAAAGTGTGCAGAGAACTGATAAACTTTACAACGGAACATAAATATTATAAGTGAGTGGGCAAAGGTCTTGCAGATGGAGTACAATTATAATAAATGTGAAGCCATCCATTTTGGTAGGAATACCAGTAAAAAAATCTATTATTTGAATGGTAAAAATGCAGCATGCGCCTGTGCAGAGGGACCAGGATGTCCTGGTGCATGGATCACAGAAGTTGACCTGCAGGTACAACAAATAATTAACAAGGCAAATGGAATTGAGTCCTTCATTGCGAAAAGGATTGATTTTGAACTCAGGGAAGTTGTGTTGCAGCTGGACAGGGTGCTGGGGAGGTCACACCTGCAATACTGTGTGCAGCTTTGGTCTCCCTACTTGAGAAAGGATGTCCTGGCTACAATGGATACAGAGGAAGTTCGCTATGTTGGTTCTGCAGTTGAGGGGGTTGGCTTATGAGGAGATACTAAGTGGACTAGAATTATATATTGATTGAAATTTGAAATAATGTGGGAGGATCAGATAGAAACATATGTGATTATGATTGTAATAGATAGGATAGAAACAGAGAGGATGTTTCCAGTAGCAGGAGGAACTTGGGCAAGAGGGCAAAATCTCAAAATTAGGTGGAGCAGATTTTGGACTGAATTGAGAAGGAACTTCTTGACCAAGAAGATTGTGACTCAGTGGAATTCCCTGCCCACTGAAATAGTTGAGGCGTTCTCATTGAATGTTTTTGAAGCTCAGATAGATAATGTTTTGAGCATTAAAGGAACAATGGGTTATGGAGAGCGGACGGGTCTGTGGAACTGAGGCCATGATATGATCAGCCCTGATCTTATTGATGCTCCGAGATTTTATGTAATGGGTCAATACTTGAGGGAATCATACTTGAGAAAATGACTGGTTGATACAGAGGGAGAAGCAATGGATGCAATGCATCTGGATTTTCAGAAAGATCTTTGTACAGACTCTGGCCTTGTATGCAAAATTAGATGTTACAGGATTAGGGCTAAAATATCAACATGGTTTTAGAATAAGAGAGATGACAGGAAACAGTGAACATGAATAAACCATATATTTGAGTGGGAGCAGCGGCCGAGGAAAAGCGAACCCGGGAGACTACAGCTAAGGTAAGACAGTTTGTTTCAAAATTACTTACCTGTAGCGGGCAGCGGAAGTGAGGTTGCAGCGCATAGCTGGGCGGGAAGGTAAGTGATTAGTATTTGAGTGGGTGTGTTCTAGACTCCAGGTCCTACTTTCGTCGGGCCTCCCTCCCACCCTCCTCCTCTAACCTAACTTTAAAGTCCACAGGTAAGTGACTCAGTGTTATTGACTCAGTGTTCTTGTTTTAAGAAACAAAGTATACAGTCATGGCAGCGCAGGCGGTGGAATGTTCCTCCTGCAGGATGTTTGAGGTAGGGGTGACCAACGATACTCCTGCCGACTTCGTCTGCAGGAAATGCAGTCAGATCCTGATCCTCACCAAACGAGTTAGGGAACTGGAACTGGAGCTGGATGAACTGAGGATTATTCGAGAGGCTGAGAGGGTGATTGATAGAAGCTACAGGGACATAGTTACGCCGGAGAACAGAGGTAGCTGGGTAACAGTTAGAGGTGGGAAGGGGAAGAAGCAGGCAGTGCAGGGTTCCCCTGTGGTCGTTCCCCTAAAAAATAAGTATACAGCTTTGGAAAATGTTGGGGGGGACAGCCTTGCAGGTGTAAGCTGCAGTGAAGGGGTCTGTGGCTCTGAGACTCAGAAGGGAAAGGGGGAGAGGAGGAGAGCGCTAGTTATAGGGGACTCTCTAGTTAGAGGGACGGACAGGCCGTTCTGTGGACATGGGCGAGACTCTCGGATGGTTTGTTGCCTCCCGGGTGCTAGGGTCTGAGATGTCTCGGACCGTGTCTTCAGAATCCTTAAGGGGAAGGGTGTGCAGCCAGAAGTCGTGGTACA